>NC_133376.1:26290140-26359224 GCF_049309525.1 Garra rufa
CTAAAATATCTTCAGTCTTCATTACTTAATTTAGGTCCTGATGGTAAAGGATAAAGCATAAAGAAAACGCCGTTCTAACAGCGTCTTTAAATCCATTTTGACTGCTCCCAGCACCCATACCGTAAGTGCGTGATTACACGCGCATGCAAAAAAAAGTGCGGCTGGCGTGACCGTGTGTTTTGGAATGACCACAGTGTCTAACGAGATTTTTTTCTCCCCCTGCGGTAGTTACTGTGTCTTCAGACAGAATCGCAGTAGCAGAATACAGGTTCAACAAGCTGTTTTCTGTATATAATGGTCTCAATAATAATAATAAATATAAGTCGAGCTATCCCAGCCTTTGAGATACATTTAAAATGTTTTTTTTTTTCTTGCCCGACCGAACAAACAGCCTGATTAAAACTGGAGAGACAAAAATAACCAGCGAAGCATTGAAAGGCAAGAAGGATTCCTATTTTAATACAATCAGTGTAAACAGCAATTGATAATGGATAGTGTATTTCTGGTCTATTTGTGACACTTTAACAAATGAGCGTAACAGCACACATAAAGAAACTCTAAAGAAACGCACTGAGGGAACAATTGAAAATGTATAGTTTATTTATAACGTGATATTGTTCAGTAATATACCAAGGGAGCTTTTTGCTGAATATTCTCACGATTACAAATGTTACATTAATTTTAGTTTAATAAACTAGTTAGTCAAGTAGTAGTCTCGCGTAGCCAGACCTTCAGACTGACGGCTGCAGGTCTGGAATTCATGGAAGCTTAGTATGCTTAAAAGTATCCATCCCCACCCCAACATATCTAATTTGTACATTCATAAATGTATTGTAAATTATGTAATCTGACTGCTAACAGCCATATAGAATTTGATAAATTGTAATAATTTCAAAGGTGATGGATACATTTCAAAAGTAAAAAAAGGCCTTTATAAAGGTAAATCAAATATGCAGATTTAAGATGTAAAAGCTAATGGAGCACTGATGAAAATATTGCTTCAGAATAAATGTGGTACTTTTATGGGGACATTTGTGTGGAATAGTATCTGCTGATATGAAAAGTTCACTGTATATTTTGTTTACTTTTTACAGTAAACACATTAAATATTACATATATGCATGTAATTTAACATAAATTTCCATTACAGGTTTAGGTCTTAAATTTCATATAAGGTGGTATTAAAAAGGTCTTAAAAAGTCTTAAATTTCACTTGTTCATATCTGCAGATACCCTGGATACAGCATTCATTCTTCTGCTGAAACTGAAATTCACAATAAAACATTATTTTGAATGTCTGCTTTGTTGTACTATACTTTCATCTATTAAGGCTGATTTCCGATGACAGTTCAGTGCATTTTTTGGCTGTGTCAAAAAAGGCCATTTCCGCCACGTAAGAAAAAAATTAATGCCTTAAGTCAACATTTTGCCGAAATTGTAACTTAAAAAGTCAAAATTGAGATAAAAAGGTGAAATTATGACTTCACAAGTTAAAATTAACAATGACTTTATAAACATTGGTCACAGGATGTTGGTCTAATGGTATTCATTCATTCTAAAATTAATTAACCAAGACGATGCTTAACATGCAGTGTGTTGCGTTCATATTCTAGGGTATATTCTGCTTGTCTGTAAAAGGTATATGCGTTTTTAACAAGGTATGTTCTGAACTTGGTCCTCCAAACTGTTTAAGCCAAGTTAATTAGTTTCAGAATGTCCCGTTTATCATTAGACCACTATCCTGTGACCAATGTGTTTATAAAGTAATTAAGTCAATTTCGACTTGAGTCATAATTTCACCATTTCATTTTATCTCATAATTTCCATTTATGATGACATTCCATTTACGGATGTAATAATTTCAACTTTTTATCTTTTTTTTTTATATTTTGAACTATGTCATAACTGTGCCTTTTTATCTCGGAATTATGACTTGAGTGTGTCATAATTTCGACTTTTTATCTTGTAATTAGTCACTACTTTTAAAGTCATAATTCAGACTTTTTATCTCATAATTATAACTTAAGTATGTCATAATTTTGACTTTGTATCTTGTAATTATGACTTAAGTATGTTATAATTTAGACTTTTCGTAATTATGACTTTTAAAGTCAGAATTTTGTCTTTTTATCTCGTAATTTTGACTGAAGTATGTCATAATTTTGACTTTGTATCTCGTAATTATGACTTAAGTATGTCATAATTTATACTAATCTCGTAATTACATCTTTTAAAGTCATAATTTTGGCTTTTTATTTTGTAATTATGACTTAAGCATGTCATAATTTTGTAATTAAATAAAGTTGAAATTACGAGATAAAATTAAAAATTATGACATCTAAGTATGTCATAATTTTGACATTTTATCTGGTAATTATGACTTAAGTATTTCATAATTTAGATTTATCTCGTAATTACGACTTTTAAAGTCAGAATTTTGGCTTTTTATTTTGTAATTATGACTTAAGCATGTCATAATTTTGTAATTAAATAAAGTTGAAATTACGAGATAAAATGAAAAATTATGACAACTAAGTATGTCAGAATTTTGTTTTTTTATCTCGTAATTATGACTTAAGTATGCCATAATTTCGACAAGGCAGCGCTCTGATATACAGCATTAAATTTACATAAAATATAACATGTTGAGATTTTGCCCTCAGTCAAAACTGTTTGCTCTGGAACAATTAATAAATTAATGAGACCAAAGACTCATCTCATGTTTAACCACTATAGAGACATCAGAGACAGCAGCAAATTCCAGAAGATCTGGCCAAGGTGAGGCTGCTCTCAGTGGGTACATGAGCTCTGAATGGCTGCTAACACTCTGGAGCTCACCTCTCAGAAAACGTCAGCAAATTATCAAATAGACTACATATGTGGTTATTAACAAACCACATATGTTAAGTCTAAAGAAGTACATTCTTGCCTAAAATACTTAAAACTACATTTCATGACACAAAAATAGTATTATGTATAAAATTATAGTGGATTTGAGCATCCACCATGACACTCGTTGTAAGAAATATCGCAAATGGAATGGTACAAACAGTGAAACGGAGTTCCGATGTCACTAGAATACCGGACTTCTCTCAGCTAATCAGATTCAAGGACCAGAAAGAACTGTTGTTTGTATATAAAAATAAATATGTACATTTAACTTACAGTAAAAATGGTTGTAGCATACAAATGTTGTGCATCGTCTTTGTAGGCACCACGCAGAGCTGTAAAAGTCTATAATGGTAATTTAATAAGAGATTATATAACCCATGACTATGTTTAAAATGGATTAGATAAACAAATGTCAGGGTGTTTGTGCAGAAGTGGTAGTTCTTAAGCCAATCAGTCTTCGTGTCTCCAAATGAGCCATCGGGTGGAAAGATGGTGCACAGTAGTGCATCATGCAGCTGCCCTGGAGACAGATCAACTTCATAATTGAATGCCCTCTCCTACAGCTCCCACGTTGGGCTCCAGGGTTGAAGGTCTGCCTCTGTGCGATTGCAGTTTACACTCTGCCTCGCTTCCTGTGTTGACAGAGATATCCAATAACGTACAGCATCTATAAGAACGTCTTAATTGGAGGTGGTCTCCTCCCCGTACAGAGATGAGGAGCTTCAATGAGGCGGAAGCGAGACGTGATTTACACAAACCTTGACTTGGTAATCCATTTAATTTTCCCTCACATTAAGTTTTAAATGCTGAAACACTCTGAGCCGTGTCACTTTATTTGTCAATAAAGACTCAGAGCAGCAGAGACAGATGAAGGCCTGAGGCGGTGTGGGATGTTGTTTTGAACGAACGCCCTGCAGTTGGAACAATTTCGTGCTGCACATTTCAGTTTCTCTGTTTTGTGTTTACTGAAGATGATTATGTGTCTTACATGTTCAAACAGAGTCAATTACTGTTTTCACTTGGCATGCTGTCATATTAATTTGAGTCTCTAAATACAGTGCTTATAATGGGGTCATCTGAACCAAGCGATTTGAACTGTACGGTGGAGAATGAGTCACCCGCTAGAACGAGAAAGAGCCTCTGCTTGTTCTTCTGTTGTTTTACCGAGGCTGAGAAGGGAGAGAGAAGCGAACTGGCTCAAAGGCAAGTGGCATTTTTCCTCTTCTCCAGGCATTGTTTGCGGTTTGGGATTTCAAAGTGTTTTATCGGCACAAGGCAAAGCGCTTGTGTGAAATTTGCCGTGCGGACTGTGAGATTGGAGGTGGAAAAGCTGCATTCTTCTTAGATATGTGTGGCTAAGGGGCGTGAGTTTCCACCAGCTTTGACTCCCAAGCAATGTATTTCTTTACTTCAATGAAAAAGCCTATTGATCGGAATCTTAAGGGGCTTCCGTCTCGGAAAAGGCTTTTTCGTGTTATTTGTCTATTTAACAGCCCATTTATAAAAGAAAACTTTGAAGTGAGAAATTTCATGTAAAGTGCTGCATGAAGTACTCTACCTGTATAGACGGAGATTCACTTTTCATTTCTGTCTGTTGAATAAGAAGCTCATAATGAATTATTGAAATGTAGTAATACTAATATTGATTTAATAAAATGATTTAATTAAAATTAATTAAAATTATATTTATTTAATTATTATTATTGTTTTTTTGTTAATTCACTCAGCTTTAATGAGTCTGAATTTTTTCACAGAATTGTGTGATATAAACTCAAAATTTTGGAAAATAAAGTCAGAATTGCGTGATATAAACTCACAAATCTGACTTTTTTTTCCCTCAGAATTGTCAGATATAAATTCCTGAATCTGACTTTTTTCTCTCAATTGCGAGTTATAAAGTCAGAATTGTGAGACATCAACTCAGTTCTGAGAAAAAGTCAGAATTGCATAATATAAACTCGAAAATCCGTCTTTTCCAGAATTGTGAGATATTAACTCGCAATTCTAATTTTTTTCTCAGAATTAATATAAACTTGCAGTTGTGAGTTATAAAGTCAGAATTGCAAGACAAACTCTCAATTCTGAGATATTATCTCTCAATTCTGAGAAATAGTCGCAATTCTGAGAAAAAGTCACAGTTCTGAGAAATAAAGTCATAATTGCGTGATATGAACTCGTAAATCTTACTTTTTTAAGAATTGTGAGATATTAACTCGCAAATCTGACTTTTTTTCTGAGAATTGTGATCTAAACTCGCAATTGTGAGTTATAAAGTCAGAATTGTGAGACAAACTCAATTTTGAGAAATTATCTCTCAATTCTGAGAAAGTCGCAATTCTGAAAAATGAAGTTAGAATTTTGTTACGTAAACTCGCAAATCTGACTTTTTTTCTCAGAATTGTGTGATATAAACTCACAATTGCGAGTTATAAAGTCAGAATTGTGAGACATGAACTCAATTCTGAGAAAAAGTCAGAATTGCGTAATATAAACTCGAAAATCCGACTTTTTTCCAGAACTGTAAGATATTAACTCGCAAATCTAATTTTTTTCTCAGAATTAATATAAACTTGCAGTTGTGAGTTATAAAGTCAGAATTGCAAGACAAACTCTCAATTCTGAGATATTATCTCTCAATTCTGAGAAAAAGTCACAATTCTGAGAACTCGAAATCTTACTTTAAGAATTGTGAGATATTAACTCGCAAATCTGACTTTTTTCTCAGAATTGTGATCTAAAACTGTGATCTATCAGTTTTGACTTTATAACACGCAATTGCAAGTTACGTCAGATTGTTAAATAAACAAATGATATCTGTCTTTTTTCCCCCTCAAAATTGAACTTTATAATTTGAGGGGAAAAAATGTCTGAATTGCGCATTTATATCCCACACTTGCGAGAAAAATGTCAGAATTGCAAGTTTCTATCACGTAATTCTGAGAAAAAAAGTCGCAATAACCTTTTTCGATGTTTTATTTAGTGGCAGAAACAGGCTTCCATAGTTACTAACTGCAGCCATATGGCTCGGAAGAGATTGGGATTGTATGTAAGGCAATTGTAGGAGCAGGTTTAGAGTTTGTCAAGCTGAAAGAAGGGCTTCAGACAAATGGATGTCAAGTGGACATGGAGTCGAGGACTTAGCAGGTGACAGGTAGGAAAATCCTGCCAACCCTGTGCTCTTTGGGAGACTGATGACTGCGCACTCGAGAAAGTGCAAAAGTGCCTAAGTCACCAGAACTTTGAGGGAAAAATAATGTTTGGAGTGCACTACTTCTCGTATCTCTGATCACATGCTTTAGATTTATAAGCCCTACTGAAATCAGAGGCCTGAATGAGATGATTTCTCCTCTGGCTTTTGCCTGGTGTTTGATCACATCATCTTCGTTCTTTTGTGGAGTTCTATTGAAGATGATATGTAAGAGTTTTTTCTTCCTTTGCTCGCTTTTGAGGTGTCATAAAGGCATCTTTTTTTTTTTTTAACCTTACTCTCGAAAGTATCAGAATAAATCATTTGGATCTCAGATCCAATATCAGATGTTGTATGTCAACAACTACAGAGAGTCTCTGTTCCTCGCCTATTACTTTGTAGGGTTGCGTCTTAAAATCACTACCCAGATTGAATTAGCTTTCTTGTTTTTAACCTTTGAATTGTGTTGTTCAAAGTGAATGCGTCCAGCTCCGAATATAATTAATCAAGGAATAGTTCACCCAGCAAAGTTCTGCTATTGTTGACTCACTCTCATGTTGTTCCAAACTTGTTTTTTTTTAAATAATCTTCAGAGGATTTTTTGTTACTACAACAGTTCATATTGGCTATCATCAAAGTGGAATAATCATACAATGCAAATACTGTAGAAACTACCATTTTGTGGCAAAGAACTGTGTGAAGATTCTTCCAAATGTCTCCTGTTGTGTCCTATAGATAAAATAACAATCACAGAATGTACATTTTTGTTTGAATTGACGGCACCCATTTATTGACTGATGATCTGATGAAGCAACAAACTTATCTATATATTGGATGGTCTGAGGGTGAGTGCATTTTCAGCACATTTTAAATTTTGGATGAACTATTCCTAAATGTCAATACTACGATTTTGGAGGCTGCTTTTCAATAAGTCTGTCAACATCATTCATATTATATTGTCAGTCCTACAGACATCCAGTCCCATGTAATGCTGTTGTTTCAGGGACATGAGTGTGAATACTTACAATGGAGTGCACTGGGAGCAGAATTTTTTTTTTTTTTTTTTTTTGTGGACAGAAACATCTTCATGACATATGTGAGTGGAGTGTCGTGACATCTGTGACACTGGATATGATGAGGCAGAGCACACAAGGCTTGTAGATTCCAAGGAGAGAAGGTGTGCTATAAGTTGCATGTGTTTTGTTTGCAGTTGTGTCTATGCTGACATGAGTGGGTATAGACTTACAGGAGAGAGACATTCTTTGTGTATTTATTCGAAAAACATTGAAAAGCTTGTTTGCACAGTGTTCTCGGTTACAAGGAAAATATTAAATTCAATTCACAGCACAGGGCTAGAGCAAACAGAGGATTTCGATAGTGCAAGAGCCATGCAATGCAGGATGCAATAACAGATTGAGATGTATACAAATAGAGTTGTAAAATAGAACTCAGTTTTGATAAATGAGCGGAACAGCACTCATTAGTAATAAATGAGTGGAGCCGCACTGTAGTACTAAATGACAGACGCAAGTTTGTTTTTGATGAGCGGTGGAGTTCTAAGCTCCAAAAGCTTTTTAAGGTACTAGTGAAGTCTCTTTAGTCTGTCGAGTGGTGGAATGTAGCTGGATTTGGATTTATTTTTAACTGAATTTACTCCAAATAAATGAATATGTGTGTGATTGCAAACAGGTCTGTTTTTAAAGCCATGACAAAGAATCGACTACTTTTCATTAATGGACACTGTGGAGAATTATCATGGAATCACCATGGAAACTGCTAAAGAACAGTGTAATCAAATGTTTTAATATATATGGTGTTTGGTTTGTGAATGTTGGTGACCTTTTTCTTTATAACTCATCTCACTAATGCGTCTGAGCTAAAAGCCTGACTCATAGTGACCCCCAAACCTAACAGGACATTCTGCCTTGTGATATTTTTTTTAAAGGATTAGTTCACTTTTAGAATAAAAATTATGATCATTTACTCACCCCAGTGTCGTTCAAGATGTTCATATCTTTCTTTCTTCAGTCGCAAAGAAATTTTTTTTTGAAGAAAACATTCTAGGAGTTTTTTCTCATATAGTGGAATTCAGTGGTTCCCAACAGGTTCAAGGTCCAAGTTGCATGTTCAATGCAGCTTTAAAGGGCTCTACACAATTTTAGATGAGAAATAAGGGTCTTGTCTAGCGAAACAAAACATTTATATGCTTTTTAACCACAAATGCTCATCTTGGACTAGCCCAACCTCACGCATTACGTAGCCATGTTGGAAAGGTCAAGCGTGATGTAGACAGAAGTACTGACCGAGTGCTTACAAAGTGAATGTGCAAAGAAAGTCAAACACCTTTTACAAAAAAAGGTACAACAATGATTACGGGCGATTTTGATTTTGAAATTGGACAAGAAAATGAGGTTTTAAGTTTTACAGAATTACACAGACAAACAGCTAACCACGCATGACGTTTCCAACGTGATTACTTAATACTAGGGCTGTGCAATAAATCGCATGCGATTGTCATGCGTATCTCATCAGTAAAGCCGGTTCTGTGATTAGTAGTAAATCTCCATCACCTGCATTCAGATGGCGCGGTATTTAAAACACTAAGCCGTCGATCACTGAAAAGCTACGCAATATCGCGTTCAAAATCGCGGATGAATCGCAGTGTTTTACATACCGCGCCATCTGAACGCAGGTGATGGAGATTTACTACTAATCACAGAACCGGCTTTACTGATGAGATACGCATGACAATCGCATGCGATTTATTGCACAGCCCTACTTAAAACACCACGTTGCATTTAACAGAGCCTAGTACAAGATGAGCATTTGTGGTTAAAAAGTATACAGGGTTCGTACAAAGTACTTTGACTTTTTGAAATTTAAGGCCTGGAAAACCCTTAAAAATGGCAATATTTCCGAGGAGGTAGTTAAAAAGTGCTTGAATTGTTGAAAGTGAATTGTCAGAATCAGTTAAACCATTTAGTCGTAAAATGATTCACTGTTTCGGAGCACTCCAATCAGATCTTGTGTTGCAAATCATTTGTTTCAGATCGGGACTTCAAACCGCATATTGCAAATCATTTGATTTAGATTGGAACTTTGCATATTGTGAATCATTTGATTCATGTTGTCATGACAACTCTCTGAAAAGTTTAGCAATGTAATAGATATGACAGTGCTGAGGTATTTGGTCTTGGCGGAATAAATCGGCTAGGCTGCTGCTGCTAATTGCTGAATTGCTGCTGTTGGTTATTGCTGTAGTTGTAGGTTATTGCTGCTGCTGCTGCAAGCAAGTACAGGAACTTGCTACTGCCAAAGTATATGGCGATACGGTGCTGTGAGTATTCAAGACATACTGCTACTGCACAAATAGCATAAAATAACCGCAGATCTATACAGGTGGAGCTGGGGAAGGTACTCTGAAAGTGCTGCAAAATGCCCAAGTGAATGTTACTAGCCATTTAAGTGTAAAGCTGTTGCGTACACAACATGAACCAATCAGCTTGTGCCAAGTCGTGTAACTCTGTGAATTCATCAGTTAGGTTAGCGTCAGTCTGCGCCATGTAGAGTTTCATGGTACAACTAGGATTTTGATTCAGATTGGAAAGGGTTTGTGAATCATTTTGCGCATTGAATTATTAAAATCAAATGATTTGCAATACACGATTTGAAGTCCCGGTCTGAAATAATTGATTCGCGATACGCAAAGTTCCGATCTAAGTTAAATAATTTGTGATCCACGAATTGTAAATCATTTGATTCAGAACGGGACTTCGGTGTAGGTTTGTGAATTATTTGTTTTGTATCAGGATTTCTGAAGTTTTTTTCGAATCTTTTTTTCAGATTTTTTCTTCAACAGCAGAAAACATCAAACCATTAAGGCAGTACAGTTATACAGCCTTTGAAGCTGCATTGAAACTGCAATTTAAAATTTCAAACTGCTGGAACCTATAGAAGTCCACTATATGGAGAAAAATCCTGCAATGTTTTCCTCAAAAAACTTAATTTCTCTGCAACTGAAGAAAGAAAGACATGAAAATCTTGGATGACATGAGGGTGGGTAAATTATCAGGAAAATTTCATTCTGAAAGTGAACTAGGCTCTAATCATTTAACAGGATTCAACAAATCTCTTAGAAATTGATTGATTTAGTTTTTTTGATTGATTTTTCCTCCTCGTTTGAGGTGTCTTCAATACTTCTCGCCTTCATTTCACTCTTCCAGGATCATTTGCAGGAAACTGTGCCATTTGTGTCGTATGCGCATACCTTTGACTTATTAAAAGATTGCAACCTTATTTAAAGAAGTGACATTTCAAATGGATGAAATATTGTTCTTGGCTCAAAACACAAACATATTGGCTGTAAATAATGTAATACTTTCTAGGCGAGCATTATTAGCTATTTTTGCGCTGACCTTCAACCCTGAAACATTTTGAATGTAGCAAGGTTGGCACAAAACATGTTTTGTAAAAGAAATGTCATGGATTCCATGGATTCCATTCCAGGCACACCAGAACTGAACCATGCTACCAGAATTAACTTAGATATTCATTCCAGTATTAACTATTCCAATTATAAATACATGAATTTCAAATATAGTGTGATAGGGCTTAAATGTACAGCACTTCAGGGTTGGTAACAATGTATGATTTAGCTGTAAATAAATATTTAGTATTGGACTTAATAGTGTAAGAAAGAATCAATAAGCACATTCCCCTATGGTGATCTCGTATCTACAGCATTTACAGCCCTGTTATTGTATTGCCTGAGGTGGAAAAATATGATTTCTTAAAGTTCAGGCAAGAGATATTCTGAATGAAAAATGAAACAAAATGATTTTTCAGCAGTATTGAATAAGGCATAATGCACAGTCATCCAGTATTGCAGTGATTGACCCATCGGATTTAAGTATTCCAGAAATAATAAGCATAAGTATAGACCCTCTGTTCCTCTCCTATTATTTTGAAAGTATTACATGCCTTGAAATATATTATTGAAATTCTTTTTATATATGTGAATGAATGCAGTTCTGCTGTTTTAAGACATCAGCTCATAATGAGAGAAGCTGGGCCATGTGTGCTGTCATATGGTCCAAAGCCTCCAGATGGATGAGGACAGACCAAACGTACCCCTTAACTTCCTTTCTAACAAAAAACACTATCTAAACATAGATGATTTATGGCTTCTTCAACGTTGTTATGTAGCACTCCAGGCTTTGATTTCCTCTCAGTTTTTAATCTGAGATCATTTCGTGTTATAGTAGAAAATACTGTACATATTTGCTAAACACGATGTAATATATAATGCAATAACTTTGATTATACAGTACCTTGACTTGATTTTTATCGGAGAGCGTTCCTGTTATATGGAAGCCATCGGAGCATATTTCAGCTGATACTTAAGATGCCCTTTTTATAGTTTATCCATACCTCACTGTTTGCGTTATGTTTGCGTTTAATTATTTATCAAAGGATTCGGCCATGGCCTCCCTCCTAGAGTCTCCCCTTTTAACAAACATATCAGTTTCCCACATGTGTTGGTATGGTTTGTTGTTTATCTCCCAAAAGGCATTATTGACTAGTCCTAGATCAATATCACCCAGAATATGAGCATGATGTATTCCCATCGACCTGAAAGAAAGAACAATCTCACAGAGTCGACCAAAACTCCATTAGGGAAAAAGAAAGTGTGATTACAGGCCTGATAATGGGGCTGTATACACATTGAAGTGCATCGCTCTCCCCATATCTATTGGCGGCGTGAGTTTGGATGTGGAAAGTAGCGGCCATCAGCCTCACTGTTCCATCAAGACCATCACGGCTCAAATCCACAGAGGGGCTGAGACCAATAAAAGCTGTTTTTTTCCTGCTGGAACGCCGTTGATGGGCTCTCTCTGCGGTGAGACGTGAGGAAATGTACAGCTCTGAGATGTGCTTCTACTTAATGGGGGAACTTGGAAGCACTTGCAGTTATGCTATAACATTTTTGACTCGGAATGTACAATCAGCGCATGGCAGAAAAATGCAAATGAAGTAACTGTGCACCAATCCTTGAATATTCAAATTAACTTTGACGCATATGAAATTGCGAAAGGATCTGTAATGCATACTGTTTAAAGAAGGTCTACAATTAAATAAAATGTTGTTTGGTGTCACCAGGGTGCATTTTAGTGCTGTCGAAATTGTATTAAACACCCATGTTTGTGGTAACCGGATTCTAAGATGTAACATCTTAAGTTTTAATAACATGAAGCAGCTTCATAATTATGCTTTAAAGCCCATAAACATTCACAATTGAGTTTCATAGCTTTCAGATGGGGGATATCAACGTGACCGGATTGATTATTGTCCTCTGCTATGCTCCGTTTGGTGTCGATGATGGAGATGATGGCCTATCGTGCCATTATCCTCTCCAATATAGTTATGGAGACATCAGAGCTTGTAAAGGTTGAGCAAATCTGGGATGATAAAGCTAGTCCTCTAATCTTTCATATAATCTTTCATTACCCGGCTCCGCTGAGCTTTTCATGTTTTTCTCTTTGTGCGTGCAGTGTAGCGTAACCGCCTTGGTACACTGAAGCTCGGCGTAAATCTGTATCCTGCCAAGATGGTTCCAGACTGTGGAAAAAGTGTGCATAAGTCGAGGGGGGTCACACCTCGGGCTTCTCTACTTGCTTAACCCCCTCTGGTGAGGCTACATTTCTGTGTGCAAAATATGAATTATACACAGTGTGCATTGTGTGTATGCAGTGGAGGAGGTCATGAAGACATTGCTACAAAGAAAACTTTCTAAAGACTAAAGGGATGCGAGGTGATTTTTTTTTTCTCTCCCCCATGTCAGCCAAGATGTTCATGTCTTTCTTTCTTCGGTCGAAAAGAAAGATTTTTTTAGGAAAACGTTTCAGGATTTTTCTCCATATAGTGGACTTGAATGGGGATCAGTGGGTTGAAGGTCCAAATTGCAGTTTCAATGCAGGTTCAAAGGGCTCTACATGATCTCAGCCAAAGAATAAGGGTCTATGTAAAAAACAAAAACAAAGTACAGTTAAAGTCAAAAGTTTACATACACCTTGCAGAATCTGCAAAATCTTACTTATTTTACTAATATGAAAGGGATAATACAAAATGCATGTCATTTTTTATTTAGTACTGACCTGAATAAGATATTTCACATAAAAGATTTTTACATATATTCCACAAGATAAAATAATAGTTGAATTTATAAAAAAATGACCTTGTTCAAGTTTACATACACTTCATGTCCCACAGATTCTTGGTTTTTCAGCATTTTTGTGTATTTGAAACATTTCCAACAATGACTGTATGATTTTGAGATCCATCTTTTCACACTGAAGACAACTGAAGGACTCATATGCTGCTATTACAGAAGATTCAAGTGCTCACTGATGCTTCAGAAAGACTTTAAAACGGAATGAGCATGTGTACATTTTTCTTATTTTGCCTAAATGTTTTTTTTTTTTTCATTTTGAACTGCCCCCTCAGGAGCTACAGAAGACAAAATAAGTTAAATTTACCCTGATCTTCAAATTCAAATGTTTTCACCCCCTCTGCTCTTAATGCATCATTTTTCCTTCTGAAGCATCAGTGAGCGTTTGAACCTTCTGTATTAGTTGCATATGAGTCCCTCAGTTGTCATTAGTGTGAAAAGATGGATCTCCAAATCATACAGTCATTGTTGGAAAGGGTTCAAATACACAAAAAAGCTAAAATCTGTGGTGCCTGAAGGACTTTCCTGATGAACAGCAGGCAGTTTAACTGTTCTATGACTTTACACATTAGGTAATCACGTTGACCAATCGTTTCACTAGATAAGAACCTAAATCCTCGGCTGGGATTGTGTAGAGCCCTTTGAAGCTCCATTGAAACTGCAATTCAGACTTTCAACCACTTGATCTCTATTAAAGTCCATATATAGAGAAAAATCCTGGAATTTTTTCCTCAAAAACTAAACTTCTTGTCAACTAAAGAAAGAAAGACATGAACATTTTGGATGACATAGGAATGAGTTAATTACTAAATTTACCTAATTAAAAAAAAATGTAATTCTGGAGTGAAATAATCCTGTAAAACATATATCTGAGTTCATGTATGTCTTGATGTGGGTGTATGTAAATACAGCAGTGCTAAATGTATATACTTTTATGTTCAAATCTTGGTGTAAACACAAAGTAATGTGGGCTGTCTGTTATTGTGCAGCAGCACTGAGGCGGCTAGCTTGACTGCAGAGGTCTCACGGTGCTAAATATGCACATATTTTATTTTCTCTGGAAACTGATAACAAAGAAATAACTTGCCTCCTGAAAATGAACTCGGAATGGAGGAAGCAGCCAGACCGAGAGGGAATTCTCCACCATTATTTTCAGAGACCTTAGGCGTAAGACTTGATTCAGAAAAACACACTTTTGGCACTATAAATAGTTTAGCGACTTCTTGCGAAATGTCATTCGCTCTGAGTTTAAAACGTAAAACTCTGCATTATGACACATTAATGCCACCTTCGTAATCAAAAACAGCAAAGGACCTCTGCACCCATACTATCCTATTTCATTCTCTCTGTCCAGAATGCTCTCATTTCCACTATGTTTCAATTCATTAGCTGCTTAAGCTTTTGATTAATTGATTCCAGTATGCCGGTGGCTAGTTGAAATAAAGCTCCTCGGAACGAGCGGCGTGATTGGGGAGACTCAGGTTTGTTGTAATGAGCAAGATGGCCATTGCGTGTATCAGCACTTTGAAAATTCCCCTCTGTTAGGAGCAGCCTCCTTTGACAAAGACAGGAAATGAGTGTCTAAGAGGTTGCGCGGTGATTAAGTGTGGATCGTGGAGAGCTGCCTCGCTCTGCTGAGAGGCAGATGGTAACCTTGGGGACGCTGATGCGGCTTTGTGTAAGTGAGAGTGGCAGGAGGCACTTCTCGAGCTGCACTGCCTGTTCCACCAACCTACCGCTCTCGGTTTTCTATTTTTCTGTTTCTGCATGTCTCTTTCACTGACATAAATGCACACTCTAGCCTATCTGTGTTTCTCTCAGCGGCTGGCTGATGGGAGAGCACATTATGTGTTCTTACTGGGTGGTTCTTTAATTACATTACTCTCTGCTAGAGTCTATGTACGATATTATCTGCAAATAGAGTGACATCCATTAGATCCATTAAGGGGAAAAGTCGTAAGTCACCTACTGTATAAGTAACAACCTTTTGATTACTTATTCAACTATGGTGACCGGAGAAATATGGCTCTTTTAGCTTTGCATTTCCCAAGGTATAAGGCTTGCTGACTGTAAAACCTGGTTTGTGCCAATCTGCACTATAAATAAAGCTGATTTGATTTGACCCACTATCAAAAAGCATTTCATGCTCCTGAAGCCATGTTGAAGTTTATCTGAATGAACGCTCCCAATTCCTAGCGACAAAATGGTTCATTATCAGGGCGCAAAGGGAATGACAGAGGAGCTAACACGGTGAATGATGGATTAACTTGTGTGGTAAATGTACTTCAGCAGGGTGCCCTACTTAAAGTGACAAGCACTCTGTTTGTGTAGTTCGTGACTAAATGCTGTTGGTCCTTTGCGGCACAGTTTGGTGCAGGGTGGTACACAGTCTGAGTGTTTTTCACTGTAGTTATTCGCTTTCTGTCATACTGTCTCCATCTCTTCCACCTCCTCCAAGTTTCACTTCTAGGCCACCTGAGACTTCTTGTTGGTGAGAATGTGCAGATGGGCTTTAAAACGCTCTTGATTCAGCCGGCTGAATGCTCAGGGATGGAGCAAAAGCTAACAGGACACGTTGGAGTCCTCAAGTTATCTTCCCTCAAGAATTTTGTGGTTTAACTTTAAAGGGATAGGTTGCTCAAAAATAATACAGAAATTGTCTCATTTACTCACTTTTACATAGTTCCATAAGACTTATTTTCTTCTGTGAAACACATTTTAAAGAATAGGGTCCAATGTTGTTTTTTGGTGAGCTATCTCTTAAATACTATGAAATTATGATGTCTTAAGGCCCATTTACAACAAGAACGATAACTATAAAGATAACGTTCTAAAAATCGTTTCAAATTTAAGAGAATAGCAGAGTTCACACCACTACTATAACGATAACAATACAGGGAAACGATATCGTTGGGATCACTTTCAGAGTGATGAATGATAAAACACTGACAGGTAATCAGGCTTCATTCAAATTTAAAGGGCTTGTGCATTTGAAATAGCAGGCGACATTGTAGAGAAGCAAACAGATATTGCACAGCAAACAGAGTAACATAAAATTACCTCTGGAATTCAGCGCTAGTTTAGACAACATTGTCTTGCCTCTTTTGAAGGTGCAGTAGAAATGAGTCAGTATTGTTTTTATTCCACTACATTGACTATGTTAGAGATCAGGGCCCGTATTCACAAAACATCTTAAGGCTAAAAGTAGCTCCTAACTTGATGATTTAGGAGAAAATCTTAAAAATAATGGGCGTGTCAGTCCTAAATTTAGGAGTATTTCACAAAGCATTTTAGCACTAAAACCAGCTCCTAAATCTGTGCAACGTAAAGACTGATTTATACGCGTCCGCAAGTTCGCTTGGGTTTGTGAAATCACCCATTTCGCGCGGCGGTGTGCACGGCTTCTCGAGTGAACTGTTCGCGTGTCACCTCATTGCTCATGAAAAATGGTAAAGCTATTTTGGCTGAACAGGTACGCCGGTACAAACATCTCTATAATCCATCAATGCGTGACCATAGAAATAGTCAGATGGCAAAAAACTCATCGTGACCAGTATTGGAAAGGACAAAAACTTTTGCAAAAAAAAGTTTGTGAAACTATACATTTTAACACTGTTGTGTTGGTTTTACTGTTGAAGACTGCTGTAATAAAAATATTTCTCATAATTGCTTTTGTTAGTGTTTCACATTACTTATTTTCATAGGCGTAATTCACAATGGGTGGGACGCTTTTTGCAAAGCTCGATATTGTCCCGCCACTTTTTTGAACATCTCGCGGCACAGACGTACCTAATGCTGATGAAACATTCGTTTCTGTTAAATAAGGTGCAGAATGTCAATCTCAATGCGGCTCGTGCTCAGTGTTCACACTCGAGCGCTTCAATCCCTCGCTTATGACTCATTACGGTTAAAAATCAAAACAAAATACACACAAATGTGTCTCTGATATATTATCACTGATGAACATATTTAATTTTATTAAGGGACGAAAACAGTTGTGTGATGGCGGATTAGAACTGAAACCCTCTGACTCATATAACAAACATTCTACCACTAGACTATTGGATACTACTAATAAATGCTGCATATCTATGCATTTATTCACTGCATCATTTATCTCAAGGCTAATAACATATTATTAAAGTACATGTAAGAATAAAATTATCATGTTAAAAATGAGTTTAATGTCAATACATTATGTACACATGATCAGAGCCTGTAACCACAAAACATTTCATCTTTCCACTTCTCCTAAATGGCAGTAAAAGTTTTTAGCTAAGAGTTTTCTCTTAAAACCTATTCACAAAGCTGCTGAGACAAACTTTTACTAAGGAATAGAGAGAAGTCTTAAGCTAAAAGTAAGGGCGGGGTTGACCTCGTTACTATGGATAATGTCGACATGCTTATTAACTATGCACACAATGATTGGCTGATAGGGGAGGAGTCTCTATCAGACATTTATTCATATAAATATTGTAACTTGCATTATAAAGGTTTTAAAATAAAAATGTTGCCATATTCAAATAAAGATTTCAAAATGCAGGCTAAGTGTCACTAATTAAACGTCTATCTTCAGCGTCATGTGCGCTCCTCTAGCGGCTAAGCATATAAACAGCCTTTTAATTAACGGTAGAATAATCATAGGTGATAGTAAGGCATGTAAACGTAAAAGAAAACCAAACTGGACGCAAGAACAACTCTTACTTCTTGCCCAACTTGTTCATGAAAACAAGGATATAATCAAGGGAAAATTTTGAGTTTGGATAACCTCAAAAACTAAAAAAGATGTGTGGGAAAATATATGTGTGCAAATAAATGCAGCTTTCCCACTTTTGTCCAGAAGCAAAGATGACTGTGAAAAGCGCTGGTA
Source organism: Garra rufa (assembly GCF_049309525.1). NCBI lineage: Eukaryota > Metazoa > Chordata > Actinopteri > Cypriniformes > Cyprinidae > Garra > Garra rufa. The sequence continues at coordinate 26,308,318 of NC_133376.1, forward strand.
TTCTTTGCAAAGTCAGGCAAATTAAGGCAGAGATTGCAGAATTTAAGTGACAAACAACTGCTACAGCTAAACCGGACATTACTTTCAAGTTGCCGATAATTTTTTCATGTAACCTTAATTGTTATGCTATTGCAGATTGAAATCCTTAGCCTCATTAAAATATGTATTGCATTCATAAGGAGCTGCCATTCGAGGATTGTTAAAACCTTGATCTGTGGCGTTATTGGGTTGTTTCTATTTGTTGCAATTCTGCAACTGTCATAATACCTTCGCGATTAAGACCACACCTTCTGAAAAGCTCATTATCATCCACTGCTTCTAAAATGTTTCTATTCCGAGGCAGACAGCCGGCAACAGCCATTTTAGGACAGTTTTAGGACTTGATCTTAGTGACTTAGGAGTCCTCTCCACTACTCTTATCAGTTCACAGGTTTAGGAGCTAGTTTTAATGCTAAAACGCTTTGTGAAATACTCTTAGAGCAAAAATTAGGAGTCCTAAATTTAGGATTGTTTTAAGCATTATTTTTAAGATTTTCTCCTAAATCGCTAAGTTATGAGATAGGCTACTTTTATCCTTAAGATCTTTTAGGAACAGGGGCCCAGAATTTGGGGATGTGCGCGCGCAGGCAGCACAGGCTTGCGGTGCAGAAGAACGAGTCGAGTATAAATCGGCAAGATCAAGTCCTTTAAATCACAACATCAAATCCTAACCTTCCTAATATTGCTGTTGCTGGCGATCTGCCTCGGAACTTAAACTTTATAGAAACACTCTGCATGTATATGCACGCATATTCTCACACAACTTTTTTTTTTTTAGTCTTGGAGGTTATCCCAGCTCCAAATTTTCATTTGATTATATCCTATGTTGGGCAAGAAGTAACAGCTGTTCTTGCGTCCAGTTTGGTTTTGTTTTACGTTTGCGTATCTCGCTATCAGCCATGATTATTCTATCATGAATAGAAAAAAAGCCTTTTACGTCGGCACCGATAGCCTAGCGGTTAGTGCATCAATATATAGCATAACTCCGCTCAAAGCACCCTGAGTTTGATTCCCGTTTCGAAATGTTTTGCTGCTACCGCCCCCTTCTCTTCACCCAATGATTTCGTGTCAGTTCTCCGCTATTATGTGTCATTAAAAGCATAACAATTTCTTTAAAAAAGTCTGTTTATGTAACGGAGTACAGCTAGCAGGTGCTGTGCAGGTAAACCTCACTCCCAGTTTAGGCTGTGAGCAACCAAACCAGTTTAGGACCAGCTAAAACCAGCATCCCAGCATCACAACTCGGAAAATAAAATACTGATACAATGACCACAATGGTGATGGAAATAAGGTGTAGGCTTAAACCAAATGCCGTAACATCGATTTTCTCCACCAGAAGTCTAAATGCCCCAGATATTGGGTAAAATCCATGCTGAGAAACTTATTCAGTAGGTTCCAGCATCATGGCAAGCGTCAGCATGTTTACATCCTGCCAGGATGGCATCTAGCGTTTCTTGTCTATGCCGTTTGTCAGCTCATCAGTAGCTGTGGCCTACTAAAAGCCTTAAAGGTATCAGGGCTAAAGTAGAGAGAACAAAGACGCTGGTCTTTAGGAAGTTTTATTCATCCACAGGCATCTCACCATTATTTTCTCCTTTTCTTATCGCTCGGAAAGCAGTGAATATTTACATTCTCTTGTTGCCCTTTGACTGAAAATCAAAACCTGAAGTTGCCACCAATTGCAACCATTTCACATCATCGAAATAATGGCACCCCCCATAGTCCAAAATATGTATAAAACGATGTGGATTTTTAATCATGGGTTAATCATGGGTTTTCTACTACAGATTTCAGTAAGAGACATAATTTACGTTACATTAAGCCGTAAAAGTCTTAAGACCCGGTTTCCCTTTAAATGTTCATATTGTTTTGGACCCCACTGAATTTAGTTTTTGACGAAAAACAGCCTTTATTCAGAATATCTTCTTTCACAGAAGAAATTAATTCAGGTTTGTAATAACATGAGCATGCTTGAATAGTGGCGCAAGTTGAGTTTGGTCTACTATATGGTGAACTATCCCTTAAAGCATTTTCAGATATACCACAGTGCAAATCAAAGTAAAGAGGACAGATTCAATTGTATATTAGAGAATGTACAAGAGAATGTACAAGAAATATAACCGTATTGTAAAGCGGACATAAAAGCATTTTTTTTTTTTCTCTTTTAGATGTTAAAATTAATGGCTTCTTGTTACTTGTCAGTCAGACGAGAGAAAGAGTGCAGGATCTCATTTGCTCTGTGTTTCTACAGCCCCTACATATATCAGTTGATTCATACACAGCTAAGTGACACCACAGCCTTGTGTGCATGACATCGAACAGGGACATTGGGAAACAGAGAGAGACTTTTACTCTCAGCTGAAACTATAATATAAATTATGGATACTGCTACAGCTCTGAAATATCTGGTCTCATTGCCTTGGCTAGTTACTACCAGCCAGCTGCACATTATACTTTTATGGCTCTGTTTTTGAACTTCAGAATTTTTTGCCCACCTTTGTACTTTGACTCATGGGTGAGTGGCACATCTTCACGCAGCCCTTTCGTAGCTGAATCTCAGTCGCTTGTCCACCATCGAAATAAGATTTGTGCCCATCGACACCCGTAAAGGTCAGGCGGCGAGTACACTTTAGAGATTAAAGAGGAACTCGGCACAGGTGTCAGACCTCGGGCCCAGCCTGGAGCTGTTTGTGGCTCGAGAGCACGTCCAGGAAGTAATGAAATCTCGGCTTGGCCGGCGACACTCATTGGCATTCGCACTCCGTCTGCCTCGCTTTGCCGCCATCGGCCATGTGTGAGCTGGGCTGGCTGTTGGGATTGTGTGGACAAAGCATGCTGTCCCCTGATAAGGTTGCCTCCACTGGTTAGCCGTTAGCCAGATTAGCACAACCAGGAGGCCTTGGCAGCAGCATCATGTCAAGCTCAGAAGCCGGAGAGCTTGGTATCCCGGGCTGAGTTTCGTTTGCAGGTCCCTGCCTTGGCATGCGGCCCAGATCCAAGGGTTTCAAGGGGAAGCAGTGAGCAGCTGTTTGATTTTCTGTTTGCTTTAGACTCTTATCACATCTTCTCTCTGGCAGTAGGGTGATGATATGATCCTCTTCTTCCTGTAGGTCCCTGGATACGCAAATTGCCAGGTCTTCTCCTCCTCTCCATTCCGCTCCGCTGGCTGCTCCTAGCTTCTGGAGAACGCCTCCTTTCCACGCTGCCTCGGACACCAGGAACCTGCCGCCACGTCAGTCACGTCCTCACAGCTGGGTAATTAATTTCAAGTGCAAATTGTAGCCGTCTTCACTTGAGAGAGGGTGAGAATAGATCATATTTTTCCCCCCTCTTTAGTCTGTTTATACACAATCCTGAGGCTTTCCAGACTGAGCTTGTTTCTGTTTCTCCAGACCCGTTTGCCAATGAGGCTCTACTTAAATCTCCAGGGTGGTGATCAGAGGTTTTTGTGTTTTTGTTTGTGCATCTTTTGAAGCCAAGCGACTGTAAGGAATATCAGTCATTTTTGAGTTTCCTCCTTGGCTACAAGTCACCTGTGCATTTTCAAAGGATGCTCTTTATGAGAAGAGACCTTTGTGACTAAGCCAATAGCCTTTAGTGTCTTTCAAAAATACTTTACCAAGCCCAGTATAGGGAATCTCATGAGACTGGATTTGTCAACACATGACTCTGTGGCTTCATGAGTTGCCCCTTTCTTTCTTCACTTTTTGCAAACTTGTTTTACATCTTGTTCAGTCTATAGGCTAGACAGTAATTGTTTGTCATGTGGTCATCTGTAAAAATAAATTTACGTGACACCTCAGCGATAAAACTTAAAGATTCAGATGCCGATTTATTCACGGTGGAGAAGCGAGTACTGTGATTCTATGAACCTACTCACGTCGCATGAATATATTTTATTTAGAAATGTATTTTTATTATTGCGCAAAATTTATTACCTGTTTTACACCCTGATCTCATGACAAAAACGTACCTGTGGGAATATTTTTGTGACAAGAACACTCTTTAAGCGCCCTTAAAGAGCATTCTTGTTTTTTCCCCCAAAACAGCTGAGCGTACAAATGGTTCGTTTTATGTGGCGATGGTTTTGTATGTCACGGCAATTGACTTGAAATATCCATTGAGTGGCGCTATAGCTCTAATGCTTTGTGACATTTTTAAAATAACGTACCATCCGCAGTACATCTAAACCTACCTGATGGTATGAACAAAAGCGTATGTAAAAATGTAATCGCATGCATGACGTTTTAGCTTGTTTTTCGATCTCGCATCTTGTTATTTCAACAAAAAACATCTCATTTTCTTGTGAAAAAGTTCTCACAGGTACATTTTCAAGATTAGGTAGAAAAAAACTGTAGGTAATTTGGCCAGGGAATTTTATGTGGATGATGGGAGTAAAAAAAGACATTCTGGATTTGGACGGCAATACATTTACAGATTAACCCCTGTAAAAGATGAAAATAGCTTTTGGCCCCATGAGAAATAATTACCGTTTGAATAGGGCTTATGATGAACGTATTAGTGTTGGGAAATTTTACTTTGGAAAGTGTAATTGTACTCCTCTTAAAAACTTCTTTTTTATTTTTTAAGATGGTGGTTTTTGTGTTCCTTGTTTCTGTCTGTCAACTAGCTGATGCACTTAGCGAGTTGAACTGGAAATTTTTCAAGTGTTTGTCTGCCTGACATAGTTTGCATGCAACGACTAGACTCCTGTATTGACATTATGCCATTTTCAATTTAAGCCAGGGTTGTGGGCAGTGAAAAATTGAATTAGGAGTGCCTTTTACATTCTAATTCAGTTCCTGAATGTGAATTTAATTGAACTCAGCGTATGTATGTATGTATGTATGTATGTATGTATGTATGTATGTATGTATGTAATTTTATTTCACGGTATGAGAAATTTTATTTCACTGTATAAGAAATTTTATTTCACCGTAACACGATATCTTTCACGATATAGTTTTTTATATAGGTACTTATTCCAGAAAATGTACAGAAGGGCTTTATATAATAAATAAGCTTGAATATTTAAGAAAAGAAAATGACTTGATCTTATTTGATTATTTTGTATTTTATTCCTCCTCCTGCTCAGGATTTTCTTTTGAGCCGTCCTCGTCTGTTTGTTTCTCCTTTTCCATGTTTTTACAACCTCCCAGCGTATCCTTCAGTCTTGCATTCAACGCTTTGACCAGTCTCAGCCTCACGTGTGCTGCATGTGAGTTGGCCACGCCCACTTATTTACATTTCACGGTATACATGCAATAAAAAAATTCTTTTACGGTACACATTTCATTCCGTGGTAATGATATATACTGTCATACCCCAGCCCTACTATCTATCTATCTATCTATCTATCTGAACTAACTAACTATAACTAACTAACTAACTAACTAACTAACTAACTTATCTACATCTATTTTTAATTCCAATTCAACTTCCTGCTAAAACTCTGGTTTAAACAGCTTTGTTTATTATAACTGGTTGGTTGGGATAGTTTGGTCACATTGAGTTGCTCTACTTGTTTGTGGCAGAAACATTCTGTAGTCATACGCAGTGCAGACGCCTACATAGTAGAGTTAGATCTTTCAAAAGAAACCCATATAATATGATGTAACATGACACATTCAAAAACGAATGCGTAAAGCTGTTACTTTGTGTTCCACAATTTTTAATTGCATATGTTGATTTCTTTGTTGTATATTTGACGAAAAGAAAGTTTTTATCTCCAGTGGAGAGCACAATAGTTAAAAGTGTGCATAATTGCTTATGTAGAGATTGCAGGAACATCCCACCCACACAATTAACCGGTTGCAGAGACACACACAAACAAAAACACTTACTTTGTGGTAGACAGAAAACCCACATTTCCTCTGTGAGCCCTCATTTAGGTGAGCTGACCTTGCATGAGCTGTGTCAATCACTCTCTATCTGCCAGTAAATCCTCCCTTATCTTGGGCTTAAACTGACGGAGCTCGCACACATCTGCACTGCAGGAGACTGTGAGGCGGTACAATCCAGGAACAGAAGCTACTTGTGATTGGCATATGTCGAAGGTGGGCTCGGGTTCAGGGCATTCGCACAGGATGGGGCTGAATGGTGTATTTTGCATGTTCACGGCAGCTGGGTGGCTAGTTTAAAGCCCAGATTTGGTGCAAAATGGAAAATGTAGAATTGTGCTGTGCAAATTGCATCCAGGCACTAAAACAACACATGTATGTAGAGCGGTGCTATCAGTGGGTGTTATTTACGGTTAGTAAATCTGTAAAGGTTTAGGAGAAGGTGGTGTTTTGTTATAGCTGTTGAGACAGCTCTGTCTCTGGAGGTAGAGCTGTGTGATTTGAGTCTTATTGTCCTCCAAGACATTGGAGAGAACAGCTCTGCCTCAAGTCTGCAGTGCACTCAGTGGAACTGTAGATCTCACCGTTGGCTGAATGTGTGCTCTGTTTCTCTCTCCCTCTTGCTGTCTTTCTCTCCGTCACTCTCAGTTATTTGGAATAGCATTGGAAACCCCTGTTGTTAGAGAATAAAGTTGTCACAGATTATTATGCTTCTTTTTATTATGCATGCATGATATATCATTACCATTATTAGAGTTTTTTTTTTTACATTTTTTTATCTGTTGGGTGATATTGGGTATTAAATTGTGCATGATCATTTCTCCAGTTTTTACATTTAGATTATCCTTGTTGTCTTCTAATATTCAATTCATTTATTTAAACACACTGATAATACACATTTAAATGTAATCTTTAGCAGATCTTAAAATTGAAGGGTTAGTTCATCCAAAAATGAAATTAGCTCTTACTTACCCTCCAGGCATCCTTGGTGTATCCTACTTTCAGATGAATTCAGTCAGAGTTATATTAAAAAATTGTTCAGACTCTCACAAGCTTTACTGGCAGAATATTATGTTATGACTTAAAAACAAATTTAACATCCTGCGTGATTTAAAAACTAATACTTTTGAATGTTGTCGCCACATATACAGCTTTATATGCATGAATTTTCTAATTCAGTAGGTTTGCTTGGTAGCTCACGCGATATAGTGCTCCAGAACGAACCCTGTGAAACTAAAGTTAAGGAAGTTAAAATAGCACGGGTGCATCAACAAATGGGTTTTTATGTCGCTTTTGCATTTGTTAACACTATCAGGTAGGTTTAGGGTTGGGTTTGGTGTAGGGCAGGAGTTCTCAACTCTGGCCCTCGAGGTCCATTTTCCTGCAGAGTTTAGCTCCAACCCTAATCAAACACACCTGAACAAGCTAATCAAGCTCTTCATCATTACTAGAAAGTTACAGGCAGGTGAGTTTGATCAAGGTTGGAGGTAAACTCTGCAGGAAAGTGACCTCGAGGGCCAGAGTTGAGAACCTCTGGTGTAGGGGATATTTCCAATGCGATAGAGCAGGGGTTTTCAAACCTGTCCTGGAGCCTCCCCTGCCCTGCACATTTTGCTTGTCTCTCTCATCTAATACACCTGATTCAAATCATCAGCTCATTAGTAGAGACTGCAAGACCTGAATTGGGTGTGCCTAATAAGGGAGACATACAAAATGTGCAGGGCAGGGGAGGCTCCAGGACAGGTTTGAAAACCCCTGCGATAGAGCATTAACCCTTAGCGACACTCCCTGGATCAGGGGTCCCCAAACTAAGGCCGGGAGGCCGAATGCGGCCCGCCCCCACATTTGGACCGGCCCTCTGAACAATGCCAGTAAAAATGTAATTTTAAATACATGTTTTACTTATATCATGTCGGTATTTGATAATAGAGGTTGGCTTTCAAACTAAAATTTACCTTAGTTATTAACATAGCCTAATTATTTGTTAAATTCATTCAACATAATGGGTCATCGTGATTGAACAGGTGCAAAAGCAAGACTTCACTCATCTCCCAGTTACCCAAAATTTTTCAGCTGAGAAACCAGTGGCCCCATTCCCAGTTGAAAAGCCTGTGGATGCGCTGAAAATGCTGAAGGCGGAGTTTGACGTTTGTTAAAAAACACAGTGGACCAACACCAGCAGATGACATTGCACCCCAAATCATCAAAGAACTTGAGCTACGAGCTTCTCCACCCTTCCACCAGACTCCAGGACCTTGGTTTCCAAATGAAATACAAAACTTGCTCTTATCTGATAAGAGGACCACTGGGCAATGGTCCATTTCTTCTTCTCCTTAGCCCAGATGCCTCTGATGTTGTCTGTGGTTCAGGAGTGGCTTAACAAGAGGAATACGACAACTGTAGCCAAATTCCTTGACACGTCTGTGTGTGGTGCCTCTTGATGCCTTGACCCCAGCCTCAGTCCATTCCTTGTGAAGTTCACCCAAATTCTTGAATCGATTTTGCTTGACAAGCCTCTCTAGGCTGTTTCTCTCAGTTGGTTGTGCATCTTTTTCTTCCACACTTTTTCCTTCCATTCAGCTTTTTGCTAACATGCTTGGATACAGCACTTTGTGAACAGCCAGCTTCTTTGGCAATGAATGTTTGTGGCTTACCCTCCTTGTGAAGGGTGTCAATGCTTGTCTTCCGGACAACTGTCAGATCAGCAGTCTTCCCAGTGATTGTGTAGCCTAGTGAACCAAACTAAGAGACCATTTTGACGGCTCAGGAAACCTTTGCAGGTTGAGTTGATTAGCTGATTGGCATGCCACCATATTCTAATTTGTTGAGATAGTAAATTGGTGGAATTCTGTTAAATGTGAGCCAAATCATCACAATTAAAGGAACCAAAGTCTCTTAAACTACTTCAGTCTGTGTGCATTAAATTTATTTAATACACAAGTTTCACAATTTGCGTTGAATAACTGAAATAAATGAACTTTTCCATGACATTCTAATTTATTGAGATGCACCTGTATATCTATTAAAAAGAAATTATAATTTGTCTGTGTGGTGCATAACAAAATAATAAACTATTCTAGCATTAAAAGGTATAATAAATACAGGTAAAATCATAATAAAATAATAATAATAATAGTAGTCAGTCCGGCCCATGGAATTTTCTTTTATAAACCGACCTGGACCCCCATTAAAGAAAAGAAAATTATGTGGCCCTCTCAGAAAAAAGTTTGGGGACCCCTGCCCTGGATATTTGAATTCTGAACAGCCAAAATACGTACCCCAAGCAGCGTAATAAAAACGCAGCAATATGTGCCTGTGCCTGTACCAATGTAAAAAAAATGTGCCACGGTCACATATTGAAGGTGTGTTTTAACACCACTCTCTTGACATTTCACTTTGAAACTGCCGCGAAATGTGCAGTAAGGTACGTAATTATGGTGTTGCAGAAATGTATATAGAGGCACATGTTTTCATGAGCCTGGGTTGAAACTTATTGCTGTTGGCCAGATTTTTTTTTTATATCGGTGCAATATCAATAATTTGCAGTATGAGTTTTTGCTGTATATTTTAGCTTTGCAATCAATTTATTCCTAGTCTGTCTATTTCAATATTTGGAAGATGGGAAGATGATATATGTGACCCTGGACCTCATAACCAGTCATAAGGGTAAATTTTTTTGAATAAATAAGCTAAATAAATAAACTTTCCTTTGAAGTATGGTTTGTTAGGATAGGGCAAAATTTGTCCGAGATGCAACTATTTGAAAATCTGAGGGTGCAAAAAAATCTAAATACTGAGAAAATCACCTTTAAAGTTGTCTAAATGAAGCTCTTAGCAATGCATATTACTAATCAAAAGTTAAGTTTTAATGTATTTACAGTAGGAAATTTACAAAATATCTTCATGAAACATGATCTCTAATTTGTTTTTTGGCATAAAAAAAGATAATTTTGACCCATACAATGTATTGTTGGCTATTGCTACAAATATGTGCTACCTATGATATGATGTTTTTGTGGTCAAGTAATCTGTAATAAGTAACAGACTACGATTTGTAAGTAATCTATCCAGCACTGAATATGATATCTAGAGACCAGAATGAGAGTAGTTGATGTAATGCTGCTGAAGACATTAAATTAAAAAATTCTGTCAGTTACTCACCCTCATGTTGTTCCAAACGTGTATGCATTGCTTTGGTGCCCACTAACTTCTTAAAACATCTTCTTTTATGTTACACTGAATAATTTTTTGTCTTTATCATCCTAAAATGGCTAAATATCGACCAGTTAATTGGCCTGGGTGATGTAACTAAGGAATAATGATGATGAGCCAATAATGAGTACGTGAGTATGAAACTCTCATTCATTCTTTGTATGATTATCAAAACAAGTATGTGTTAATCAAACACGTCCTCTCACATTGTCTCTCTTTTCCTTTCTCTCATCAGCAGTACTCGCATCCCCCAACCCCTTTCTTCTCCTCGTTTTTTTTTTTTTTAAGAAGCTGAGGGTTGTTCTCTGTGAATGTTTCCCCCGTTCCTGTAGTGAAGCTGAGCTAATGTGGCGTCAGTGCTGACCGTATGCTGCCCTTCCACACATTATGTGTGCGTGTCTCTGACGTAGGGAGACATAAGGTGGCAGCCTGCAAACCTGGAGATGCTTGAGTTTTTCCCTACCTGTGTCAGTATGGGGTACTAAATAAGATACTGATACACTGATAAGCTTTAAATAAGATTTGTTTATTTGTATACAGTATGATGAATAGGTATTTATTTGGACACATTCGAATTTTAATAACATAAGGGGTTCACTTGAGTTCATTGACATTCTGTTAAGGTGTATTTGCTATCTGTAGATCTCTAAAGTGGTCTCAGTTTGTCAGAAAATAAGGCTGCAACAAGTGTGTCTGTGTATGTCAGGGTGAAATCAAGCAAAAGTCAGGCTGGATGCGCTTGTGTGCAATTAAATGCACGTCAGTGGGCAGGCATTCAGATTAGATTAACAGAACATGACATTTTCTTGGTGGAAGACAGATGCTTGCTCTATTTCTTGCCCGACATTTGCCGCCTTTTTTGATGGCAGATTTACCCAAATTCATTTGCATTTTTTCCTCCTGACATCCAAATAATGCATTCACATAGTCAAGAAAAAATAGGAGTTAATCTTTACTGGTCAAATATGATTTGAGAAGACTGACGGTATGATTTCTGATCAGTATGCAGCCTAATTATATCGTAATGACAAGGAGAGTCGCGTTCATGTCTGTCAAGCGCTTGAGTGTTTGAACATAATTTCATGCATCCATAACTAGGTCTCTTTACTCAATTTTCCACTCTGGCAGTCCTGATGATTCTACAGCTGATGCAAACCTAATTTAGTTTTTAGAGAAAGTCTTTGACCCTGTAGCAACAAGTTAGAAAGGTGTTACAGCATGGGAAAACAGACTTTACGTTTGCTCAAATGGAGCTGCTTTATTGACCACTGCTGTGTTGCTGTGACAGAGTTAACTTGCTGAAGGAAAACGATTCTTTACTGTGTCACATTAATTAGCTGCCATGTCTCTTTAGATCGTTATAATCCACAGCTAAACCTCCAGAATTGCAGTATAACCAAAGCAGTGTGACAACAACTGCATCGAGTCGTTCAGAGCCGACTGTGGTTCATAGTAATGAAATGGGTTTACAGTTTTAAACAACACTATAATTTCCAGACAATTGCTTTTGTATAGAATTTCTATTTGTGAACAGGTGTAACTAGCACTGCCCACAAAGCACATGCAGACTGAAAAAAAAAAACTGGTCCAAGGTTTACTTTGAAACTATTTTTATTCAGAATTAGATAATTTTCACAAATAATTACAAAGAAATGACACTGAATTAAATCTAAATTTAAATAAATAAAATGTACACCAATAGCCTATGGAAATGCATTTCCACCACTGAATTAAAAAAAAAAAAATTCGCAATTCGGACTCTTTTTTTCCTCACAATTGCAGGTTTACATCTCACAATTCTTTTTCAGATTTGTGTGATAACTCTTTTTTTTCTCAGAATTGTGAGATAATTTGAGATTCTGAAAAATGAAATCTGAATTGCGTAATATAAACTCGCAATTGCAAGTTATAAAGTCAGAATTGTGAGATATAAACTCGCAAATCGGACTTTATAATTCATCTTTGTAAGTTAATTTCTCACAATTAAAAGGAAATAGAATAAATCTTGCGGTGAATCTTGCTAGTTTATATCTCACAATTCTAAGAAAAAAAGTCAGAATTGCAAGATACAAATTCGCAATTGTGAAAAAAGACAGAATTGCAAGTTTATATCTCACAGTTTTAAGAAAAAATTCAGAATTGCAAGTTTATATCACAATTCCGAGGAAAAAGATAAAAAGTTGCAATAACCTTTTGTTTAAGTTAAGTTTTTATTCAGTGACCCTGAGCCACAAAAACATTCATAAGGGTACATTTTTTGAAATTGAGATTTATGCATCATCTGAAAGCTGAATAAATAAGCTTTTTTGACCAAGATACAACAAAATCTGGAAACTGAGGGTGCAAGTCCAAATATTGAGAAAATCTGCTTTAAAGTTGTCCAAATTTAGTTCTTAGCAATGCATATTACTAATCAAAAATTAAGTTTTGATATATTTACATTAGGAAATTGACAAAATATCTTAATGGAAAATGATCTTTACTTAATATCCTAATGATTTTTGGCAATAGATCATTTTGACCCATACAATGTATTTCGATTTATATACAGAAAACTCTGTATATATTTTGCCATTTTCAATGCTGGTCTTTTTTTTGTAAAAAAGTTAGCTTCTGCCTTATTTTGAATCAGTTGAAAGCTAGTGCTACATTAAAGGGATAGTTCACCCAAAATTTGATGTTTATCTGCTTATCCCCAGGGCATCCAAGATGTAGGTGACTTTGTTTCTTCAATAGAACACAAACAAAGATTTTTAACTCAAACCGTTGCAGTCTGTCACCATATAATGGCAGTCAATGGTTACCAAATCTTTAAGAGTAAAAAAAACATACACAACAAAGCCAAATTAAACCATGCGGCTTGTGGTAATACATTGAGGTCTTGAGACACATAATGATCGGTCTGTGCAAGAAACTGAACAGTATTTATATCGTTATTTACCTCTGAAGCGCGTTCGCAATAGCCGGCACGTGACGCGTCAATGTGCTCTGGCAATGTAGTCGGTGAAAAGTCAGCACTCCCAGATGAGTTTGCGCAAGGAAACATAATCTTTTCCTTTTTAATTGGTTGCCAGAATCAGGATAAGCACAAGTAATTACCATTTTGAGAGGCCAATATGCACTATGTAAACAATAAGTGAGGTATACGCACGACAGATCGCTTCCGCGCATGCATCTAGTGTAGCAGATGGCGTTGACGCATCACGCACTGACTGTTGTGAACGTGCTCAGGAGAGTAGAACATGGACTTAAAACGTTGCGGTAAATAATGATTTAAATACTGTTCAGTTTCTTGCACAGACCGATCGTTTTGGGTTTCAAGACCTCAATGTATTGTCACGAGCCGCAGGGTTTAATTTGATTTCGTTTGTTTATGTTTTCTTTACTCTTAAAGATTTGGTAACCATTGACTGCCATTATATGACTAACAGACTGCAACAGTTTGACTTAAAAATCTTGGTTTGTGTTCTACTGAAGAAACAAAGTCACCTACATCTTGGATGCCCTGGGGGTGAGCAGATAAACATCAAATTTTCTTTTTTTTCAACTATCCCTTTAACTGCATTAAGGGACCATATAGTAGTAAAGTGGAAACTATTCTTACATATGTTTTCAGAGTCTTTTTAAAGAGATCTTTGTATCACGCTGGGCTTTTCAGCAGTAGGTCACAGCTAAGGGTTGTATAGTGTCAGACTAAGCATCTGAGCCTCAGGCTAATTCATCCCACTCAGGAAGAGAAAGCGCAGCCACTACTGCTTCGAGAGAAGCCACAACCAAACCCTTAATTATGATAGAATTAATCCTCTCCACAAAATGCTGGGGCTGGGTGCAGACCAAGCCTTATTTTGGCTTAGCTTAGATCCCCGCCAGGGGTTAGGAGCTATTAAACGTGGCCTTTCCATGTGAGGCCATCTTTTTTTTTTTCCTTTTTGGCTGAGCACCTTGTCTTTTCATTAACTTGTTCCTGAGCATCCTTGTATTTCTTCCGCAAGTCTGAAGTGTCAGTGTGCTCTCATATGAATCAATCAATGTAATTATTCGCTTGATTGAACCCCTTAATTATTTTTTGCTGATTTGTTTCTGGAACAGCTGAATATTCAGAGGATACTCTTGAGTGAGGTTGAGTATTTTTAAGAGCGTCACGTATCTACGACTTGAGAAATACAGTCGGGATAGTTGTTGACGTATTAAATGACCCTGCAAAACTTAGTCACGCTAATTTATCAAAGAACCAGGATGTTTGCAGAAACCGGAATTAATTACTAGTCGCATAGCTGCTAGCTGGAATCTGAGAGTAGCAGTAAATAGTCCATGCTAAAGGAGATAAATCATTTATGAGTGCTACTCTAGTGAAGAGGGGCCGCTCTAATGTCACATACCTTATGCACATTATCAAAACAAATACTCGTAAATAAAAGTGTGAGATTTGCACCACATCTATGAAAAATTGCATGTAAATTGATCTAGTGCAGTAATATTAGGTAAATATCCTCACCATTTCTACTTCGCTCTGTCAGCAGACGGAAGGCTGCAAAATTTAGTGCCCCCCCTATGAAGGATAATGTCCCACACATGAATGCCGGCATATAAATTACACTGAGCTCTACCTGTTCACGCTGATGGGTGGCTGAAGAACTTATGTGTTTTCTGGAAATTGAACAAACAAGTTAATACAGTCACATGGTGATTTTTTAACCTAGCGATCTTTTCGCATTGACAGGCTCGACTGAAATGTGAGCCGCTGCCTGTTATTTGCGAGGGGTCTCCGCGGGGCCTCAAGGGTTTTATCAGAAATAAAGCACCCTAATGAATGAATTCATCATGGTATTTTCTCTTGGGGGTGGTAATTCACTCGGCGCTAGATTTTCCGAGCTAGTGTTAGATGCTGCAGCAGGACTGTGATTTAGCAGGCTGTCACACTGCACCCAGAAGGCTAGCTCCAGTTTTTGCCATTGTCCTTTGGGCCATAAATAATTCCCATCGTGCTGCTGTGTGATGGCTTCCCGTAATGGTGCCAGGCAGCATGCCGTGACTGGTCACTGTCAACTGTGCCCACCTGAGACCTACAAACACTGGGGAACGGAAGTGTAGCATCCGGCGCCGCTGTTCAAAGCAAGTCCACTTCTGGCCACTACTACTGAGTACTTATTCAAGATAGAGCTGTTCATGTAAACTGTGTTCTTTTAGACAGGTCCGCCTCAGGCCCAATAATAGAGAAAAGAATGTGTTTACCCTTGAGAAACCAGTTCTTCCGTACTGTGTGTGTTTTTTTTTTTAGGCATCTTGACATAGTACGATCGGTGTATTGAATCATAAAGCTCTAGGAGGCTCGCTAGGGGATTGGAGCTGGAAATGTGGAATCCCTTGGCAAACATGAATGTATGTGAGCGCTTCTGCCTTTTTATCACATGCAGCTTCTGCAATCAGCTGGAACACTTCCTGTAGTAACTGTGATACCCTTGTGGTCTAATAAAAAGGAAGCAAAGAATAGGCACTGCTTAATTTGCACACTATCCCAAATAGTAGTGCCAATGCATTATTACATTTTTTGTAGCAAGAAATAGTAAATTAGTTGTGAATGAGAATGCTAGCACGGCAGTTTTACATTTACCTTTAGTACTGTATAGACCTGTACGTTGTCGTAAAGGTAAAGAATTTGGTAATTTCTTCTGAAAATGTCAGCCAAAAATGACTCCCCCGTCATGTCGTTTTGAACTTGTAAGACCTTCGTTCATCCTCGGAACGCAAATTAAAGCAGTAGTTCACTTCCAGAACAAATATTTACAGATAATTTACTCACCCCCTTGTCATTCAAGATGTTCATGTGTTTCTTTCTTCAGTCGATAAGAAATTATGTTTGTTGAGGAAAACATTTCAGGATTTCTCTCCATATAATGGATTTCAATGGTGCCACCAAGTTTGAACTTTCAAAATGCAGTTTAAATGCAGCTTCAAAGGGCTCTAAACGATCCCAGCCAAAGAAGAAGGGTCTTATCTAGCAACACAATCGGTCATTTTCAAAACAAACCGACAGTTTATATACTTTTTACCTGAAACACTTGTCTTTTCTATGTCTGCGTGAATTCATTTTTTTTTCCCAATTCAAGACATTTAGGGTATTTCGAAAAACTCCCATCTCGTTTTCTTACCCTAAAATCATCCTACATCGCTGCAGACGTACCGACCCAGTGTTTTCAAAGAATCTCAACCTCCTTTTACAAAAAAAAGGTAAAACAGTGATGTAGAACAATTTTGAAGTTGACGATAAAAACGAGATGGGAGTTTTTCGACATACCTTAACTGTATTGACCCGGATTACACAGACTATGCATGCACCTCACAGACACGAGACAAGACGAGCATTTGAGGTTTAAAAAGTATATAAATTGTCAATTTGTTTCGAATATGACTGATCGAAGCTGCATTTAAACTGCATTTTGGAAGTTCAAACTTGGGGGCACCATTGAAGTCCACTATATGGAGATGATTCCTAAAAATGTTTTCCACAAGAAACATAATTTCTTCACGACTGAAGAAAGAAAGACATGAACGTAAATAAATGTAAATTTTTGTTCTGGAAGTAAGCTAATCCGTTAAAATATTTTCAGTGAAATCCGAGAGCTTTCTGACCCTGCTTGGACAGCAATGCAACTGACACGTTCAAGGTCCAGAAAGGTAATAAGGACATAATTAAATTAGTACATGTGACATCAGTGGTTCAATAATTTCTTCTCTTCTGTTAGTCTTTGACACGTGTTCACGTGAGCACCATGATGTATGCGAGTGATGCTCTGACGCAGAAGCCAGCGTGTATCAAGAAATAGTCCGCTTTGTAGTTGTGAATAAGAAAGCTAGCACATCAGTTTTTAAATGTATAGACCCGTAAGCTGTGGTAAAGGTAAAGAATTGATCACATTCTATAATGTTGACATGCAGGCAGTAAGAGTGACTAAGTAGCTGTCAAAACTGTTATCAATACTATTTTTTGCTGTCATGTAACCAGCAAAGTATACTCATAGTCAATACACAGCACTTTCTGAGCTCAGAAAATGTTCAGGTAATTACACTGAATGGTGTCTGGAGCTTTCAAGCTTCAAAAAGGGACCATAACGCACCTAAAGGCAGTCTATACAGTGTGTGCTTTGTATTCCATGTCTTTTGAAGTCATACAATACCTTTATGTGACAAACAGGCCAAAATATAAGTTCTAAACTTATGAAGTTGTCACATTTAAAATTCCTGTACTGATGTTGTTCCAAACCTGTATGGCTTTATTTCTTCTGTGGTGGATCATGGAGATGTGGGGAACCCTTTAAGTCTGGGACACACCAAGCCGTCGGTGAGCGTATGTTGGGCTAATTTGTACACATCGGCTCTATTGGGCTCGCATCAGCAATGTTGAATCGCCGTCGAGGCCTTCTGGACCGTTAGCGAGAGTGAGAACTCTGATTAGATGTTAGTCAGTGCCGGAGAATTAAAGCGAAAATGAAGAAAACGACCAAGTAAATGAAGGCTGCAAAAACAGAAGGCTGTTCTAATGTTACGTGATCTTACCCAAGCATTCCAAATTGCAAATATTTTCATAGCAACATGAGCTGCTTAAAATGAAAAACGTTATCAACGTAACTGATATTCAAAATCGAAGCAAGCACTGCTTAATTTACGCTTCGTATATCTGTGTTTATCTCGTGTATCCTTGTTTCGGTTTCTCCTTTTGAATGACGAATATATACTATTGATAGCTGCTGAATTTAACATCCTAATTCCTCTCACACAGGCGCAGAATGCACATGTTAGTTTGTAGTCGGCTGTAATCTGTGTGGTTTGTTCAAGTGCAGCTTTTTGGTCCAGACGCTGCTGACGAGAAGCGACAACACCGTCGGATTTCGTCGCAGCTTGTTTTTTGAAGTCTGCTTGGCCTTTAGGCGAACAACTAGATCATAGAGTCAATAAAGTGAACTCTTGAGCTTCATCAGTTTCATTTGTAAGCAAATCATTCAGAACTGTGTTTCTCAAAAGCAGCACAATAAAAGTAGAACCCATTGGCAGCATTGGTCCTTACAATCTGCTTTGGCTTCTGGTGTTTTGTGAACTGGATTCATGAACAATTCATTGAAAATATTCGGCTCAATAGAAAAGTTTCATTAATTGGTCATGGCTACTTCTCTTCTGTTGTGATCGCTCAATTGAGAGTTAATAGTACAGTTTACCCAAAAATAAAAATTCGGTCAATTACTCACCTGCATGTTGTTCCAAACCTGTAAGACCTTCATTTATCTTCAGAGCACAAATGAACCCTTAAATGCATGAATGTTTCGCCAATCATTAATAAATATTTAGATCTTCAACGACCCAGACCTAAATTTCCAGCACGGATCTCTAACTTCTGTAATAGCAAAAAAAACCAAAAAAACATTCTTGATATTTTAATACAATTACAAAACAATTACAGAAGAATAAAATAAAGCATTATATTGTTAGACTTCAACATTGTCTGTCATTTTGACGGACAGGGTCATAAAAATTCCGTCATAATCTATTATTACCCATCATTTTAATTTTCATATTTTAATTATAATAACACATTTAATTGCTTTTATTTTTGTTCACATTTTCAATTTTAATCATGAACCTACAGGGCGAGCATACTGTATAGG
Source organism: Garra rufa (assembly GCF_049309525.1). NCBI lineage: Eukaryota > Metazoa > Chordata > Actinopteri > Cypriniformes > Cyprinidae > Garra > Garra rufa. The sequence goes on from NC_133376.1 coordinate 26,327,066, forward strand.
TTTATGCACTTATTTATGAAGACAACAGTGAATCTCAGTGGATCTTGCTGTTTTCAGTTGTGCGCATATCTAATAAATCACAATAAGCGATTAAAGCAACACTAAGTAACTTTTCCCTCAACGCTCTCTCTACAGGTTGGAGGCGGAATTGTCAACACTAAAGAGTTGTTTTTACCTTAAAATAATGTTTCCGAACTCGTGTCAGTGGTTCATCAACTCATAACAGGGTGAAACGGCACTTTCGTATTCGCTTTGCGACCCTCTATCAGCCATAACAGCACTATGTAAGTTTGGGTCGTCGGGTTGCGGTTTTGTAGTTCAAATGAGACTACAAATGCGACTTGCTTTACGGCAGGCTTCACAAAAGGTTTTCATACTTTTATAAAGTCATACAACATACTCTACCTTGTCACTGGACATCGTTATTTCCAAAGCCCCAGTTCTCAATCTTTTTTATTATACACTTAATTCACTTTTTGTGTTAAAAAAGTCAGAAGTAAAAAAACGAAATCAAATGGGTTCTAAACAGCATGAGGCTGATTAAATAATAGCAGAATGGATTTTTTCTATAAAGCTCTAAACTGAACTTCTGCTGTCCCATGGGTTTGCCTTTGTAGAATTAGAGCTGAAGTATCGGGCGGGTCGTGTGCTTCTCTGTTTGAGGCAAGAAAAGAAGTTATGAAGTTATGAAAAGAAGTCCTGCCCTGTCGAGACAGGCGATGCAGAAAGCGAGCCTGATGGTAGAGGGACAGAATGAAAGGAGGAGACAGAAGGAGAGAGAGATAGTGCTCTTCTCTTCCGTCGTAGCTGGCGAGGCACACACAGACTGTTCTGGCATCGCTGTGATCTTCAAAGTCACTCACACTAACCCTTGCTCAGGAGGGGCAACATGCAAGCTGCCCTCAGGCGGGGAAAGCTTTGCTACTTCAAAGTTTGTTCTGCACTTATATCTCTCATTCTCATTTCCCCCACCCTCTTCAAATCCTATATTTAAATTAACTTTGTCTTTTTCATTTACTCTAACAAGAGAATGCCGAATGAGGCTTTGTTCAAGACTGGATTAGATATATCTTGGTGACACAAAGGTTACAGCGGGTAATTAAAATTTCCACCGGCGCAGTCACAATATATCACACTGTCACTTTTTTAGGGTACAGCTGGCAGTTTCTGTCTCTTCTTTCTTCTTTTTTCAGCGGAAGAAATGAGGATGAGAATGCAAGAGCGGGTATCTTTCAGCTCTTTGTTTACCACCCCTCAGTTCTCACCTTGTATTTCACCTCAGGCCACGAAAGTTTTCTTGCTGTGCTTCCTTTTAATTCTGCATCCTGTTTTCATGTCACGAGCATCTCAAACTGCAAAACCTGAGCCCTGAGACCAGTTTCCACTGGTTGTTTTTTAATATATAAGTTGTGTTGTGTTTTAAATCCAGTCCCATATGTAATGTAAACCCAGCGCACACAGCATGGCATACAAATCTGTCAATTTGTAATTCAGACAACTAGTGTTAAAAGTGCTGAAGGGAAGATGTCAACTCAAATTTTGAGTGTTTTGAAATGCTCTATGCCTTTTCTCTTTTTTTTTTTTCTTTCAGAAGATGCATGAATTTGAAATGAGTGTGTACTCGGCATTTGATATTCACAACTGTGGCTGTATCAAAATTTGGTCAGTCTCATTAAATCAGACCGCTGCAGGAGTGAGACACAGATGAATGGAAAACCCAAAGGATAGCGATGAAGTCAGCACAAGTTGCATGTACAGTGCTGCATAAAATGTGATATAACACACTAATTAGCTCTGAGCTAGGGCTGCACGATATTGGGAAAAAATTACATTGCGATATATTTTTTTTTTCCTGCGATATATATTGCGATGTGTACAAATTCATTTATGTTCATCAGGTGTTTTGAACTGCTTAATCAAATAATAATTCAAAAATAATTGGGATAATTTTGTAAGCATTTTCAAAGAATAAAAAAATGTAAAAGTATAATCAAAACCCTGAAATAAAATATTTTTAAAGCCTATTTTGGGTTGTTTCATAAACAGTTTGACTCCCCTTATTCACTGTCAATTCAGGCAAATCAAGGCTCTAATATGTTATGAAATTAATTCATTATTGAACTGTTTATGAAACAACCCAAAATAGGCTTTAAAAATATTTTATTTCAGGGTTTTGATTATACTTTTACATTTTTTTATTCTTTGAAAATGCTTACAAAATTATGTTGCTTTTACCATGTTGCTTTTACCCTGATGAAAGGGAACTCATTTTGAGAATGAAAAGAGGACACTTCATTATCACATTAAGGAATTAACATGAGTGACAAAATAAGTAATTTAACATTTTATTCAACAACTTCTTTTTTGAAAACAGATTAGTAAATATATTTTGTCACAAAATTAAAAAAAAAAAAAATGTCAGAAGATTCTTTTTTTTTTTAGTTTTGCATACTTTGTTTAGCCAAAGTAAAACAAGTGTTGCTCATCAGCTAACAAAAGATTAAACTTTTCAACAACTCTATAAAAAAAATTGGCTTCTTTCTCAGAACTGTGGCATAAAGTAAATATAAATATTCAAATACACCAATTTGGTGCTTCTGTATGCGTTAATTTACTCATTGAAGTGGTTGTTGCTGCATAATATTCCACTTGTGCCTTGCATTTGTTGTACTGCTCTGGGATGGCAATTTGAGAAAAATAAGTGCGTGACAGCATAACATAAGGCTTGTCAAGCGAGCGGATCATGTTTGTAAAAAAGCAGTGACATCTTAACCTAACCCTAAGCAGTGACATCTTTCTGTAGCTTAGAGCCCTTCTCGTAAGGCGTCACACTGGCAAACGCATCCGAAATAGTTTTTTGCTTTGGACGGCAATCTGCATTCGTCATACAGTGCTTTGTGGTGCCAACTTAAATGGTCAAACAAATTCGTAGTGTTTCCGCGAGTTGTGGCAACAACTGCCAGGCACTCCCGAAAAAAAAAAAAAACTGTTTTTGGTCAGCATCATCATTTTTGTATCCAGAATACTTCCATATGACCGACGTTGCGTTTCTTTTTGCGACCAAATCTTCCACTTCGACGCTTTTCTCCCGTCCCGTGCTCATTTCGTCATGCGCACCAAAGAGTATGTGCGTACGCAGAGACTGCATGCATGGAGTAGGTGAAGCAATGTGTGCTTTGTAGTTTTTAAAGAACCCTTAAATATGAGTTAATTACTTTATATTAGACAAATATAGATCCGTGAATAGAAAGTTTAGAAATATAGAAAGTAAATTTTTAAATCAGACACACATAATTTTATGTGACTATCGCGCATGCGTACATCGCGATGACGATGCTGAAACGATGTATCGTGCAGCCCTACTCTGAGCCCATGCAGATTGTAAGGAATTTCATAACCAGGGGTTAAATTGAGCTGGAACAGTCTGGAAGGACACTCCATCACCCTTTATTAAACATTTCTTTTTAGATATTCATTGATATGCAGTAGCAACTTCGCTCAGATTATCAGACACCATTTAGCCGAAAGCAGAAGATTGTTCCCAAAAGAAAATCCCATATTATATTTTGCCATATTTGTACACGTTATTCTGTTCTGCATCGTTTCCCCCTCTGAAGCATCAGTGACCCTGCTGGAGAAACCCAGCTAAAACCAGTCTAGACTGGTTGACTGGTCTTAGCTGATTTAAGCTGGAAGTGGCTGGTTTTAGCTGGTCTCCCAGCCTGGCCAGGCTGAGAAAGTGGCCAAAACCCCTCTAAAACCAGCCTGCTGACCAGCTATGACCAGCTAAAACCAGCCTGGTTCACCAGCTTAAACCAGCCAACCAGCCTGTTTTTCAGCAGGGGAGCGTTTGAACCTTCTGTAATATTTGCAGTCCCTCAGTTGTCTTCAGTGTGAAAAGATGTTTGGAAAGGGTTCAAATACACAAAAAATACACAAAAAATGCTGAACTGCTGAAAAAAACAGCTAAAATCAGCTTAGGCTGGTTGGCTGGTTTTAGCTAGTCAACCAGGCTGGTTTTAGCTGGTCATAGCTGGTCAGCAGACTGGTTTTAGAGGGGTTTTGGCCACTTTTCCAGCCTGGCTAGGTTGGTCAGGCTGGTCTTAGCTGGTCAAGCTGGGAGACCAGCTAAAACCAGCTACTTCCAGCTTAAACCAGCTAAGACCACCCAACTAGCCTAGGCCGGTTTTAGCTGTTTTTTTCAGCAGGGAAATCAAAGAATTTGTGGGACCTGAAGGATTTTTCTGTTTAACTGTTCATTACAAGCAAGGGACTCATGAACCAAAATGTGACCCTGGACCACAAAACCAGTCATAAGGTTAAATTTTACAAAACTGAGATGTATACATCATATGAAAGCCCAATAAATAAGCTTTCTATTGATATATGGTTTGTTAGGATAGGATGATATTTGGCCGAGATACAACTATTTGAAGATCTGGAATCTGAGGGTGCAAAAAAATCAAAATACTGAGAAAAATCACCTTTAAAGTTGTCCAAATTGAGCTCTTAACAATGCATATTACTAATCAAAAATTACATTTTGATATGTTTATAGTAGGAATTTTACAAATAATCTTCATGGAACATGATCTTTACTTAATTTCCTAATGATTTTTGGCATAAAATAAAAATCAATAATTTTGACCCATACAATGTATTTTTGGCTGTTGCTACAAATATACCCCAGCGACTTAAGACTGGTTTTGTGGTCCAGGGTCACAAATCACTAAACAAAAAAACACAGCTGTGGATCATTCAGGTAACAAGACAGTATTACAAATCAAGTGTATGTAAACTTTTGAACAGGGACATTTTTAAAAATTCAACTATTATTGTCTCTTGTGGACTATATGTAAACATCTTGTATGTAAAATATTTTATTCAGGTCAGTACTATATAAAAATAACACTCATTTTCTGTGATCCCTCTTATTTTGGTAAAATAATTAACATTTTGAAGATTCTGCAAGGTGTATGTAAACTTTTGACCTCAACTGTATGTATCTGCATAGGTATTTCTCTTTACAGCCCTGGTTTACATTTAGCTTGGTTGTGTCAATAGATTCCAAAGCAACTGTACTTTTTATACTTCATGCTTAAACTCTTAAACATTGTTCATTGTGTAATGCGTTTGTTCATGTGAAGGTGTAGACAGAAGAATGACAGGCTTCATCCATCTAAACCTCGCTAACCGACACTGTTTACGCATGTCTTACAGTATGTTTGTCGATAACAACATCTTTCTTAAATCTAGCCTAGCATTTCCCTCGAGAACATCATATTTGTTCTCATTCCCTTCCCGCAGCCCCTCTCATAGGCAGTCTTTCTCATTTAATTAACTCGCGAAAGAGCTGTCTTGCAATGCCATTTTGCAATGCGAAATATCATTACCTTATCATGAGTCTCCAATGTCATTGCAATCCACCATGAAAAATAACACAGCCTTCAATCTCTCTCTGAAACGATGGCATTGTTCATTTGACAGGCACGCAAAGTAATAAAAGTTGCCGTTTTTTTTTTTTATTAGATCCTCACAGTAAGGGATGTGGATTGACTCGCTGTGCTAAAATGTCATGCGAGCCGCACTCTCTCATTTGTTTCTGCCCACGCTGTGTATCCAAAAGGCCACCATTCCTTAGAATAAGTTTACACGGCCCACATCAGCACCCACCTTCTCTGGACTCATAGCTGTTGCCAGAAACAGTATGTGGACACTTTGTGTTATTTTAGCTAGTGAATAATCAAGTATATTTTATTATGTTCATGTTATGTGTTAATTTATTTCCTCTTTATTCAACAGGTGCCTCACAGGCCTCATTTGAACCATTAGGCTTTATTTTTATGGCATCAACATGCCTATTTATGAATATACATTACTGTTAAAAAGTTTCGGGTCAGTATGATTTTTTTAAATGATTCTTTTATTCAGCAGGGATCCTTTAAATTGATCAAACGTGACGTTAAAGACTTTCACAGTTTGGGAACAGTAAGATTTTTACTGTTTTTTTTTTTTTTTTGAAGAAGTGCTCATCAAGGCTGCTTTTATTTGATCAAAAATACAGAAAAAAATAATATTATGAAATATTCTATTGTAATATACATCACAATCTAATATATTCCTGTGATCAAAGCTGAATGTTCAGCATTATTACTTCTATTAAAAGAACAGCATTTATTTAAAATAAAAATCTTTTCTAACAATATACACCATTGTTTAAAAATTTGGGGTCAGTACATTTTTATTTTCTAAAGAAATTAATACTTTCATTCAGCAAGGATGTGTTAAATTGATAAAAAGTGATAGCAAACACTTTTTTTTGAATAAATGCTATTCTTTTTAAATTTTTATTCATTTAAGGATCCTAAAAAAAAATAACAGATTCCAAAAATATATTTGGCAGCACACCTGTGGTAAAAAATTGATAGTTCTAATAATAAATCAGCATATTAGTGTGGTTTTGAAGAATCATATGACACTTAAGACTGGAGTAGTGATGCTGAAAATTCAGCTTTGCATCACAGGAATAAATTATATTTTAAAATATATTAAAATAAAAAACACTATTTTAAATTGCAATAATATTTCACGGTATTACTGCTTTTTCCTTTTTTTTTAATCAAATAAACACAGCCTTGAAGAGCAAAAAAAAAAAAACAACGTCTTTCAAAAACTAAAAATCTTACTGATCCCAAACAGAAAAAAAGTTATTTGAAATTGTGATATTTCACGATATTGCCTTTAATAAATACAGATAAATACAGCCTTGGTGAGCATAAAAGACTTTTTTTATTATAAAATATTAACAACCCTAGTTTAAACAGTAGTGTACTTATTTAACCTCCAAAGCATGAAATTTAGTCATTGCCTTTTAATTGTGCTTTCAATGAATTACAATGTTAATTATTTCTCACGCAAGCTAATCTCTTATACTTTTTTTGGAGGCATAAACCAGGCTTTAGTTACAGAAACTTCATATTTTTATAAAACCACTTATTGTTTATGTAAAGCACACATTCATGTACACCCTCTGTGATGTAACAATTCAAGTCTATAAAAGATTACACTGAATGACCGCATATATAATGAGACTGACCTTTTTTAAAACCATGTTGGCGTTCGCCGGGAATATGTACATATATTACATAGAATCAAAGCAGCAACAGATGCGAAAGGCTGACAAGGTGGCTGCCCTCTGCTTGTGTTGCAGTTAAATGTGGCCTCCGTTGACCTCTGTAGCTGAGAGCTTAATCTTTCCGTTCCTTGAGCCCTGAATTCATAGCTCATTTCAAAAGCGAAGAAAACATTTCCATGGTTCTAAGGAAAAACCTCTTGCTCATTAGCGCTATCTTAATTATGCTTGGGGAATAGACACGGACTTAGCTTCCAAAGAGACATTTGCTCAAATATAAGCATCTGTTGCAGCATTTACTTCTTTGTTTTATTTTGCTTCGGCTCTCGCTTTGAAAAGCCAGCAATAATTCAAAAATTAGTCGTACTTTCAGAGCAGACAGTAAAACCAGACCCCCTCCTGTGCGAGGGCACTGTGTTCTTGGCACAGGCCAATTACGGCTGTGAAATACAAGCTTCAGACCTGCTTTATTCGGTGCCCTCTTAAGCAAAATGAGGCTGAGGACCTGAACCCGGCTGCTGTTAAGTGATTGTTCAGTTTGGAGAATGGCAACCAAACTGGTGTGATACATCAACCCCCCGCTGAGTCCAGACGAGGCTTCGTCCGCTCTGTGGCTCTCTATTTCCATGCTATGTGACTCAAGTGATTGGCACTTTCGAATGCTTTCGTGAGAAAGATGTTTCTGTCTTGCTTTTTATCGCTGTCTCTCTTTTATTCACAAAGACACACAGTTCTGCCCGCTGCTCTTGTTTGTCTCAGATTTATGTAAATATCTTAATCAGATTTTGGCTGATTTGGCTCTGCTTGCAAATTGAATGAGGAGTCATTGGAAAACGGCTCATATCAATATTAAACAAAGCCAGATGATGCATTTTATTGATCTTCTTATGTTCCGAATCTAAAACCCTTTCGTTTTTTAGTCTTTGTAATGCTCTTGGAGTCCACGAGGACTTACGAGGTGATGTCTGCATTCACAAATGGATCTTGTCTTATCTGTTCACCACTGATTTTCCTCTTCCTGCTCCAACTGAGTCAAAATAATTTAGGAAACATTTCAGCTTGGCTAGAACCTCCATTACGACTGCAGTTTGGGTGGGTGGAATAGACAAAAAAAATCTGAGGGATTTAATAATTTATGGTCGGCTTTTCATTTAACAACAAGCTGTCAACCTGACTCCCGTCTCATAGAATTTCAGTGACTAATTCTGCAAACAGGAAGTGACACGGCTGACAGGACAGCCCACGTGGACGAGCAGCAGAGGGTGAGATGTCACACAGAAGGCTGTCAAAAGCCTTTTCTCTCGTTTTTAATGAGATTCCCAGATTTCAAATGAGCCGTAGTCTGATCTGCCTCAGCTCTTCTTATTATTCTCGATGACAGCCTTGACTTTGGAGTGTGTATGTACACTATATTGCCAAAAGTATTGGGACACCCCCTTCTGATGAACAGGTTTGACTACTTTTGTAATTTCCATGAGTACAAATCTTAATGTTTAAGCATATAATGATATTCTGGGAAATATTGTGCTTCTAATTGTATAGCAACAATTTGGACTGGACCCTTTTCTATTCTAACATGACAATGCCTCTGGGTCATTCCGTGTCAAATCAACCAAATTTCACAAACTTCCCCGGCTCAAATTTTTGATTTTGCTAATATTTATTCTGAGGAAAGATATGTATAGTGATAAAAGCCAAAATATTAAATGTCATGGATGAATATTTACTGAGTAATGCACTATTTTGTAGAGGGAGGTTAAAATGTCAATTTTCACCTTAGATTCTGAGTCAAGTTACGGGGGGGTAAAATGACTTTAGAAAGATGGCAGCATCATTATCTTATTTTTACACAGAGATTGATAGTTATATTAGTAAAATCTATTGACTTTAGCAAGCTTTGTTGCATTATGTTTCAATGGTGACCATTAAAAAATGGAGAAACTGCACTTTTCAAGTTTTTCTTCAAAGTTGGCATGCCTGTAACTCAAGAAGTATTAATGATATTTGAATGCCCTTTTAGATGTTGGGTCTTAATAAACATAGCTTTTGGCATCTTTATTTTTAATGCCGTATGAGATTCGGAATTTCAATATGGCTCCAGGAGTAAATCATTAAAATGTACACATTTTCAGTGATCAAAAACTAAATGTGGGTCAGTTTTAAAAAAAAATACGATACTTATTTTCTTTTGAAAAGGAATGTCTGAAGAACAAGAACTGTACCTTGTTTCTTATTGTTGAGACAACTGCATTGAACATACCAGTCCGAGTACCATAAATATTCTTTGTCCAACGTTTGAGTGCCTGTTACTCAATAAGTATTAAATATATCACAATATGATTTTTTTTCTTTTTTTTTTTTATAATCTTAATTTTCAAGACCCTACATCATTCAGTCCCAGAGATTTGGGAATCTCAATGAGGTTCAGATTGTTGAATGTTACCCAATTTCAGTGGTTGAAATCCAAATGTAGGTCACTTTGTGTACCAAATGAGTCATTTTAGACACTTCCAAAACTGTTGCAACATAGATGGAAATACAATTTTTAAATACATGAATCATGTTTTCATCTTTGTTGCCACAGTTTTGGAAGTGCCTTTTTCTGTTCTAAAGAAGGGGGTGTCCCAATAATTTTGTCAATATAGTGTATGTACAAGTCATTGGTGTTTGATGATGAGTTTTTGGCTCAAGGTCTGCATTACACCAGAGATGTTCAGCTGGGATTTATGCAGACAAATCATGTTCTTTCACACTGACTGAATCAATCATTTCTTTTTGAACCGTGCCCTATAAACAGAGGCTTTGTCATGTTAGAATAGAAAAGCGTCCTGTCCAAACTGTTGCTATAAAATTAGAAACACACAGTTCCCTAGGATATCATTAAATGCTTAAGCATTACGATTTGTACTCATGGAAATGACTAAAGTAATCTGTTTATTAAAATGCCAATACTTTTGGCAATATAGTATATATATTTGTCAATTATATCTATACAAGTGGCTGTAGACTGCTAGGTCACAAGATTGTTGCTGTGTCACATACTGAGCTTCACCCATCACTGTAAACACTGCCACTAACGTTGTACAATCGAGTCTTGATTAGCTGCCGTCGTAATTAAGGGTTGCTAAATTAGTGATTTGCTGGACCAAGAGTTTTTTCTTTACAGATCAGTGGTCCTTAAGAATGGCATTGAAGTGGTGTATTAATCAGATTTTGCCATGCATAGAGGCAGAGGAGGAGTGCATTTAGTGTCCATGTATGAATCTTTGTTAATTAGGTTTAAACAGCGCACGCATATTTGCTTAGATGAAATTAGCAGAGAGAGAAACGTGGGCTGATATGAGGGGATGTTCATACAAATACAATCTGTGTGAATCTCTTCGTTGTCGCCTAGAAACAAGACGAGATCTGTCAGATGTGCTGTCTTATGTTAAGAGTTTAAAGGTAACTTTGGTGCCTGCTTATAACCGTCAAAATTTCATACAGTGCATTTGTGCAAATTGGTGAGATGTAGAAGTGAAATCGACAAAATTGAAACGAAGTGGCACTTTTCAGATATTCATTCTGTTGGTAATATTTTTCTTGAACAAAGCGCCAACCTGAGTCATATTTTTCCGTTAGAACACTGTTTGACAAGATAGGCTTTGCCAAGAATTAAAAAGTGTTTTTTTCCCCTAACAGAATAGTTAATCAAAAAATGAAAAATTATGTAATTTGCTCACAAGAATATCCATTTTGAAAGCTTGCCAGCCTCAGTGGCCAGGAATATTTTAATATTCAAAAATTTGCCTTTTCTGTTGCACAGAACAAAGAAAGTCATATGGGTTTGGAAAGATGAGGGAGGGTAAATGACAGAATTTTTTGGTTTAATTATTGCTGTTAGTTATTATTCACAAAAACCTTTCCATCTGCAGCTGCTCTCAAATCTCATTATATTATTCTCATGTAACATTAAAGCACCATGGTAATAATGATTTAAAATATATTATATAATATTATATTTGACCCTGGAACACAAAACTAGTCTTAGGAAGTACTAGCCAAAAATGCATTGTATGAGTCAAGAATATCGACAAAATAATAATTAGGATATTAAGTAAAGATCATGTTCCATGAAGATATTTTGTAAATTTCCTACCGTAAATATATCAAAACCTAATTTTTGATTAGTAATATTGATTGCTAATAACTTCATTTGCACAACATTAAGGCGATTTTCTCAATATTTTGATTGTTTTGCACCTTCAGATTCCAGATGTTCAAATAGTTGTATCTTGGAACAAATATTGTCTTATCATAATAAACCATACATCAATGGGAAGCTTTTTATTATTTTATTTATTTATTTTAATTACCCTTAAAACTGGTTTTGTGGTCCAGTGTCTCATATGTATATATAATATACACATTTAGTAACATAAAAATGCCATAATAAACAGAATAATGCATAAAGAGTAATAATCTTGCACAGAGTAATTTCTACATAGAAATAAATGCTATTTAATATTTTATTGCATATTCAGCTGAAATGCTCATTACTGCAATGCTTCTGGTAATTGGGTGTGTGTTATGTTGTAATGTAAATATTAAAATCTCAAATAAAAAAAAAAAAAAGTGGAAAAGTCTCTGTGACTCATGTTCTCATCACCCTCAATTTCTTTTAAAGGGAACATCGGATGCCTATTTTCCACAAGCTGATATGATTCTTTAGGGTCTTCATGAAATGTCTTTAACATACTTTGGTTAAACTTTCTCAATGGTTCTCAAACAACCTTTTTACCTCAAAAACAGCTCTGTACACAGCGTTTTGGTGCATGTTTCTTTAAACACTAATGAGCTCTGCTCACCCCGCCCCTCTCTTCTGTGGAAGAGGAAAGGCGATTTGCAAATAATCCTAAAAAATCTTCTGGAGGTGCAGCTGGATCACAAACAGCAGGTGCTGATCCATTCTTGAGTTTTAACTTTCTAACAAAACCTGCTTTGAATTGTCCCTCATTCAGAAAGCAGTCTGAAGTAAAATGTTTTGCGCAAATTAATACACAAATTTAGGTGTATTAATTGGTGCATTATAATCAAAAACAAAACTAATCCACTGTGTCCTCATTAACTCTGATGTTGGGAGAAAATGAAAACCCATATGTTCACTTTTACATCCAACTACAAAACACCTGCATTGCTGCCTTACATTGTTGTCACTACAGCTGCTCGAGCACAGAGACAATGGTGGAAATATGCTAATAGGTGACAGTCATCAGCTGACGTGGGCGGAGCTTGAGCAGTGTGATGTCATAATGCTCAGAAAATCAAAACGGCTTGATAATTGAGACTGTTACATTTTTGGGGGGATAAAAAAAGAAGTGAATGGATTTTTATCATTGTAGGGTGACAGTGTCCACACACTGCGAAGACACATTTATATGCAAACACCATGTAAAAGCAAGTTTTGCATCCTCTTTAAAGGACTGTGCTTCCGCACATTGAAATTTGGCGAGTTGGTGTGACACGAGTCGTTGGCTTTTAAGCTTCAACTCTGAATATGTGCAAATGCAAGATATATGAGAGCCACTGTGAAGGGGAACATTTCCAGCGACTGAGCGATTGTGTATGTAAATAACTTTAATATAAACAGAATTTGCCTTTTTGAGTTTTTATTCCCTGAATTTGGCTTGAAGTCTGAGCCAGCCCCATATAACCTTTTACGAATTCATTAAACACATGACAGAAGATGTTAGAGTGTCACAGGGGAACCAATCTGCCAATTCGTGTAACAGCGTATGTGTAATTCAGCAGATTAATCACACTTACCTCCACTCGCACTCAATATCTTTAGCACTCAGTAAACCGTTCTCAATTTTCCAATGCGAGTATACAGCCAGAGTGGACAAAGAACTACATGGACTGTCGTGATTGAAGTCTTAAATGAGTTCTCTCTAATTGCCCCTTTCTGCGGTGGTTAGTTTTGCTCTCAGGCGGTCTTACGCGAAGCAGAGACCTAGTTCTTTTGATATGAGCTGCAATGTTTGCGCTGTCATCTGTTTTACACAGCACAGACTAATCTCATCAGAATCCTACATATGTTACCACCCCTCCTTAACCTTATTAAAAGCCTCTAGAGCTCAGCTCTATGCAGGGTGACAGACAGCCAGTGTTCATTAGGCAGATGTGGAACTGATCTGTAGACAGTTTGAGAATCTGAGGACTTTGTATTCATGGCAGTTTTATTCAGAGATCCATTGTCAAATAACTCATCTCTAGTACTGAATGTCAATTCATTTTGAGATTGTGCTCTCAATATCATAGAAGCACATTTGCCTTGTGAACATGGACATAATGGGCCTCATTCGCTAACCATGCGTACACATATATTTGCATACAATCTGTATTTACCCTATGTCTATTCAGAATTTATAATTATGAATTTGATAACAATTTTTCCTCAACAAACTCCTAATTTTCTGCTTATTAATAGTAAGGTAGTTGTTGTAGTATTTGTGTTTGGGTATTAGGTAGTTTTATTTTTTTGTAGTTTATATACTGTAGAAATCAATATGTTCAAAAGTTTACATATTGATTCTCAATACTGTTTTGTTACCTGAATGATCCCCAGCTGTTTTTTTTGTTTAGTGATAGTTGTTCATGAGTCCCTTGTTTGTCCTGAAATCCTTCAGGTCCCACAAATTCTTTGGTTTTCAAGCTTTTTGTGTATTTGAACCCTTTCCAACAATGACTGTATTATTTTGAGATCCATTTTTTTCCACACTGAGTACATCTGAGGGACTATTACAGAAGATTCAAAAGCTCACTGATGCTCCAGAAGGAAACATAATGCATTAACAGAGGTAAAAACTTTTTGAATTTAAAGATCAGGGTAAATTTAACCCTTTTTTGTCTTCTGGGAAACATGTAAGTATATTCTGTAGCTTCTGAAGGGGAAAAAAAATATGATATTTAGGCAAAAGTTTACAAGTTTAATGCATAGTTTTTCCCTCTGAAGCATCAGTGAGCATTTGAACCTTCTGTAATAGTTGTATGTAAGTCTCTCAATTGTCCTCAGTGTGAAAAGATGGATCTCAAAATCACACAGTCATTGTTGTGAAGGTCAAATACTGAAAAACAAAGAATTTGTGGGAACTGAAGGATTTTTCTGAAGAACATATATTATGTATATAATATATATATATATATATATATATATATATATATATATATATATATATATATACACATACATACAGTCAGGTCCATATATATTTGGACACTGACACAATTTTTATTATTTCAGCTGTTGACCAAAACATATTCAAGTTACAGTTCTACAATAAATATGGGCTTAAAGTGCACACTCTGAGCTTTAATTTTTAGGGCAGTCTCATCAAATTGATAGAAAGGTTAAGGAATTACAGCTCTTTAATATCCACCCCCCCCCCCCTTTTTTTCAAGGGACCATAAGTAATTGGACAGTTGACTCAAAAGCTGTTTCATGGACAGTTGTGGGCTATTCCTTCATTTTTTCAACATTTGGAGCTGATTCTAAGTGTGCCATTTGTATTTGGAAGCTGTTGGGAGTACTGAATGTCAACAGCTTCCAAAGGAGCTCTGCATGCAAGTAAAACAGACAATTGTTAGGCTTCAAAAACAAAAGAAATGCATCAGAGAGATAGCAGGAACATTAGGAGTGGCCAAATCAACAGTTTGGTGAATTCTGAGAAGAAAAAGAACACACTGGTGAGCTCAACAACAAAAAGGCCTGGATGTTCACAAAAGACGACAGTATGGTGGATGATTGGATGATCCTCTCCATGGTAATAAAACATTTTACAACATCCAGCCAAGTGAAGAATACTCTCCAGGAGGTAGGTGTGTCACTGTCAAAGTCTACAATCAAGAGAAGACTTCACCAGAGCAAAATAGAGAGGGTTTACCACAACGTGCAAACAAGGCCAGGTTAGACTTTGTCAAAAAACATTTAAAAAAGCCAGACCACTTCTGGAAAAGCATTTTTGGACTGCTGAAACTAAAATCAACGTGTACCAGAATGACGGGAAGAAAAAAGTATGGAGAAGGCTTGGAGCAGCTCATGATCCAAAGCCTACAACATCATCATCTGTGAACATGGTGGAGCAGTGTAATGGCATGAGCATGGCTTCCAGTGGCACTGGGTTACCGGTGTTTAGTGATGATGTGACAGAAGACAGAAGCAGCCGGAAGAATTCTGAAGTGTATAGGGACATACTGTCTGCCCAGATTCAGTTAAATGGAGCAAAGGTGTTTGGGCGGCTCTTCATAGTAAAAATGAACGATGACCTAAAACATACAGCAAAAGCAACCCAGGAGTTTTTAAAGGTAAAAAAGTGGAATATTCTGCAATGGCCAAGTCAGTCTTCTGATTTCAAATTGATTGAGCATGCATTTCACTTGCTGAAGACAAAACTAAAGGCAGAAAGACCCACAAACCAACAACAACTGAAGTCAGCTGCAGTAAAGGCCTGGCAAAGCACCGCAAAGGAGGAAACCCAGTCTATGGTGATTTCCATGAGTTCCAGACTCAAGACAGTCATTGCCTGCAAAGGATTCTCAACAAAATATTACAAATGAACATTTTATTTATGATTATTTATTTGTCCAATTACTTTTGAGCCCCTGAAAATGGGGGGTCTGTGTATAAAAATGGTTGTAATTCCTTAGCATTTTATGTTATTTTTTGTTCAACCCCTTGAATTAAAGCTTAAAGTCTGCACTTCAATTTCATCTTGATTGTATCATTTTAAAACTATTCTAGTGGCACACAGAGCCGAAATTATGAAAAGTGTCAGTGTCCAAATATATAAGAAATGCCATCAAACAGCCCAAGCGAGCAGTATCTGTCAGGTAAACAGATATGTTTACATGCACAGATTTAATGCAAAAATATCTGAATGCATTCAGTCTGACTGCAATGTTTATGTGTACCATAAACTCTGCAATATCATATGTGCGCATGTCTTCCAAACAAAACTTTCATTAGCATAGCACCAAGAAGCTGTCAGCACTCCTGTCAGAGACATAGCTCCGTAGTCTGTTATTGGTATGTTTTCCATTCTGACACATGTAAAAATATGTCAAAACAGCTGTTGTTTCTTACTTTTCCATCCGTCCAGTTTCTCAGCATTCTTTTTATCCTATATATTATTAAAGAAATGAAATCTCCTCCACTGATTATTTTTTCACACCCTCCATCATAAGTATAGCTGTTTATGAATCAGACTGTAACAATCGCCAATTATTCTATTTTTAATGCATTATTCTGATACAATTTCAATTTGAGCGTTTACACAATGGTTATTTGCACAGACACATACCATTTCAGTGACGTGATCACTGACCGGATTGTGTCGATTTCTTTTTAGTCAGTCACAAATTTTCACGCCTTCATAACACATTAGCTTCAGTCTGTTGGCTCTGTTTTATTTCTTTAATATGCTTCTCAAATGCCTGCCCCTGTTAATCACCCTTCCCTTTTTGTTCAATATTATTACAAAGTGCAAAGTTGGATTGTTTCAGTACCTCTCAAAGATAACTGGCTGTCTGCTGTCAAGTGTGTTTTGTCATGCCACTAAACTGCAAGAGCTCTACAGCACACTAACCTTATATTTCTGTATTCAAATTTATTCTCACAGCACTCACACAAGCAAACAAGCCTAACCTTCCAATCACATTGAAGCACAGCTCAAATGGAGAAAACATGCTTGATACATAATAACGATGTCTACGTTACATTAGGTTGCTACTTTGGTTTTCTGAGCATTTCCCCCAAGGCTTCCCAGAGAGAGTCAGGCATATGAGAGGTGCTTTACTGGAGAGGCTGTCCAGCTTGGAGACTGTTAGATGTGACTCAGAAGATTGTGTTTGCTGTAAAGTCCTCCACTCCTTTCCGACCAGAGCTTGCACCTTGTCTCGTGTAGGGCAAGGCTACAGGTTCCAATCAGTTTGTGGCGTGGATAAGTGGTCTGCCGGGGTTTGACTGCTAGACCTTCGGCACTTAAGTCTACTCATACACGCGTATGAATAAAACATTTGCTTATCAATTGTTCATCTGATGCACAGGGACGAGAGTGGCACTACGCAAGTGCCGGAATAATGGCCTGTCATCTCGCTGAGCCAACCATAGCCAGGGATAATGACTGCTAATGCTAATGGAGGTCTAATTTCCAACGCTGCTCTTCAGGGTGGAAAACAAGGGCACTGCCTCCATAAATAAGTGTGCATGTGGCATGTTTTTGTACCGAAAATTACTGTTTGTCATTGAGGGGATAATAGCTTGACTGGGGTAGGGCAAACTGTTTTTGTGCTCCGTTAAACGGAACCAAAGTTGAACCACAACCTGTATATTCTGCCTTCGTTTGCTGATTTTGGCTACTAGGCTTGTGTGGATTGCAAAAGGTCAAACTTGGCTGTTTATTGTGGCGCAATTAGCTAGTCACGATTTACGTTCATTTAAAATTAGCTCCAATTTTATGTTCTAAGGCAAGTTTTTATTTGATCCAAAGTACAGTAGAAACAACAATATTGTGTGAAAGTGTAACAATTTAAAATTGTTGCTTTTGCTTATTTTCTCATGATTCTTCAGAAATCATTCTGATATGCTGATTTTCTGCTCAAGAAACATTTCTTATTTTTGCAAACAGTTGTGTTGCTTAATATTGTGCTGAAACAGTGCTACATTATTTATTTATTTATTTATTTATTGGATTCTTTGGCTACATTGACACTACAGGCAATAGTGGCCCAAATCCCATTTTTTTGCTCACATGTGACTCAGATCTGTTTTTCTCATGACAGTGTGAACAGGACAAACCACATGGAATCTGATCTTTTCGATTCTGATTTGTGCCACTTCCATATGTGACCCTGGACCACAAAACCAGTCTTAAGTAGCACAGGTATATTTGTAGCAATAGCCAAAAATACAATGATCCATTTTTCTATTATGCCACAGATCATTAGGATATTAAGTAAAGATCATGTTCTATGTAGATATTTTGTACAGTAAATATCCTACCGTAAATATATCAAAACTTAATTTTACATTAGTAATATACATAGCTAAGAACTTGATTTGGACAACTATGCGATTTTTTTCAATATATAGATTTTTTGCACCCTCAGATTCCAAATTTTCAAATAGTTGTATCTCCCATCCTAACAAGCCATACCTCAATGGAAAGCTTATTTATTCAGCTTTATTCAGATGATGCATAAACCTCAATTTCAAAAAATTGACCCTTATGAGTGGTTTTGTGGACCAGGGTCACATGTGGTACTAAGTCTGATACAGGGCAGATGTTTGAACAGTCAAATCGGAATTCATGCGACATTTACGTCACTCTAGATCAACAATCGTCCTGATTCTGCGCTCATGGGAGTCACTTCAAAGATTTTACAAACCTAAAGTTATCAAGACAGTTGCTTCAAAGATAGTCAGTGGAAGTACAGTGATTTCTCAGAACTCATAAGTATTACAATGACAACTCTATATAAAAGCAAAACATGAGAACTCGCATCATAAAAGTTTCAAAACTCTGCTCTCATTTGTCACATCCTTGTCTTTATTTTTCATATTGCTTTTGCATAATTTGCCTGGCTTCTGTGGCAGATCACACTATAAATAAACGCATAATTGCTTACTTTATGTCCTCTGTGTTTACTTCGGTATGACAGCGTGCTGCGCAAGTGTTGCCAAGTCTACTGCTTTCCCGTGGAATTGGGCTACTTTTTCAATGTTGCTGCTAGTCGTTTTTCAACTATGTGGGTTGAAGCGACCCTACTAATGTGATATTTACCCCCTGGAATGCGATTGGGCTAGTTTTGGACTAGTTTTTAAAATCAAGTGGGTGGATTTTGTTGCATTGTTCTTTGCTGCATGCGTATCAGTTCAGAACCATGATCTGTTCACATCGGAAATCTGATATTGGTCACATTTAAAACAAAAATGGGAACAGCTACATAAAGGAATTGATTACTAAGGTTCGCAGTGTGAAAGTAGCCTTTAATTATTAGTGCAGAATCAACATAAAAGTATATTTTAAATAATATTTGTTTAATGGTGTGTATTACCAAGTAAGTTCAGTAACACCAATATTAATACCAATACTAATACCTATACCTGTGCTATGCATTTTCTTAAATATTCATATTTGTAAGGTATATGAAAGCCGTCATGTTTAAACTGTCCAAAGTAATTCCAGAAACTGTTCATGGGATGGTTAAGATTTTTAAGAGACCTATTATGCCCTATTACAAGTCTCAGGTGTCACACTGTTTTCGTGCATGGCTCATTAAATGCAAATTAACTGTTGCTCCCCGCCCCTTTTTCCAGAATAGAGCTGTGCCTTTACAGCTTGTACCTCAGATATTCTGCTAAAAAACATCTGTTTGATTTTGATTGTCATGTCCTTCACGCTGAATTTATGCGGTTTAAACAATATTAGTTTAAACTTCTTTTAATAGGGTTTTCTGAGCACACACATCCGAGGCACATGCACAGAAAGCGGCTGTCAGTCTTTGGTCCAGCCAGACACTTACCCTAATCAACAATCAGGCCCTGGAAGTAATGAATACACAGAGGTCATTTAGAGTTTATTGGAGATGTAGGGAATACCCAGCACAACAGGAGGACTCTGGGTAGGCCAGAGAGGCGGACAGTGGCCAGCTGCCATGTGTTGAGTGTCACTTAGACAGGCGGGCAGCCAGTTGCAGCCTGCTGGATTGTGTACATGGCATTTTCCTGGCCCTGTGGGTGGACAAGCCAGGTTGGTGTGATGTGGAATGTGAGGGACAATGGTGCTTTTGATTGCAGGACTTCTGCAGTATTTGAGCACTCTTTCCAGACCATAAACAGCAGACCATCTCTGTAAGGCCAGCTCACCCACTGGGGACAGCAAAAGAGAGGATCTGTATGTGTATATAACGAGAGACATATGCTGGTGTCAGAGGAAGAGCTTCTGGTCTCTACTCTGAGGTAAGAACTATCACTGTCTTCTTGATGAAGGGTTCAAAGAGCAGACGTTTTTTCACAGTGAATCGAGGCCTGAATAAGATTATCAAGGTTGGCTTTTTAAATGTTACATGACTTGTCTGTCTCCTTTGCAGACTTTGATCACCTGACATTCATGCTTCTAAAGTGATTGAGAGAGCTTTGTGCTACAAACTGAGTGTTTTATTTCAGTGACATGGAAATGGTCAGTCTTTGAAGGCAAAGCTGGGTATTTTAAGTTTCGTGGCTCAGTACAAACCGTTCTGTGTTCACATTATGTGTCAGTAGATTGGCTCGGCTTTGACCTGCCTTTTGAATATTGTACTGTATGTTGTGTGTCAGCTTGGAGATATAATGAAAAAGTTTGTCTGCAGTATTTCTCTTTTTTTCTTCGTTCAAACCAATGTATGCTATATGAGAGAAATTTGAGAAAGTCACAAGAAGTTCATATTCAGGTAATAAGGGTAAGTTTTCATATTCAGAGCCTGTCGTTTAAGAAATAGTTCACCCAGAAATGAAATTTCTGTCATTAATTACTCACCCTCATGTCATTCCAAACCCATAAATTAAGATATTTTTGATAAACTTCTGACCCTGCATAGACAACGATAATTGAATGTGCGTCAATTAACCTGGAAGAGAAGAAATTGTTGAATAAAGTTGTTTTTTGTTTTTCTTTGGGGTGAAAACTTTTTGAATTTGAAGATTAGGGTATATTTAACTTTTGTCTTCTGTGAAACATGTAAGTATTTTCTGTAGCCAGGGCTCTTAATGTATATTTTTTCCTTCTGAAGCATCAGTGAGCGTTTGAACCTTCTGTAGTTGCATATGAGACCCTCAGTTGTCCTTAGTGTGAAAAGATGGATCTCAAAATCATACAGTTATTGTTGGAAAGGCTTAAAATACACAAAAATGCTGGAAAACCCAAGAATTTATGGGACCTAAAGGATTTTTCTGAAGAACAGCAGGCAGTTTAACTGTTCAGATCAAACAAGGGACTCATGGACTACTAACACTAAACAAAAAAACAAAAACAAAAAAAAAAAACACCTGGGGGATGTAAACTTTTAAACAGGTTCATTTTTTTCTCTTGTGGATTATATGTAATCATCTTTTATGTGAAATATCTTATTCAGGTCAGTACTAAAAAAACAATAACATTTGTTTTGTGTGATCCCTTTTATTTTGGTAAAATAATTAACATTTTGCAGGTTCTGAAAGGGGGATGTAAACTTTTGACCTCAACTGAATGTTAAGGGGGGTTTGAACTAACTGTTTGAAACCAACATATAACTGGATAATCGACTCAAAACATTATACTTGCTGAGATAAAGCCCTTGTGACAACTCACCCGTGTGACAAATAGCCCCAGGCTTCTTTATATAGATTCATGCTGTGCATTTGAAATCCATAGAAACGTGCCTACAGAGAATTGTTGTGTATTTGTGCCTATTTGTGTATGTTTGAGTGGGAGGTGTAGGATTTCTCTAGGCATGCCAGTCCCTGTGCTTCCTGGGCCAGAAGAAGTGGTGCAGGGTCCTGGCAATGGACATTGGATTGCGTTCCATCCAATCGTCTCTGATTGGTGGAAAAGCCTCTCTGTAAGTCCTTGCCAGAGGCTCATTTCCGCAACTGTTTTTGTTTTGAGCCTATTCAGCACAATTTTTTTTCAAACACACAAATCAGCGACGAGGGTGTGAGTGGGGACTCGTAATGGCACATAAACACAAAACAGAAAGAGATCCTGCATTGAATCAACTGTTCACTCCTCTACCTATCTCTAAGTCTTATCTCACTATCATCTGATAATTTGGAGTTTTAACAGTATCTGATGCCCCCATCTAGATATCTCATGAACCATAAACAACCAGGATTAATCACAGAGACAGTGGATTAAACACACAGAGAGAGAGAGAGAGAGAGAGAGAGAGAGAGAGAGAGAGAGAGATTCAAGAAAGACTGAAAAATGACAGTGAATTAAGAGAAAGCGCCTGAGGAGGGGACGCATTAGAGCCGTGCGGAGGCATTAATTCACTTCCTGCTCTGGGGAACATGGCATACAGAATTTCTCATTGAGACACATCTCAGGTTCTGTTTGTTTTGGCTATGTGTCACGGCCGCATGGGCCCGGACAGCCGGATGTGTTTATTTCTGCACAGATGTCGGTTGAGATTATGCAGCACTGACTAGGTGACAGTATGTCGTCATGGTCAGTTAGCAATGGGTCCCAGAAGAGGCCTTGGGTACTGTAGATGATGTGTGGGATGATTGGGTTAATCAGGGATGGGATGGGAATAAACAACAACTCAGGGATATATGTCACTCACTGTAGTGCATATGCATACAATACAAATAATTGCTTGCTGTATTATGTAGTCGATCATTATTGCTGTTTACTGTTTATTTTCTGATTCTTTGAAGTATAGAAATTTCTAAAACGCTGTATGGCTTAATATAACATAAATTATGTCTCCTACTGAAATATGTAGTAGAAAACCCATTAAAGGATTTAAAAAAAATTTTTAATTCCACATTTTATACATATTTTGGACTGGGGCCGCCATTATGACGTGAAATGCTTGCACTGGGTGAGCTACTGCCACTACATATCGCTGTTTTTACCACAACCCTGTTGAAAAAAAACAGCATATGCTGGTTAGGTAGGTTTTGATGCTGGTTTATGTTGGTCCTAAACTGGTTTATGCTAGTCCTAAGCTGGTTTATGGTGGTCCTAAACTGGTTTATGCCGATCCTAAAATGGTTTATGGTTTATGATGGTCCTAAACTGGTTTATGCTGGTCCTAAAATGGTTTATGCTGGTCCTTAAAATGGTTTATGGTTTATGATGGTCCTAAACTGGTTTATGCTGGTCCTAAAATGGTTTATGGTTTGTGATGGTCCTAAACTGGTTTATGCTGGTCCTAAAATGGTTTATGCTGGTCCTAAAATGGTTTATGGTTTGTGATGGTCCTAAACTGGTTTATGCTGGTCCTAAGATGGTTTATGCTGGTCCTAAAATGGTTTATGGTTTATGATGGTCCTAAACTGGTTTATGCTGGTCCTAAACTGGTTTATGCTGGTCCTAAGCTGGTTTATGCTGGTCCTAAGCTGGTTTATGCTGGTCCTAAAATGGTTTATGGTTTATGATGGCCCTAAACTGGTTTATGCTGGTCCTAAACTGGTTTATGATGGTCCTAAACTGGTTTATGCTGGTCCTAAGCTGGTTTATGCTGGTCCTAAACTGGTTTATGGTTTATGATGGTCCTAAGCTGGTTTATGCTGGTCCTAAACTGGTTTATGATGGTCCTAAACTGGTTTATGCTGGTCCTAAGCTGGTTTATGCTGGTCCTAAAATGGTTTATGGTTTATGATGGTCCTAAACTGGTTTATGCTGGTCCTAAGATGGTCCCTCCTTCTCAGGACCAACGCATGACCAGCTAAGGACCAGCATAAATCATTTTAGGACCAGCATAAACCAGTTTAGGACCAGCTAAAACCAGAATCCCAGCATCACAACTCGGAAAATAAAATACTGATACAATGACCACAATGGTGATGGAAATAAGGTGTAGGCTTAAACCAAATGCCGTACCATCGATTTTCTCCACCAGAAGTCTAAATGCCCTCGGATATCGAGTGAAATCCATGCTGGGAAACTACTTCAGTGGCTGCGGCGTCATGCCAAGCGTCGGCGTGTTTACATCCTGTCAGGATGGCATCTAGCGTTTCTTGTCTATGCCATTTATAAACTCTTTCAGTGGCTGTGGTCTACTAAAAGCCTCAAAGGCATCAGGGCTAAAGTGGAGAGAACAAATACGCAGATCTTTAGGAAGTTTTATTTGTCCACAGGCATCTTCCCCATCATTTCTCCTCTTCTTATCGCTAGGAAAAGCAGTGGAGACTTGCATCACTTTTCTTATTGCCCTTCGAATGAAAATTACAACCAAAAGCTGCACAATGTGTCATCGTATCAGTATTTTATTTTCAGAGTTGTGTATTCTTAGTTGTGTTGTGGTAAAAATAGCAATAGATAGCGCCAGTAGCTCACCGAGTGCAACCATTTCACGTCATCGAAATAATGGCGCTCCCATAGTCCAAAATTATGTATAAAACGATGTGGATTTTTTTTTTTTTAATTTTGTGGATTCTTCATGGGTTTTCTACTACACATTTCAGAAAAAACATAATTCACATTACATTAAACCATACTAGTCTTAATACCCAGGGTTTTTCTTAAAGAACAGTTAATGTTGATTGATAACCAAAATGGCATATATAGCTGATATATCATGTGTCAGTAAAATTTGACATTGACATTGCCAGACCACAAACCAAATACGTCTGGAAAAGTCCCAGCACTCCCTATGGCTAGTCCCTCCCCGGGGCTAATGAAAGGCACAGAGAGGAACATATAGGCAGTCTGACAGCCGCACTGAACGAGACACAAGGGGTTTCATGACTGAGGGAAAGCTCCTTAATCATGAGACTTTTGCTGGAATGATTGTGTCTCCGTCCCTTTGCTCTGGACGTGTGCTGAATTCCAGCGATGCTTTAAGTAACAGCAGCGTTACTGCCACTCTGACTCTGGCTGAGAGAAACAGAGCTTACGTGACCTGCAGGCATTACTCATATTGGGATCAGCTGAGGTGCATCTCATGGGAATTTGTTTATTTACTCATTTATTTATTGCTGTTTTAATTGAGGGATCATTGCTGTTTGATTATAATGATTTGTATGTTGGAAATGTGGCCTGATGGGTAAAGTCTGGCTTAGGTCACTTTCCAAAACACACTTCTTACTCTCCTTGTAATTGTGTGTCACCTCTAACAAAGTCTCTTTAAGGCAAGGCTGTTCGCTCAATGACCATCTTGGCAGCACTCCCAGCAGATCATTTCTAGGCAGCAGGCATTTCGAGTACTGTACAGCTCCTATCTTAAATTGGGAAAGAACAAATCCCCAAAACTATTTGTCAAAATGATGTATCCACATCAGCAAATATATCCATATCTGACAACAATGTTGTGTTTTCAGCTAAATTGCTGTAAATTCAAGTGCATGTGGATGGTAGAAAAAAGGCAATCAGCGCTTTTAACAGAAAATTGGGACTTCCATTCCTACAGCCCCTAGCTGACGTTGCAATTTTTTTTTTGAGTAAGCCATCTTCTCTTCGTTATATTGTTTTTGTACTTCTAATCTCTCTATTTGTAAAAAGGTAATTAATGAAATATGGTAACAAAACGCAGGCTATAATTAATCAATATCATAAAAGTGAGAGTGTTGTTGTTTAGAAAATAATCAGAGCTGTGGTTCAGATGTGGCAACCACTGTGACTGTGATATTGCAGTTATAAGCCTACAGCAATTCCATAAACAAGCAGTTAATATAAATTAACTTACATTTTACACAGTTATTTTGTCTAATTTGCTCTACTAATGAAAACAGCTCAACCACAGCGGAATTATTGCACAACACATAGCAAATACACAGTATGTGGTTTATTCTTGAATGAATCTGTTCTTGAATGAATTGTTTCAGTAAATGATTCAATGACTCGTTTATCACTTGTTTAATTTCTGAATTTTGGAACAAATCAGTTGGATAAATGATGCAGCCATTCGCTCATAAAGAGAACTTGTAGGGCTGGGAATTGGTTCCAAAAAGGCGTTGGGAATTCAGCGTTTTTCCCATTAAGGGGAATCGACTCCTTATTCAGAGCCATTTTCATTTCAACAAAGCTTATCTATGGGTGCCTCTCAAACGGAAGACTGTATATCTCGGCTGCTATGTCATCAAATGTCGCTGAACGTAAGTGCACGAAAATAAACGACTTGAATGAAAACAAGTCGGTACTGAGCTCGTCTGAGTTTGAGGATGCAGCCTTCTGTTTGAGAAGCACCCATTAATTTGCCGGTTACTTGCTAATAGTGATTACAAGTCTGATTCATTTCCACAAAAAGGTTCTTTTGGATAGATTATTTTAATAAACCAGTTCAGAAAAAGTAACAGAAGTTATTTTGCAGTGGAACTGGCTAATGTTGTCCACTGTGCAACAGAATAGATCATGACATGATCAAGTGTCTTGATCTTATTTCCATCTTAAATAAAATGCTGTTTTTTAACCTTCCTAACAGCCAATGATAATTCTGAATGAAAACGCTGAGACCACAAATCAGTGACAGAGAGCATATCTGATTGAGAGATAAACCACAAGCTCTTATATCAGTTATTCAGCTGAACTGTGCACTTGTATTTTAGACACTTGTCTTGTTCCATTCATGCAATAAACACATGTCCACTGCTGAGCTGTGGGCTATGACTAATTTCATGAGCAATGCAGACAAAATTCCATTTTAAAATCAATTAGAGTTACGGAAATGTACTGTAATTTTTTTTTTACAAATAAAGCTTTATATTATGAGAAGGCTACTTTCTACAACTCTCATTGCGAAATTAGGTTCCTCCAATGTAAAAAAGCAAGAATCGGAAACAACAGTGAGGAATCGAATCCCATTGATTCCAGAACCAGGAATCGTACTCAATAATTTAAAAAAATGTTGTAATTGAACAGTGCTAAGAAGTCGTCACCACCTACTGGCAATGTTAATGTACACTGATTTCCAAAAGTTTGGAAATGCCCTAGAAAAGTGGGGTTTTGGACAATATTGACATGAATCCTTTTTAATTTGTGATAATTTTTTACTGATTAGGGACAACACAGACTATGAAACATATTTTATTACATAAACAGTTTATACATAGAAAAAACTTAAATTTTCGATTCATCAGAATGTCCACCATTAGCAGCTATTATAGCTCTGCATAATCTGGGCATCCGAGCTGTCAGTTTATTCAAACATTGACTTGATATATTACTCAAAGGCAAGCCCAAAAATCTTTTAAAAACCTGGGCCAAGTTTAAACCAGTAACCAGGCATCACAGCTGGCAAAGGGGCATGTCTGACTTTGACTTTGACATTATTATGTAATCAAAATGAAAAAAAAAATATTATTGCTGATCTTCAATGATAATGTCAAGTTACTTTAATGTATTTGCCCCAATAAATGATAAAGGATTTATGCTGATATCATCCAAAATCACACTTTGCCAGGGGTGTTTCCAAACTTTTGGAGGGCAGTGTAACTTGCAGAAAGAGTCTCCACCAAAAAAAAAAAAAAAACACCAAACCAACACAGAAAAAACCCAGTGTTGGAGTAAACATCTTTGGGTTTCTATTTTTACATTCCTCTGCACTTAATCTTGTGTTTTTAAAAACACTGCTGTTCAACACTGCTATCCAGCTTAAATGCAGAAGTAAGCCTATGGACAAGACCTTTGGTTCATTAGTCGCTATAGGGAAATAATGAGAGGAATAACAATGTGCGGTAAACTGTAAAACAGTTTGCACTACAAACCAGTGTGCTCAGAATTAAGATGATACATTAAAATAATATAGACACACGAATTTGCAATCAGCAAGCAATTTTATACAGCTAAAAATAGCTTGATGTGGATGAGATCAGAAGCCAGACCCATAAAATTTACAAATGGCCATGCCCGCTCTTACAGGAAAAATAAGGCAGATTCTATAGTGCTGTTTTTTTATTTAAACATGCTCTAGAATGGCACTTTAGACCAGAAACTAACTCTCTTATGCAGTGCACAGTAGAATGAAAAAAGTCTGTTTTTCAAAAACTTTTTTTAACTTGAGTGCTGTGATATAATTATGCGTGTTCTCTAAATTGTGAACTGTGTGTGTTGCAGCTGCAGGGCGGCCCTCGTGGCCGGGATGCCACTGTGTACCCTGCCAGTCGGCGGTGGATCCTGAGGGGCAAGAGCTACCCACCCAGTGCAGGGGGCAGAAGAACAAGCACCCTGACCACGACATGAATCTCTGCTGGAACGAGATCAAACGCAAATCCCACAACATCAGGTATATCACATTTAATGTGCATCCTTCTATTAAATCAGCTTTCTATTATGTTCACTGTCTTCTGGGGATTATTAACCTTGTCTCAGTAGCACCAGTTAGAGATCCACATATTGCAGTTCTCCCAGTCTCAGAGGCACTAATGAAACCGTTGATTGAGTTTGGGCTGTTTTGCATGTCATTTGTATGTATGTCTGCATGTAATGCAGGGTGCTCTGTTTACATACTTAGCTGCCTAATTACAACCTCGACCCCAACGTTTCTCTGGGGACAAATTTACCAGGTTGTGATTGGTTTAGACATCTTCCCTGCGGCACGGGGTAATAAGATCATCCCAGGATGGCCAGGCGTAGCAGTACTCTTGTCAGTATTCTGACATCATCCAGCCCTGAAGGAAGACTACAGCCATACAACATCACATGTAATGGAAATGGATTGAATACTAAGTGGCCTCCACAAAAGACCCTCTGGGATTATATTGCACCAGCGTTGCGGTGACTTTTTCAGCTGGCCTGAATTTTTCCATCTAATCGCCTGTTTTTTTTTTTCCACCTCTGGCATCTGTAAAATACAATGGAAGGCATTTTAGTGGAATTAAATTATGTTTGATTTTTGTTTGGAAGCAAATAATTGATATATTTTGGGTAAATTAATAATCATGTTCAAGGTTTTGGTTTGCCTCTGTGCTGTTGTTTTTTTGTTGACTGTAGAGCTGGCATTATTTATTTTATGTCTAATGTTGAATCACTGCTTGATTTTTGTAGATTGCGTTTCAGAGCAACACAACATGAATAATTTAGTTGAAATTTTAGCTGTTTTTTCTTTCTCAGGCACTGTGACAGAAAGAAATCAAACAGACTTGCTAGCGGGGCAGAACAGAGCTCGTCTTTGTCATTCTCATCAGAATGTTTGGCTTCATTGGGGTCCTCTCACACGACAGTGAATGTGCTGTGACCGGGGGGCTATGTGGCTGAGGGGGTATATGGGTGGACAGAGGCATGCTGGGAATGTGTGATTGCAGACATGCCTGGATGTTTCTCACCTCTCTGATGGCGCAGCTGTGAGTGGGTGCTGATGGTGTGACTCAAAACCCACATCCTTAAATCTGCTCAAAGCATCTCTTTGTCTGCGTAGATTGTAAACAATTAACACTTCTGAACCGCCACGACTGTGAATGCGTCATGCTGTATTTTGAAGTTAAGCTACTCTTTGGTGGTGATATTCCACATACTGTACATTCATATTTGCAGAGTTTGATGAAGTGTATGCGCAGAGCTTGCAGTGGTGAAAGTAATAAAACCGAAGGGCATTCCAGTTCAGCTCTGTTCTGTTCCACGCTCAGCGTTAAACGGCAGGGAAGAGCATGGTGACCTTTCAGCCATCCTCAAAGCCTCTTCCAGTCTTTTCAACAGCAGGCAGAAAAAGGCTTGATTGAGCTCTAACAGCATGCTAATTGCTGTCCTTTCTCTGAGTTTTAGGCTTGGAGATTAGAATGTTAAAACCCCTTTTGCTAATGGGTCTACTGTCATGTCAAACTTGACATGCAATAAATGTACTTTGTGCATATGAGTGCAGTCTACGAAAGGGGGAGGAAATGGAATATTCTGTCAAGGCTTTTTGCTTGTTTTGGAAGTAAGATGTCCTTAAGTTTTCTTTAAAATTTTAAAGGTAGATGTTTAACTGTGTAGGCAGCTGGAATCTTTTGTCGGTTGCAGACCATTAAATGTATAATTCTTGCAAAAATGAAAAATCTGTACTCACACTCATGTTGTACCAGATCTTTGTGACTTTATTTCTTCTGTGCAACATAAAAGAATATATTTAGAAGAATGTTTTGGTTACCATTATGTATGATATTTCTCAACATTTTATTATTCCACAAAACAAAATAAATCTTACAGGTTTTTAATAAATCAGTGAATTATTACAGATTTCTTGTGGTGGAGTCTTAGGTTCAGGAAAAGAAGGAAAATATATATTTTCTTTCTGCTTAGCTTACAAGCGTTGCTTGTTATAACAATTTGTTGTGTTTTGGGTGCTGGTGACCTGACTTAACTATAGCAAGATTTTGTTTTGTCAGCAAGCTTCGCCAGAATAATCTAAATAGTAAATCTAATGTAAATAGTTATTTTATAACGCTTCCAACTCTGACAAAATTTGAATGATTTTGGTTCCATAAAGATTTTATTAGTAATTCTTTTAATACTTTTGAGGAAGAAATATTTGGGAAAAAAGGTAATGTTCTCCTTGTTAAATTTACACAACAGTCTGTTACCAAATGGTGCTATCATTTCTAGGTGTGGGTGATATACAGTTGAAGTCAAAAGTTTACATACACCTTGTGAAATGTGCAAAATGTTAATTGTTTTACGAAAATTAGAGGGATCATACAAAATGCATGTTATTTCTTATATAGTACTGACCTGAAAAAGATATTTCGCATAAAAGACGTTTACATATAGTATACGAGAAAATAATAGTTGAATTTCTAAAAAAAAAAAAAAATCCCTTTTCAAAAGTTTACATACACTTGATTCTTAATACTGTGTTGTTACTTGAATGTTCCACAGCTGTGTTTTTCTTTTTTTTTATTTGTTTAGTTTTTCAGCATTTTTGTGTATTTGAACGCTTTCCAACAATGACTGTATGATTTTGAGATCCATCTTTTTACACTGAGGACAACTGAGGGACTCATATGCAACTATTACAGAGGGTTCAAATGCTCACTGATGTTTCAGAAAGAAAAATGACGCCTTAAGAGACGGGGCTGAAAACTTTTGAAGATCAGGGTAAATTTAACTTATTTTGTCTTCTAGAGAACATGTAAGTAACTTCTGTAGCTTCTGAAAATATTTTTTGAAAAAAAAAAATATATATTATTTTATTTTATATATTTTATATATTTAAAAAAAAAAATGCATATATACAGGGGTTGGACAAAAAAACTGAAACACCTGGTTTTAGACCACAGTTAGTATGGTGTTGGGCCTCCTTTTTTTGGCCAATAGAGCATTTCGTCTTTGGAATTGTCATATACAAGTCCTGCACAGTTGCCAAAGGCATTTTGAGCCATTCTCCTCTTGCAGATCAGGGGTCAGGTCACTACATGATACTGGTGTAGGAAAATGTTATCTGACTCGCTCCTCCAAAACACCCCAAAGTGGCACAATAATATTCAGATCTGGTGACTATGCATGCCATGGGAGATGTCCAACTTCACTTTTCTTGTTCATCAGACCACTCTGTCACCTGTCTTGCTGTGTGTACTGGTGCATTATCATCCTGATACATGGTACCACCTTCAGAGTACAATGTCTGAACCATTGGGTGCACATAGTCAACGTTCACACCTGTTCTTACTGGTGGAATGTGCAGTCAGTGAAGATTGGCCACCAGGCTGCAAAAATATAGCCATGAAACCTCCAACATTATATTGGCCAGTGGTGTAAAGTATTTGAGTAAATGGACTTCGTTACTGTACTTAAGTATTTTTTTGGCTACTTTTTACTTGTACTGAGTATCAAAAATATAAGCAACTTTTACTCTCTACTCGACTACATTTTTTATGTAATATATGTACTCTTTACTCCACTACATTTGAACGTACACTTACCGTTACTCATTACATTGTGATTGTGCGCGACAAGTCGGCGCATCTTTTTCTGCTATGGGTAATTTCTTGAGCGGAAGAGGCGATATGGCCATCTGCAGGGTGCTGAAGGTACTGGATGCTATTTACCTATGTGCTAAATGAGACTACTCCACATGAACATGAACGGAATCTCTGTGCGGAATTCAAAATCCCCATGTGAGTAATGTTATAATGTACGGTAATGATGCTATGCGTTTTCTTTTAAAGTTTCTTTCAGAGACTTTATGCCCTTTTCCATCAGCAAAAGTGAATATTTGTATGCCATCAAGGCATCGTGAATTGTCAGATGAAATAATGGATTTTACTTTTTTTTTTTTTGTCCATTGTTGACTGAAAATACCTTCTTGAAGAACATTTTTTTACTTGTGCCTTTTTTGAACATTTGAGTTTGACTGAGACTGACTTGTTCTGCCATTTTGAAACATTAAGGTGTTC
>NC_133376.1:26359724-26456293 GCF_049309525.1 Garra rufa
AACCGGCTGATAATACAGGTGCGCTATTTGTATGCATGTAAGGGCCTGTGCAGTGGGCCATTGTGTTTGCTTAACTGTGTCTTATAAACAGAATGTAGGGTAATGAAACAGGCGAGACAGGCGATGCTGAATTGTAAGGCTCATTTCTCCCATGGCACCATCACCTTTTTTAGCCAATGGCTTCATTGCTTCTGAGGCTCTGTGCTAGCAGACAAATCTCCCTCCCCTCCTTTTCATTCAGTGTTGTATTTTGAGGCTTGTGTCATTGAGAGGACAGGCCTCAAAGAGAATGGCACCCAGAGCCTTAGGCAACGCTTCTGAAATGGAAACACAAATGAAAGAGAAAGGATACCAGGCACCATGCACCTCACTCTTATCTTTAGCGTTTAGTCATTCGCTGATCCGTGAAGCAACCCCTCGCTGATGGTTATCATGTAACGTGACCAAAGAGCCTGATTTGAACTAATGAGTTTTATCTGTTTTTATTGTGCTTTAATCTGCAAGATTGAGACAGGTTAGTGTCTCTACATTTTTTGATCATCTTGCCTGTGTCATCAGAGTGCACATATCAGTGGACAGTCTAATCTCTGCTATCTGCATCAGCCTAAAAAATTTTAAGTATTAGAATTAGGGGTTCAACCATGTAGCCGCAGTCTCCACATAAAACTGATTGGGCAAACCAATTCGTGACACCGTGTCTACACCGGACGGGACAGTTGTCGCGCCGCAACAGCTAAAGTCTGTCTACACTGGACGTGACAAAGCAACCATTGCAAATCATTTAAAATTTGTGTGAGCATGTCATAAATAGAACACGGCAGTCGCGCCGCGCCACTCGAGTCCGGTGTAGACACGGTGTAAGTTGTAGAGACTTGAAACTTTGAAGGATGGTAGTACTACCAACGTCTACAAAGTCACCAAGGCGCAAGGCCATAGAAACCAGATGAGTCCTCTGCAATTTGACTTTGATGCAACATGGAACTTTTGCATTATTGACACACTTGTCCTATTTTAATATTGTAAGGTTGCTTTGAACACAACTTGTATTGTAAAAAGTGCTGTATAAATAATCTTGACTTGACCAAGGCTTGTCCCAGTAGGCGTACAGTGTTCAAAAGTACGAAATCGCTCATAACTCCTTCACTGCTTGTTGCAGGCTCAAGTGTCTTACTTGAGCCTCACGCCTCGGATACGTCCATCACCCTGGGAGAAATTTTCGGGTATTTTGCATTTATTGAAAAACCTACTTTTGCGAATTAGTCTTAGGTTTTTCACCCGATTGGAACCAACCCAGTGCAGGAAGATTTAAAAAAGTTTAAATTTCGTCACAAAAGGGATGCCAAAACATTAAAAAGGGGCAGGGCCACCTTGACTAAAATGGCAATAACTTTTGAATGGAATGCGATATCTTCGCCCAACTCGCATGTATATAAAAGCTGAATCTGAGGTGACATGAAAAAAGCAGTGGAGCATGGCCACTTGGTGGCATTATAAGAGCTAAAAACGACTATAAGTACGCAACAGTTTGTCGCCATAAAAATCTTTGCAACAAGCATCTATAAGGACATTTGCGTATCTCAAAAAACATGGCTGCCATAGGCTGATGAACTTAGAGCACCTATTAGACAAGGTTAACGGAGGTCAATCGGAATGAAACACGTGGACCTGTTTGACTCAAAGCCCTAAAGGCCTTTATTTAGTGCATACAAGGAATTTGTTTCGGTGTCGTTAGCTTCCAGTATACAAGGACAACAACAACATACAGACAATACAAAATAAGATGAGAATAAGAAAATACACATGTAAATATAAATAGACAATTTTTTTTTTTATAAAATAATAGTAATTTGTAAAAATAAATTGAGAAATAAATAAGTGGCATGTACAGTTGTGCTGTAGATGATAGAATGGAATGCAGGGATGTATTAGGGTGGAGGTGGTAGTAAATAAATATCAGATTATTGCACGTTATTTTTATTGCACACTGGTAGGGAACATTTTAACTGACCAGTTCAGGAACATTCTCTGAAAAGTGAATATCAATAATTATCAAAAAAATTAATTCTTTTGACGCCAAAACATTCAAAAGGGGCAGGGCCGCTTTTACTAAAACGGCTGTGACTTTTGAATGGAATGAGATATCTTTGCCAAACTCACAACATGTATATAAAAGCTAAATCTGAGGTGACATGAAAAAAGCAGTGGAGCTTGGCCACTTGGTGGCATTATAAGAGGGAAAAGCATAAAAATGACCATAACTATGCAACAGTTTGTCGACATCTTTGCAACAAGCGTCCATTAGGACATTTGCGTATCTCAAAAAACATGGCCGACATAGGTCGATGAACTTTGAGCACCTATTAGACAAGGTTAACAGAGGTCGATTGGAACGAAACTCGTGGGCCTGTTTGACTCGAGGCCCTTAAGGCCTGTGAAAAATTTGAAAGAAATCGGCCACTGGGAGGGTGATATCGCATTTTTCAAGTGTGTAGACGATTGTATATTGCACAGTTTTTCACACATACGCACAATAATCATATTATACAATAGATCTCCTCATTCCAAACAACTTTGCCTCTGGAACCGCTGCTGTCAATCAAACCATTAGTTAAATGCTTGAGTAGATGTGAAAAACCTACTTTTGTGAACTAGTCCTAGGTTTTTCGCTCAATCTGGAAAAAAACACAGCAGTACAATTCTCTGGACTATCCATGTCAGTAATTATCAAAAAATGTTGAACTGTACCATTTGGAAAGCTGTAACGGGGTCCTTTAGAAAAGGGGCCTGTCCAAATATACTCAAAAGCCTATAAAGCCTAAACAAAAACTCAAAACCTAGTGAGCACATGCCACATGTGATTCTAAACAAGATGCAAAGTTTTAGGAAGATCGGACCACAGCTGCTGCTAAAACAGTCATAAATGTTAAAACATCATATTTCTATGACAAATTACCTGTGTTTGCCACAAATGCTTTTTAGTCATTGATTTAGTTGGTTACAGGCTTGCTAAATAATGTCTTTTTTATATGTGCTTAAATGCATTAAAACGCATGAACCATGGTAATTGCTGCTTGCAGCTATATTTAATTTATTTATCGTTGGCCATTGCAATTTGTACCAGAGGTGTTTTCCATAAAATATTGGATAATAAAAAATTCATAGTTCAAAAATAAAACAACTCCAATATTATAAGATATAACATTAAAACGTGTATGAAACTCGTTTTTCTAAAGAAGTTTACAGCAAGAGTCTGTGTCTGTCTCACCTCCCCTGAGCCTGTTGAGTTTTAACAGACCCCCTAAAGCATGCAGTGGGTTTGGTGGGGGGTAATTGAGAATGAATGGGGGAAGGTCACATGTAGGGGTGTGCGATATGACGATTTTTGATCGTGGACGATTAAAATGTCTCCACGATCTGCTTTTGAATAAATATCGTAGTATCGTGCTACAGTGTGCCTCCGTCTTAATATACTGTACATTCACTCACGGGACACTGCACTTATTCATATTCGCGATCACAAAAGTACATTATTTGAATGTGCTTCAAAGTCTTGCCCGGTAAAATAACGCCATTTGGTCCGCGCGCTGTTCTGGCATGCGCTTCATGAGCGCGTAAACCTGAAGCACGTGCGCTAAAATCTGTCAAACAGCACCTGATTACTAAACTGAGCTATCTTTGGCGTTTAATTTGCTTATACTGTCAAAAACACGCAAGGATTACATATAAACACAGTCGGTTGTCTAAAGTGAAAGTAAACAGTTAAGAGAAAAACGGATTTTCATTTTTGGGTGATGATACACTAATAAAACAAAACACAAAGGAAAATCACTCACTGCTCTTGACTGAAGAACTTCAATACAGTTGCTTTAAATGTTGCTTCTATGTATAATTTATGTATATAATGTATATAGTGTTTTATTTTTATATTTGTTAATTAAATTTCTTGAATGCTACTGATAAATACATGGACTGTACCTGAAATTTAAAGCACTGTTTGTTTTATTTGTATAGTATGTGTATTTGTAACATGTAGCTTATCTTTGTTCTTATTTTTTAAAAACAAAGAAAATAATGACAAAGATTTTTTGTCTTCGCCCACTTTGGCTTAAATATCTGCCATTCTTTTTATTTTATATTTTGTTACCTTGTAAGGTTTTGGTTTTAAAATAGAAAAATTAATTTGGCTGTACTACTCAGACAACTTGTAAAAAAGTAAAACCAACATGACAAAGAATCGTGATAAAATCGTGAATCGTGATATTTCTTGAAAAAATCGTGATATGATATTTTTACCAAATCGCCCACCCCTAGTCACATGAGAGGAGGCAATGCCTTCATTGCTATGTGATTGGATATGACTGGTTATGTTCAGCTGTGAGTGGTTCATGCCAATAAATCCCGCCTCTTGTGTTCGAGCGTGTTCTGTGTTCACAAATCAGTCTAAATGAACAATATAATGGCATTAATGGGAAGGCTAATTTAAAAAAGTACGTAAATAACTTGCACACTTAAATATAACCATTTTGTTACATCAAAATAAGACTTGAAAAGGCCTGAAAACATCATCTGTGGGAGGTTTTAGAGAGCAATCAGCTTGGTGAAATTTAGAGTAAATCTGTGACCAATATTTACAAGCTTTGATGACTGATGGCTTGAGAAATTAAAAAATAGTTAAAACTATTCAAAAGAAAAGCCAAACTCAAATGATAATTAAGTTGTGACCTATTGGGTTAAATCTACTGTAAATTGCTTTGGATACAAGCAGCTGAGAGCTTGTGTTGCTATCATCCTCATCGCCTTGGTTAAAATGCCTGCTAAATAGATAACTGTAAAAATAATTCAGGACAGATGGCTCTAAAAAGGCATGAATGGTCCCCAAAAAATAGCTTGCTTTGTGCCATGTGTGAACATTGTAAAAGTAGCTCCTCATTGGCCACTGGTATTGATTACTATACCCTACGCTAGCTATCATGTCTGATGGTTCATATCGAACAAGCACGTTACAAGACTGCCAGAGCACCGCGCACAGCTGTCACCTGTTTGCTTCCACGCTCACTAGCAGTCACAGCCAGCTCACTATAACATGCCGTCCAGCTCTCGCAACAGAACCGATCCAGATGCCTCCACCATGTGCCATCTCAGCGCTGCAATTCATTCCATTAAAAGCCCTCCATTAATCTCCATTTGTTAACCCAAGTTTGCTACCTGGAGCCAAGCGAGGAGGTCTATAATACTGCCCTCCCCTGATTCCACTGGGTTTTATTTGTTTCTCCTCCTCTGTAAAAACGACCGCAGGATTTGGATGCTTGTCCAGCAGAGGCATTGTTTGATTTTGTGGCTTTTGGAGGAATCCCCGTAAAGCCTTAGAGAGAGATGAGATGATCGATGGTCTAAGTCTAAGGATTCAGAAGGGCTGCAAAAACCCAGCGGTCTGTATAGGATGGGTTACTGGATGTAATGTACTATATCTGTGATGGCGAGTGAGGCAGAGAGATGCTGTGCAATGTGCAAACATGGCACAGGTGTGAGGTGTTGCAGTCTTGCTGTGGATCAGTGAATTAGTAGCACAGGGGCTTGACTGTACAGGACAGATCATACCCTGGCGTGCATAAAGGGGCAGATGTGTCCCTCGTACTCACAGTGCTGGATGCAGGAACTGCTCTGATTTAGTCAAATGTGTCGAGAAAAAAAAGTTATGAGTGCCTTCAGTGAATGGAATTCACAGCAGTATGAGTATAGGCCCATATTTGTGCCAAGTCCTATTTTCTCTCTGGCTACGTTCATACAGTTGAGGTCAAAAGTTTGCATACACCTTGCAGAATCTGCAAAATGTTAATTATTTTACCAAAATAAGAGGGATCATACAAAATGCATGTTATTTTTTTTATTTAGTACTGACCTGAATAAGATATTTCACATAAAAGATGTTTACACATAGTCCACAAAAAAACAAAAATAATAATAGTTGAAATTATAAAAATGACTCTGTTCAAAAGTTTACATACACTTGACTCTTAATACTGTGTTGTTACCTGAATGATCCACAGCTGTTTTTTTTGTTTGTTTGTTTAGTGATAATTGTTCATGAGTCTCTTATTGTCCTGAACAGTTAAACTGTCTGCTGTTCTTCAGAAAAATCCTTCAGGTCCCAAACATTCTTTGTTTTTTTTTAGCCTTTTTCTGTATTTGAACTCTTTCCAACAATGACTGTATGATACTGAGATCTATCTTTTCACACTGAGGACAATTGAGGGACTCGTATGAAACTATTACAGAAGGTTCAAACACTCACTGATGCTTCAGAAGGAAAAACAATGCATTAAGATGGGGTGTTAACTTTTGAACAGAATGATGATGTGTATTGCCCTGCAGAAGTTAAAGAACATTCTTACATGTTTCCACCAAGTTAAATTTAATCTTTAAATTCAAAAAGTTTTCACCCCCCGGCTCTTAATGCTGTGTGTTTCCTTCTGAAGCATCAGTGAGCGTTTGGAACTTCTGTAATAGTTGCATATAAGTCCCTGAGTTGTCCTCAGTGTAAAAAGATGGAAATAGGTTGTAGCATTGCAAATATCCTTACTATTTCAAATAAATGCTGTTTTTTTGATGAATAACTTGATAGAGAGACAATCCAGATCAGAGAATCAAAAAAATCATGTTTTCCACAAAAATATTAAGCAGCAAGTATACAGCTGTGACTTAATATTTTACAGTGTTTCTTTTTTCAGTTTTTTTATTCAGTGGAAACATAATATGGTTCTGTTCTGTTTTCATTTATTTATTTAATAAAATCATCACAAATTATGGTGTTATCAGCCTAACATTTGAGTGAAAAGTTGAATTAACAGCTCAACATGACTTTCAGATTTTCTAAGTATTTGGTTTTCACTGTTTTTTTTAATGAGAGCAGTGTGAATGACTTGCACAGCTTGTGTACAACCTGATGAACATCTCACTGTCTACAGGAAGGAAAGAGTTTACATAATAAACTTAATAATAAATATGCCAATTTGATTAGAGACCTAAGTTTAGATCCCACTGTATTCATAGCACTTGGTTTCACGAATAATAAAACCCTTGGCATTGCTAGCAATAATGACCCTATTAACGTTGTTCAATGACTTTATATACTAGTGCTTGATACATGTTCACATTTACCTGTAACATACTTCAATTTACAAAGCTACAACAAGACATGTAATAGAGTATCAAAAGCAGCGTGTGCCGGATATGCCGAAGGCTAGCCGTGTGAAAAAAGGCCCTTTCAAGAACTCCTCCTTTTCTATTCTAAGTAAGTTCAACCTATCACCGCTGAGTAGAAATGCTACATGAACTCATTAAACTCACACAGACAGGAGCTTCATCTGATCTTTGACGTGAATAGCACAAAAATCTACAGCTTGCTGTGGCTGTGACCCTTTGATAGTAGCAGCTGGGTGAGCAGCATTTTCTTTGGGTTCAATTCTTTTGTGTTTGTGTGTGTGTGTGTGTGTGTGTGTGCTTATTTATTCGCTGCGTACCATTGGAGGAGGTGTGTGTGCTTGTTTGTGTTTGTCTGTATGATGAAGGAGCCTTCAGGCAACTATAGAACACACAGGCTCTCTAATGAAATGTCTGCAGCCTGGCTGCCTTTATTGAGTCTAATAACACATCATTATATAGAGCGCTGTGCCCACCCTCCTTCACTACAATAGAGGTCTGAACAGGTGAAGCAGGTCTCCTATTTGGCTTCTCTCTTTTCATCGAACCTCTTCTCTTGTTCTGTAATTATGCAGTATATAGTAACAATTTCTTTCATTTCCACTGAGAATGTGAGCTGAAACGGCAAATTAATTATTTTGATGACTTTGTTTTCTGGAAAATATTCTTTAAATTAAAGTGAAAATATGTTTGCATTAGTTTTCTATATCTGCCTGGGTTGTCCTAATGAGCACATGGTTGCCTGACAATTGGCCTCTATCTGTGAATGATTAAAAATAACAAGCACATTAGTATTTGGATGTCCCGGTGGACACTGTTGCTTCAATTATTACTAAGTGGAGGCTACATTTAACTAGCCCTGTTGTAAAAGTCATCCCTCAAAACAATCTGTGTGAACCAGAGGTCGATTTGTGAGTACACTGAGGCCAGCAATCACTGTCTTTTTACTTTGTCATTTAACTTTTATCCAAAGGGGCTCTATACTGTATTACACGGACAGTCCCTAACCTCGCTGGAGCAACCTGGGGTCTTGCTCAAGGGCACAATGATGACAGCTCATAGATTTCAGGATTGCTGGAGTTTGTACTTGCTGCTTTTTTGGGTACTGGTCCAGATCCTTATCCCCAAATTTTTGATTTGGTCTTTAGGGCTCAGTAGCTAGGAAAGGACCTTAAAGGTTGCACATATGTGGCAGTGGTTCTTAACATTTTTAATGTAATTATGAGATTATGTGATTCCAGAACTGTGTTTCTCTTATTAAAAACAAAAGTTATTGAAGGGAAAAAATACATTATTTCAGTGTATATAAATTCTTTCTTTCTTGCTTTCTTGCTTTCTTTTTCTTACTTTTTTCTTGCTTTCTTCTTTTTTTTCTTTCTTGCTTGCTTGCTTTTTCTTTTTTACTTTTTCCTTGCTTTCTTGCTTTCTTTTTTTCTTTCTTTCTTTTTTACTCTTTTCTTTCTTGCTGGCTTTCTTTCTTTCTTTCTTTTTCTTTCTTTCTTGCTTTCTTGCTTGCTTGCTTGCTTTCTTTTTCTTTTTTCTTGCTTTCTTCTTTTTTTCTTTCTTGCTTGCTTGCTTTTTCTTTTTTACTTTTTCCTTGCTTTCTTTTTTTCTTTCTTTCTTTTTTACTCTTTTCTTTCTTGCTGGCTTTCTTTCTTTCTTTCTTTCTTTTTTCTTTTTTACTTTTTACTTTCTTTCTCTTTCTTTCTTTCTTTCTTTCTACCATTTTAAGTTAGATTTGTTTTAATATAATAATAATAATAATAATATTATCATGTGGCATTCGTAGAAGTTTGCTGTTTCTCTTGGATGAGAACTATTCATATGAGACTCATCTTAATTGTGAATTCAGTTTCTAGGGAAAAAACAAAACTAAAAACAATATGCGAATTAAGCAGTGTTTCTATCCCATTTGTTCACTAGAACAGAATCGTCACTGATGTGTAAATTTGTTTGAGCAAATTATTCAGTCAAATGACTTTTCAAGAAAAAAATGACTTTTTTTGATGTGCATCTATGAATTTTATTTAAATGACCCCCCCCCCCCCCCAAATTACCTGTATGCGTTTCTGATTTCATTTGGTGATTCTTGTGGCACAGAAATTACACAGTTCCCCTTTAGCTTGTTTTTAACCAAGAAAATCCCCGCATGCATCCTGGTCTGCTCGTGAACTCATGAACGCGCTTGCAGGAAGTGTCACAGAGGAGAAAAAAAAAGTTGAATAAAGTCGATTTTTTTTTCTTTGTGCACAAAAAGTGTTCTCGTCGCGTCATAAAATTCAGATTGAACCACTGATGGCAGATGGACTATTTTGACAATGTCTTTCATACTTTTCTGGGTCTTGACAGTGTTATTTACTTGGCAGTCAACGGGACAGTTACAAGCCTCCCACTTTTCATCCAAAATAATATAGACGACACACTGACAGGCCGCTTCCACGGTAGTTGATTGACATGAGCGCCTTACCTTAGCCTTAGACCCGCCCTCACCGAGCTAAAACAGTCCGACTCCAATCGCCGTTGTGTCGACTCAGGTGCAGGGGAAGACAAGAATGTCTCTGATTGAGCGATTGAGGTGATATATTGTTGGATATAATAATGAACATAGCAGTCGTCATTTACTCCCGACATCTGAGCCGCTGAAGACACAGAGGATTAACGTTACTTTCGTTCTTGAAAGGAAAGCACCGATCCCGATCTACATATGCGTCTTAAGTATTTGACATTAAAGACAGCATAGTATGTACTGTAAAAATGCCACTGGAAATCAATTTCAGGGGCCAAATTTGCCCCTTAATGGAAAAGTTAATTTCTTACCCTGCTGCCAACCGTTCTGACCCTGAGACTAAAGTGAATTTCTCCCTGAGGATGAATTATGGATTGGGATTCTGTTCAAACTTGCCTGTAAACACTAAGAAATTACACACAATTTTACAAATCAGTCCCATCATCACGAACACCCTCTGTCAAATTTACGGGGTGTCCGTTCGTTGGTGGTTCCTTCATGCGTGAGTCGACGTCACTCACAGACGCTCTGTAAATTCGATAGAATACCCACAGACTCACCCACCATCTGCCAGGTCAGGACCAGCATCCCTAACCAGACCAGGAATTGTGCCACACTGAGACCCAAGGTTGCAGTGGTAGGGTCACTGGAAAAGTCCCAGCTAGGTCAAAGGTCAAGCCTGATTGCTCATTTACTGTGTGCTAAAATAATAGTGGCGTCCCTCTGTGTGGTACTGTAATGGTCCAGCTCGGTAGTAAGTGTTTTCATCATAGCTTCCTTTTACCATATAGCAAGAGTTTCCATCCAGCATTTTTATATGTCATTCCAACATTAGCATAAAAGTATGCAGATTGAAACCCAGCTTATAACCTGTTTGGGAGAATGGCACAAAAGGAGCCCAATAAGGCCCATGCAAAGCACACCTGGAGCCAAAAAACATAATGGTGACCCAGGAAAATATTGCTGAGATGAGCCCAAAATAAAGCTTTTCATCTAGAATTCAAAGCTGTGTGTGGTGCTGCAACTCTAACACTGCCCACACCTCAAAAAACACCATACCTACAGTGAAGCAGCATCATGCTGTGAGGCCACTTTTTTTTTATCAGCAGAGGCTGAGCATCTTGTTAAAGTGGAAGATAGACAGGATGCAGCAAATACTGCAAGAAGGAAATGAATTCATGATCTCAAACACAAGAAACACTGTAGTGACACAAATAGGTGAATATCCTACAGTTGTCTTCTTGCACAACCATCGTGCGACCAACCTAAATGGCCTGGAGCTAAATTGTACATGGTTCACCCATGACTTAATGCGGTCCTTGCTGTATTAGCATTAGCATTGCTTATTTTTACAAATATTAAGTAGTCATGCAAACATTGTTCTTTTTTTTTCTTTTTTTTATGTTTTCCCCCTAACATAAAATGCCACACTGTAATGTTTGTTTCTTTTTTAATCTCTTTGTCTTAGTTATTATTTTCTTCCTGCATTCCCTAGGCTTTGACAGTGCTCTTGAGTGCCACATAATGGGCTAAAAATAATGCAGTTGTGAGTGTCTGCTGCATGCTGGGACACTGGGGGTTATTGCAACAGAAGGTTCTTCTCTCTCAATCCTTTATGCAGCATCAGGTGGGATGCTGACAGAACTATCCTGTTCTAAAACAATTCCAGTCCATGTGGGCAGGTGGCTAAACGACTCGCTTTATATTTTATTTATTGCCTTGAGAAAATGTGATTCCTGCAAACAGATAAGATTTCATCCCATGAGTTCCTCCATGTAAATGCAGGGCAATGGGTTGAGACGTGCTTTCCTGTTTCATTACATGCTGGGACGTCATGGAGATGTGTTATGCTTGTCGGTATGCAAAACTCTTCTTTTGATGTGCCTAGGTTGGAGATGCCTAGGTGTGTATGTGTGCATCTTTACAGACACTTACAGTAAATGTACAGATGAAGTCAAATAATTGTTGAATTTATAAAAATTACTCATCAAAAAGTTACTTACCCATGATTCTAAATACTGTGTTGTTAACTGAATAATCCACAGCTGTGTGTTTTTTTGTTGTTGTTGTTGCTGTTTAGTGATAGTTGTTTGTGAGTCCCTTGTTTGTCCCGAACAGTTAAACTACTCGCTGTTCTTCAGAAAAATCATTCAGGTCCCACACATTTTTTTTTTTTTTTTTTCGCTCGGTTTTGTCAGCATTTTTGTGTATTTGAACCCTTTCCAACAATGAACGTATGATTTTGAGATCCATCTTTTTTTACACTGAGGACAACTGAGGCACATGCAACCATTACAGAAGATTCAAATGCTCACGGATGCTTCAGAAGGAAACACAATGCATTTAAAGTCAGGGGTGTAAACTTTTAAAAAGAATGAAGATGTGTAAATTTTTCTTATTTTGCCTAAATATCATTTTTTTTAAATTTAGTACTGCTCTTTAGAAGCTACAGAAGATTCTTACATGTTTCCCAAAAGACAAAATAAGTTAAATTTATCCTGATCTTCAAATTCAAAAAAGTTTTCACCCCCTGGCTCTTAATGCATTGTTTCCTTCTGAAGCATCAGTGATTTGAACCTTCTGTAATAGTTGCATATGAGTTCCTCAGAAAAGATGGATCTCAAAATCATACAATCACTAAATAAAAAAACAGCTGTGGATCTTTCAGGTAACAATACAAAATTAAGAATCAAGTGTATGTAAACTTTTGCATGTGTTTTTTTTTTTTTAAATTCAACTCTTATTTTCTCTTGTGGACTATATGTAATCGTCTTTTATGTGAAATATCTTATTAAGGTCAGTACTTAAACAATCACA
Source organism: Garra rufa (assembly GCF_049309525.1). Taxonomy (NCBI): domain Eukaryota; kingdom Metazoa; phylum Chordata; class Actinopteri; order Cypriniformes; family Cyprinidae; genus Garra; species Garra rufa. The sequence goes on from NC_133376.1 coordinate 26,372,248, forward strand.
TGCATTTTGTATTATCCCTCTTATTTTATATAAATTACCATTTTGCAGATTCTGCGAGGTGTATGCAAACTTTTGACTTCAACTGTATGTGTGTGTGTGTGTGTGTGTGTGTGTGTGTGTGTGTGTGTGTGTGTGTGTGTGTGTTTTTATTTAGTGTATATATATATATATATATATATATATATATATATATATATATATATATATATATATATATATATATATAGGAGTGAGTCTTGTAAAGCAGAGGAAACATCTGCTGTTGCAAAAACCTCAAAAATAATAAAACCGAAATGGTGACAAGGTTCTGTAACAGTATGTCCTGAGAGTCTAGATTTGGATGGTTTTCAGTGCTGTGATCTCAGTGCTGTCTCAGTTTTGACCATGGGTCCGTGCCCTGTGGCGGGCTGTCGTTTGCTGTGTTGGCAGGGTACGGCTGGAGGCCTTTTCGGACAACAGCGGGAAGCTCCAGCTGTCTCTGCAGGAGATCATCGAATGGCTGACAGCTAAAGACGAGGAGCTGTCCGACCAGCTGCCCATAGGTGGTGATGTCGGAGCGGTGCAGCACCAGCGGGAGTTCCACCAGGTTGGCTTAACACACATGCACACTTACTCATGCTGTCTTTCCTCACATTAGCATATCTTTTCTCTTGCTGACTTTGCTCCCAAACACGGTTAATCTTGTCATCTATCAACATAACAGAATCAATTCAATATTTAAGACTGCAATATGGCAGCAGGAGTTCAGACAGAATGACGTTAAAGATTCGAGCCCACCCACCTGTAAGCTAATAAAAAGAGTCTGGATCCATTATCAAGATGCAAAAGTAGACCTGAATGAAACATGTTAATTGGAAATCTGAACCCCCCTCTGTTCACAAACCACAAAAGGCTTGCAAGATCAATGAAAATAGAACAAAAAGAATAGTGGCAACAACGAATGCATTCCCAATAAATGGCTTAAGATGCAACTTTTATGTTTACACTTTATTTTTATTCCAATTTAGGGATAGTTTATCTAAAAAGAGTTTTACTTAAGTCATTCCAATCTCATATAATGCTCTTTATGACACTGGAAGACAAATGGAGAAATTTGAAGACTGTCCAAATTATTGGATATGCAATCTTTAAAGTAGGGATAGGTATTGACTCAGAATCCATTTCCGATTTCGATTTGATTCAGTATTGATTATTTTAGATGTATATGAGCTATGCATAGCACATTTTCTCAAGGAAAAGAAATCTCTACTAATGCTGTTAAATATACATGATAGTCGGTTTGAACTATAATACTGTAATATTGAAGATTAAACTAATATTTAAGGTTACTATCTTTATAATTAATATTGCCGTGTACTAACTTTACAGTAAAATAACTATTATTCACTCTTTTTTTTTGTAATATAAACATTTGAATGGTGGCTGTCATAAAAAACTTAATGGATTTATTCAAACACAAATTAAATATTGAAGAACAGTACAGATGGTAATGAATTTGTGATATGGTGCATATATTCAGCGAAATACTCTTCTCTAGAGTTAATTTTTCTGTTTATGGTCACAGAATGTGAATGTGTGTTTTTCTCAGGTAAATGTGATGTTATGGGACATATTGTTTACAAGCTGTTATATTGACATCTTTCCGCGGTTGAAACACTGATTGAGCGATTACATAAGACAGGATACAAATTTCGGTATAATTTTTTTTTTTTTTAATTTTTTAACATACCTTTGAATGTTCATTCATGTTTATTTCATGCTGTATCTGGTCAAATAGGAGGAGATGATCCGTTCAAGTGCCGCTTCCTTTGACAGAATTTGAATCTCAGCCTTTGTTTTATATCAAAAGTAACAAAAGCTTATGATTTATCGAATAGGATGTGCACTACAGTGTCCCATTCATTAACTTTTTGGGATTTAAGAATCCATATTGTTGCGTAAAAATGAGAATTGATTAAAATTCAATAAATCAAAATTATCCATCCCTACTTTAAAGCTTCAAAAATTGACATAAAACCACTAGGAAAGAATCATAGATATCGTACTTATGACCTTATGTGAAGTTTTGTAAAGAAACATACTAAAATTACATTATTTACAGACATTTTTACCCTCCAGTAAGCTACTAATCATTGTAACCAGATCATTGAGTCAGTGAGTCACTTGAGAATCAGATTTGTGAATGTATCATTCAGAATTGGATTACCTGATTTATTAAAGTTATCTAACTGAAAAGAGTGATTTAGTTCAGTTCACGTGTATTTTATAGCTCTTTCCACAAATCGTTTTAAAGCAACTTAACAGAAAATCCTTGTTTCTTCATTACAGTAGAGTTCTAAAGTTCTAAAATAATACAAATCATGCGGTTATGAGTTAATGTTAGTTAACCAAGAAAAAATGGTGGTTGTCACGATTTTGTGTCATGTGGGTTTTTAAATATTTACCACTCTCCTGTGCATACACATTATGTTCTGCATTCAGACATGGTTTTCTCTCCCAATACACAAACATAAACTCACTCTCCCAGATAAACACACACCTTGTAATTGGCCCTGTACTACTGCAGGATACTGCTTCCATCTTAGCACCAATTTCCAGTGCTGTCAGCTGAATAAAGCAGAAAAAAAGGGCTACTGAGAGAAAAGATCGAGCGAGAGAGTGAGAAAGAGAGAGAGAGATAGCAAGCTCTTTCTTTCTGTGACTGACACACTGTGAAATCAGCCTCCAAATTAACAGACCCGTATCTCACTGTCCGTTTCTTGGCTCTCTCTTGTTTCTCTCTTATTGCTCGCTTTTTGCTCTTTATGTAATATGCAGATACACATGTGTGCACATGCACCTCCATCACTCCATCTGTCACATATTTTTCTCTTTTTCTTCCAATGCACCTCTGCAGTGTACAAAGTTTGCGTTCCCAATGTGCCACATCGCCTTAAAACCTTTCAGACAAAGCAGAAAGGGAAATCACATATTCTGCTCTGCAGAGAATTACGGCGTTTTAAGAAATTTAAATTATTGATCATAAGTGGTTTTCGCCCTCTGTGTTTTAATATCAGACTCTTTCTGTCTTCCCCTGTGCTAATTTTTCAGAGTTTGTTGACGGATTTGAATCGATTGGACTTGTGGTTTGCTTTAAAAACTGTGTATGTATTAAAGCTTGCCCTAATACTTGTGCAGACTGTAAATATAATCGATTCCTCTGAGTCTTTGAACACTAAGTAGATACCATCATTACTTTAAAGTACTTACTTGAGGAAACAACAGAGACATCACCAGACAGAAACATCCATTTCTTCCGGCTTTTTCTACAAATGTATAATTAATACATGAGTGATCTTAAGTCTTTATTTTCGTTCGCTCAGCCAAAGGCAGACCTCTTGAGTATGAAGTTTAGCTGCTATTAAAGTTTCACTGTGAGTGGAATGAAAACATTTTCAGGCCTCGGTTATTTCATGAAATAGCAAAGCATGGGCAGGAGGGCATACTTTCCACGAAAACCCCGCAGGAGACCTCTTGAATCCAGCAGCCCTGCAGTACATTTCTACTTTTTGAGTGTTTGATTTCAGTTTACAGTTTCTTGGTAGCTAACTTAATTTGCAAATAGGTGGGTAGAGGTTTCAAAGACTGGGGGTGGATCCAAATGCGGTTGCACACCCATTTGTGTGAATATCCATAATCGGCATAAGAACATAACACTGGGTATTTCCTGTGGGTAAAATGGGAGATAAAATAAATAGTAATCTCTTTATGCTATAAGAGGATTGAACTGTTGGATCATCCAAATAAATGATTTAAAAAGAGGGGGTAATATTCCACTGAGATTTCAAATGAATGAAGCTGTCGCCTTAGTAACTATAAGGGATTAGTTGAAAAACTGTAGGTGGAGCCTAGAAGTAGAGAATTCACTCTATGATTGATATACATTGTAGTTCAAGTCTGCTTTGAGCTGCATGTCTGAACATTAGGAACCAAAATTGATTTCTATTCGACCCTAGAAGTTAACCCTGTTAAAAAAAAAACAAAAAAAAAACAGCTAAAACCAGCCTAGGCTGGTTGGCTGGTTTTAGCTGGTCAAAGCTGGTCAGAAGGCTGGTTTTAGAGAGGTTTTGGCAACTTTCCCAGCCTGGCCAGGCTGGTCTTAGCTGGCCAGGCTGGGAGACCAGCTAAAACCAGCTACTTCCAGCTTAAACCAGCTAAGACCAGCCAACCAGCTGTAATGTTATGAAGTTCTGTGTACAAAGAAAACAAAAATAACTTAATTTAACAATTTCTTCTCTTCCTTGTCAGTCTTCGATGAGCATTCAGGAGAGTACCACGATGCATTCTGGCATAATTTAACTTCCTGTTGTTCCAAACTTGTATGATTTTATGACTTTTGTGGAAAACAGAAGATAATGTCTCAGTCAGGTTCAATATTGTTTTGGGTCCCATTAAGTTCCATTTTTTGGACACAACCAGCTAAAAAGATAAATTTGTATGGACAGAAAAAAAATCATGCAGGTTTGGAACAATGTGAGGTATGAATACCACAATTTCTGTTTTTGGGTGAACAATCCTTTTAGTGGTAATCTGTCAGTATTCACCCAGGTAAAGCTGGAAAAGCGGGTTTAGCTCAGTAGATTGACACCTCAGGTGTTGATGGATTTTGTGGGGCTTTAATACCATGTCTGTGAGCTAGTTTCTGTGTGTCAGTAAGGCTGCTTTCATGTTTATTCCTGTGCTGTGATGTTTGATCATGTCAGCGTGACGCTCTAGTAACCACATGTTGTTGTATGCAGGCTTTCATGGAAGATGTCAAATCCAGAGGGCCCTACATCTACTCGGTGTTGGAATCGGCTCAGACCTTCCTGGCACAACACCCGTTCCAGGAGCCGGAGGAGACGTTGCCTGATGGCAAAGGTTGGTCCCCTAGTAATGAAAAGTGGTGAATTAACCGTTTTGATACATTTAAGTAAGCGTCATGATATTGTGGTCCTCTGGCTCCTATATAATTAGTCACATGATATTTAGGGCTAAGATGATTTGTCTTAGAAGCGGGTCCTGCACCAGTCAGTCATCTGCCACTAGCAATGTTTCCATTCAGTTTAATTTTCCATTGAAGTTTAAAGGATTAGTTCACTCCTGATAATTTGCTCAGCCTCATGTCATCCAAGATTTACGTGTCTTTCTTTCTTCAGTCGAAGAGAAAGTAAGGTTTTTGAGGAAAACATTCCAGGATTTTTCTCCATATAGTGGACTTCAATGGGTTGAAGGTCCAAATTGCAGTTTCAATGTAGCTTCAAAATGCTCTACACGATCCCAGCCAAGGAATAAAGGTCTTATCTAGCGAAACGATTGGTCATTTTCTAAAAAAACCTAAAATTTATATACTTTTTAATCTTAAATGCTTATCTTGAACTAGCTCTGGGATGCACGTCTATGACTTCACACGTTACGTAATCACGTTGGAAAGGTCACACGTGGTTACTACTTCATCTGTGTACTCTGGTTCAAAAAGGTAAGGTAGGGTGAAAAACTTTGAATTTCTTTTCCAACTTCAAAATTGTCCGACATCGTGGTTTTACCTTTTTTTGTAAAGGACGTTTGACTTTTTTTGCAGGTTTACTTGGTAAACACTGAGTAAACCTTTCCAACACGTCTTGATCCCTGCTGATCCCCATTGAAGTCCACTATATGGAGAAAAATTCTGGAATGTTTTCCTCAAAAACCTTAATTTTAGGAGGTAATAATACAGTGCCAAAAAACTTATTTTATTTTTTTGTAGTTTTGCCTCTCAAGTAAATTTATTTTTAGATATTCTAACTGGAAAGTTTGAAAATAATACCAATTATTATGACAATAAATGTACATTTTAGATAGACTTCCATTTATCTTTTTTAAAGGGGTCATCAAATGCAAAACTCACTTTTACATGTTGTTTGAACATTAATGTGTGTTGGCAGATTGTGTACACAACTACCCTTCACTGTTAAAAGTCCACCCTGTGGTATTTTTTAATCTTTAAAAGTAATATCCCCTTTTTAAAATCAGGTTATTCTCAGCTTCTTGTCGGTGTGATGACACACCGACAGAGGCCGCTCCCATGATAGTTGATTGACATGAGCGCCTTACCTTAGACCCGCCCTCACCGAGCTGAAACAGTCCGACTCCGATCGCCGACTCCTTTTGTTTTTAAAAGGAAAGCGTCGATCCAGATCTACACATGCATCTATGTTTGTGCGAAGCATTTCGTGATGCAGCTTCACCTACAGCAGAAGTGAGTGTAAGGGTTTTTTATGCATCTTTGCAAATGGCCTTTCTTAATAATGTGTTGGTTAGCAAGTTTCACATCTAAACGCAGCTAAATGCGGCTAAAGTAAACATTATGGCTTGTCATCCCACGGTCGGAGGGCGGGGCGAACGGAGCTCAATAGCATTTAAAGGAACATGCAACAGAATAGCTCGCTCTAAAAAGGGCTGATTTTGACAAAGTAAAAAGTTTTTTACATTACCATTGAGAAATTTTTATCAAAGTATGTTATAGACTTCTCATTAAGACCCTAAATAATCATATCAACTTGTGGAAAATGGGCATCCGATAAACCCTTTAAGGCATTATCCCAAATTTGCCTAAAAATATGCAAATGCATACCCGGCTATCGAGAGGCAGCTCTATTATGTCCGTATTATAACCCACATTAACCCAGCACAGGTGCATAGAAATTACAATGCCTGATGAGAATTTGCCTCCTCACATATAGGCCATCAACCCAATTCTGCATCTACATGTCATCATGTGTGTGTCTGTGTCATATGGAGCAATTAAAAATGGAGAGATTAGGGCTGTTGTTTTCACTCTGTTGGCTCATATTCTTTCCCTCTCTCCATCACAGAAGTCTCTCCTCGCCGGCGAATGTTGAACGTAAGTCGCTCCGTGTGGAAGCAGGCCAATGTGGCCAGTGACCTGTGGGAGAAGTTGACGGCTCGCTGCGTGGACCGACACCGGCACATGGAGCGAACCCTGGAGAGGCTGCTGCAGATCCAGGCTGCCATGGAGGAGCTGGCTGTGGCTCTGGAGCAGGCGGAGGGAGTGAGGGACGCCTGGGAGCCTGTGGGAGACCTGTTTATCGATTCGCTCCAGGACCATATAGACGCTACCAAGGTAATACGTCTTCGGTGACCCAATCACAAGTGATTAATGCAGACAAATGGCTGTTTACACTTTTGTGATTGGATTTTAAAGGAATGGTGTCTGATTTGATAACGTCTGTACATGCATCAATTCCTACTTCAGTGTTACTGCATTCACAAAGCATAAAAATCAGCTATCACTCTCCCTGCATATGTGACGTTTTGACTAGAATTGTCAGGGTTATTTTAGTCATGCTTTTGTCGTGCGTCATATGATCTGTGTCACTGCATGACAGGGAGTTCTGTAAGTCACCTGCATGTGTGTGTACCAATTATTTTATTTATTTAAAGCTGCATGGAACTGTCAAAGTTTAATCATAATATAGGCACAGTGGTTGATTGATATGAGTAGGTGGATTTTCAGATGCTGTCTAGAATAGATCAGGGTGCATTAGTGTTTACACAAGATTCACAGCACAAATACCAGTGCTACATTTACATACAGACATCATTGCAACAGTATTGTTGTTGTAACCACTATTCATTAAATCACATCTATTTTGGTAGAAGCAAAAAAAAAAACACCCAAACTGCAGTTTTACATCTTGCGCTGGTAGGCATGTTTAGGAAGTGAAAAAGTGACTTGATTGTGACTATTTTTTTTATATGGCTGGGTGCCAAGACCCTGTGATCCATATATCCAGTTTACTTTTAGATGTGTTGCATAAATAGATAAAGATGAAGAGGTTTAGTGTAAATTTATAATTATGTAAATGTATTTTATGGCCAGATGTTGATGTATTGTGTCAGACTTTCTGATTGACTTGAGATATTTTTTCATTTGTTGGTGGACCTCACAGCTTGCTCAATTACTAATTCTAAGATTTTCAGCCAGATTGTAATGAGAGTCTCCACAGGGCACAGTTCTTTAATGGCATAGAAGCTCTTTTACTTTTTCTCTCACTTCATTTCGCTGTAGGGTTTAAGCAAGTGATTTTTCAGACTTTAAATTAAATGCACTGTGAATGTGTGATGTGATTTGCTCCTGATGTGAATGTGTTTGAATCAAATAGATTGCTGCAGTTTTTGAGGGGGTTATTTTTTCAGTTTTTAAAAGTTTTTTTTGTTCTCTATTAGTGTGCTTTAATGTTTAGTCAGGGAGTTTGCTTTTTAAATGCTTTTGTTTTGTACAAAATGGCAAAAAGTCACACTTGTGACTTGTGTCAAAAATGACCAGACTCCAAACAATTGCTTATAAATCTCTCATTATGCTATATTATCACCAAATATTGGATTCATTCTTTTTGTCAACTTGTTTTCTTTCATTTAGGACTGGTTTTGTGTTTCTATTTGCATCTGATTAATCATAGGCCTCATTTATCTGAAAGTAGGTACCTCATTTTTTGAGTGAAAAAGCATTTTTTTATTTATAATTTTCACAACGGGTTGAAGGTATAAATTGCACTTTCAGTGCAGCTTTTAAGTGCTCTACACGCACCCAACCTGAGAAATAAAGGTCTTATCTAGTGAAACAATCAGTAATTTTCGGGGGGGAAAAAAAACAAAACAAAAAAACATTTAAAATACTTTTTAACCACAAATGCTTATCATGCACTAGCTCTGCAATGCGCATGTGCGGTTTAAAAAAAATCTAGGGTAGAGCGAAAAACTTTTCTCCTCCAACTTCAAATTCGTCCAACTTCATTTTTTACCTTATTTTGTAAAGGGTGTTTGACTTTCCTTGAACGTTCGCTTTGCAAACACTGGGTCGGTCACGCGTGATATTTTCAATGTGACTACGTAAGTCGCACTAGTGCAAGACGAGTATTTACGGTTAAAAGCTATATACATTTTGTAATTTTTTTAAGAAAATGACAAATCGTTTTGCTAGACAAGGCACTTATTTCTCAGCTGGGATCGTGTAGAGCCCTTTGAAGCTGCATTGAAACTACAGTTTGGACCTTCAACCTGTTGCCCACCATTAAAGTCCACTAAATGGAGAAAAATCCTGGAACGTTTTCCTCAAAAACCATAATTTTGTATGGGTTGCCATCATCTGAGGTCCTCAGGCAGCATCTTTACTCAGGTGTTCGGTCATCACAGATCTTCATGAGGGGTGGATCCAGACTGAAGCTTGTATAATTCCTATCCTGTGGCAGAAACAAAAAAAGCAAATATGTGACCCTGGACCACAAAACCAGTCTTAAGTCCCTGGGGTATGTTTGTAGCAATAGCCAAAAATACATTGCATGGGTCAAAATTATTGATTTTTCTTTTATGCCAAAAATCATTAGGAAATTAAATTCCTACTGTAAATGTATCAAAATGTAATTTTTGATTAGTAATATGCATTGTTAAGAACCTAATTTGGACAACTTTAAAGGTGATTTTTTCAGTATTTAGATTTTTTTGCACCCTCAGATTCCAGATTTTCAAATAGCTGTATCTCGGCCAAATATTGTCCTATCCTAACAAACCATACATCAATAGAAAGCTTATTTACTGAGCTTTCATATTATATATACATCTCAGTTTTGTAAAATTTAACCTTATGACTGGTTTTGTGGTCCAGGGTCACATATAAGCAAATAGAGAAAAATAAGCATAGCTGCTGTTCAAACCAAGCAAAGAATGATAATGTGCATTTTGTTAGAAATAACTGTACTAAGTAATAAGTATTGTGAACTACAAAAACAGGTACATAGTAGTGGGGATGCTAGTTGTTCAAGGTGGAGATGGCCTGTGGAAAAAACTTCCTGTGGCTGGATGTTCTAGTGCACAGCGATCTGTAACATCTGCCTGAGGGGAGAACAGAATATAGGCTGTGTTCTAGGTGAGATAGGTCCTGAAAGTTGGGCAGGTGCAATCCAGTTATCCTTTAAGCCATCCTAACAGTTCATTACAGCGCACTGTATCAAGGGAGATCCAGAAAGCAAATGTCAGCCATAATCCGTCCAGTGGCATTTTTTATATCTTGACCGCCATTTACTTTCTGAATCTCCTTTGTACGGTTTCCAGCCTGTGTGTTTTATGGTTTTCTGATAATAGTGCGGCTCACTCGGCTGTATGCTGCTATTAGTTTTGCCCTTAAGATACTGTGCTCAGTCATTTGACTATGATCAAACAGAGAGCTTAGTGTTGTAACAATAAAAGGACTGAAAGATGAGGCATCTGAATATGTTATCCTGTAATCTACCGTGCTATTCCGAAGCATATCTCTCTAATGTTTCCCCTCGCAATCTACCAGTGATGATGTACAGGCCCAGACTCCTACAGCTGCTGTACAGTGGGAGGTCTTTTTATTGATGATATGATTATGGTTGTTCCCGTGGAGATAAGCAGAGTTATTATAGATATGGAACAGCATAGGTATCTATTTACAGTACTACCTTGTGCATCAGTGAGTCAGAGTTTCTGTTCTGTAGTCCGGGTCCCAAAAGGTTTCCACATGTGTGGAAATGATATTTCTGTTTCTCTGTTAATGCAAACACATTTGTTTTTGTGATGTAATGTGCCTTTTTGTGAACAGCACAGCATAGTACTGTACATGTGCAACTGTGTAATTAAATTATTAACTAGATTGTCTGCCTAGAGCTGTACCCTGATGCAATATGTTGAGTTTTTAATTCAGGCTGAAGCCGGACTCGGTGAACTGACATGTTCATGTTATGCTCTGACAGGAGGTGGAGCATTTATCAATGTTTCCCCTGCTGTCAGAACCGGCAAGCACACGGCATGTCTTGCAGACTTACAGTTTCTCATTCGTTTTCCTGGCTGCATTTCAAGAGTATGAACAGACCATAAGATCAAGGTTTGTACTGTTCTACTGCTCCTATAGTTACCTCTTGCCTGGGACCCCATAAATATGGTGGGGATCAAAACTATGAGACCTGGAAATCTGGATTTTTTGTTTTTATTTATTCCTGAAAAACAGCAGCAATTTTTTAAAAATCATATACAGTTGCAAACAAAATTATTCAACCCTCTTGACCTGCAAGACATTTTGCTGCAGAGAACAAAATGTTGTGAAACCATTTCAACAAAGGCATCAGTACACTATTAGAGAAAGTTTATTAAAACACATTAGAGTAATTCTGAGATTGTAAATTGATGCATATTGAAAAAAACTCAAATTGGCACTAAACGTTCATGTTCAAAATTATTCAACCCCCAAAAGTAAAATTTAGTGCAGAATCTTTTATTCTTTAAAACCACCAATAAATGCTGTTTGGAGGTGTTTAGAAGCCTCTGTCACCTCTCTATCACAATCTTGGTCCATTCCTCGCCTAAATAAGCTTTCAAATCACTGGTAATCTGTGGTTTTCACATTGCCACTGCTTTCTTCAAATTCAGCCAAATATTTTCAATGAGAATTAAATCTTGAGACTAAACAGGCCACTCAAGAACATTCTATGACTGATCCCTGAACCAAGCTTAAGTAGATTTTGGATCTATACTTTAGGATGATTGTCCTGCAGGAAAGTACATTGATCATTAGCTTCAGTCTTTGCACAGGCTTCACAATTCTTGCCAAAATAGCCTGATACTTTCAAGAATCCATGATATCCTTTATACGGTTTTCCACTTCCTGCTACAGTAAAAAAAAAAAAAAAAAACATAACAGGACTGGCCCACCTCCATGTTTGATGATGGAGATGGCGTTCTTCTGCGTATAAGCTTTGACTTTTTTTTGCACCAGACATCCATTGATCCATAGGCCCAAAAATTTCCAGTTTGGACACATCACTCCATAAACCATTCTTCCAGAACTCCACAGGACTATAAAAACTAAATTTAGTATGTTCAAGTCAGACTTTTTGTTCTTCTTGGTCAAGAGTGGTATTCTGCAAGATGCTTCAACATGAAGGCCATACTTGTCTTATGGTCATCTTATACTCTGCATTGAATTGTTGTTCCTCCTTTCGTCAGGTCGTCTTGCAAGTCTTTGGCTCATTGCAGGTTTTTCTCAGTTGCTCTGATTAAACTTTTTTTTTTTTTGCCGTTTTTGTTTAACACCCTCAAAGGTTTTCTGGTACAACACACTTTAAACTAAAGAATAAGGTTGCCAGCTGTGGGATATTTTAGGCCTGGTTTCACAGACAGGGCTTAGACTACGTCAGGATTAGGCCATAGGCCAATTAGGACATTTAAGTAATTTTATAAACGTGCCTTAGAAAAAACATTACTGGTGTGCATCTTAAGATAAAACAAAGGCACTGGCATGTTTTAAGATAAATATGTGCAAGTTTGTTTCAGTTGAAACAGCTCAGATTTACATTTTAGTCTGGGACTAGGTTTAAGCCTCATCTTTGAAACTGTGGGTTAATGTCTTAGAAACTTTCATGTAGCCTTAGACTTTCTAATATAATAAAACAATTTCTTCTCTATAGCTTTTGTGAGATCTCTGTTGACTTCACCATATTATTTACTCAACTTCAGTACATGCATGGGCTAAATGTATGTATGTGTGACACCCCAAGCTAATTTAGTTTTTTTAAATAGAGTTTCTAAAGGCTTAACAGTGTTTTAAGACAATTTTGTTCCCTACCATAACAATAAGTGATTTAAAACAGCAATGTTGAATAGGCGTTGAATAATTGTGACATAGTTGCATTATGAAAAAATCCTATAACTCAAAACATTACATTATATATTGACATTATCACTTTTAATATGTCAGTAAACTGTTGTAGATGCATTTTTAATAAAGTCCTGGATCTTCAGAAAAGCTTGTATTTGTAAAGTACTGCAGTCCTTGGGGGTTTGAATAATTTTAATTGCAACTGTACTTTTTTTAAAGCACTGAATCTCTTTATTCAGCAAGGATGCATTCAATCGATCAAAGGTGACAGTAAAGACATTTGTATTTAAAAGTTTAACTTTCTTTTCATCAAAGAATCCTGAATCCTGTTTTCAACATTGAAATGTTTCTTGAGTATCAATTCTTCATATTAGAATGAATATTAGGATCATGTGAGACTGAAGCCTGAAATAATGGCTGCTAAAAAAATCAGTTTTGCATTACAATAATAAATTGTATTTTAAAACAATTGTAATTACATTGTAATAATATTTCACAATATTACTGTTTTTACTTTATTTTTGATCAAATAAATGCAGCCTTGTCGTGCCAAACCCAACTTTAAAATGTAACTGTGTTTCAGTTAAACTTTTCACTTACAAAATCATTTCTAATATTCTCTTGCCACCAGTTTGCAATGACACACATTGAGTTTTTTCACATTTACACACACACACACACACACACACACACACACACACACACACACACACACACACACACACACACACACACACACACACACACACACACACACACACACACACACACACACACACACACACATTTAGTGCAGTTTCACTCTCTGCCATCGACAGATTGGGTCTCTCTTGCACTTATGCCCAGTGTGGCACCTCAATGTAAGTGTGTGGAAAGAAAGCGAGCAGTGGTGGCAAATGAAATGAAAATGGACAAGTGTAGGCTGTGAATAGGTAAAAAGATCACTTTAAATATTAAAAATATCCACCCTACGGCCAGCCTGTTAATATCAGGGCTTTTATTGCTTTAAATCAGAGCGGGCATAATTGTAACACTCAATAAATGTAACATACTTAACCTGGTCTCATGGCGAAAACGTACCTGTGGGAACTGTTTTGCGAGACGCAAAATACGTACCAATAAGTCCACTGAGTAGTGATACAAGAAACAGATGAACCTACATATGGTACGTTTTATGTGACGTTGGTTTTGTACGCGTTACTGCAGTTTTGACTTAAAATGTCAGCTGAGTGGTGCTATAACTCTAATGCTCTGTGACGTTTTAAAATAACGTACCATCTGAACTACACCTAAACCTACCCGATAGTATGAAAAGCGAATGTGACGTAAAAACACAATTGTACACATGCCGTTTTAGCTTGTTTTTTGATCTCTCATCTTTCAGCTCTTTCATCCTGAGTCATTTTTCTCACGAGATTCGTACCCAAGCATTCTGCATCCTAAGTCCAAGCTTGTTACGTCTGGAAAGCGAAACACATGGAGCTGTAATCATAACTGTGTACGAAAAAGATTACAAGTGCTTGCTGTTTTACCGCCTCTAGTGTTCATTTCTGTTGGAAACTGCAGTGATACTGTATGTGCTATTGGTATGTATTTCGCATCTCGTGAAAAAGTTCACACAGATACATTTTTGTCATGAGACTAGGTTGGCAACATAATGCACAGTGCACCCAGAAATCAGATGGAAAGTTTTCTTTTTTTATATTTAAGCGAAAAGATTGTGTGGTTTTACTCATCCACCTCTTTTTTGCTTTCTGTTGTAGCTGTTTAAAGAAGAGCTGACCCAGGTGAAGGAAGGAATGAAGCACATAAATGACTTGGCCCACCAGCTGGCCATATCTGATGTGCACTTGTCCATGGAGAACGCCAGAGCTCTGGAGCACCTCAACAACAGATGGAAACTTCTGCAGGTAGTGAATTCACACTATCCTTATCTCATCCTTACCTTCCCGCCATCACTAATGGACCCCTATAGAGATCATGCAGTACAGCGGTCACCATTGCCAGTAATGGCTCTAGCCAGCTAAGTTAGTGCATATACACTATGAAAAATGGAGCTTAGGAGATGGAATATAATATGCTGGTCCTGCCTGGCTGAGAACCATGATGGCTCCATTATCATCGGTCACGGGGAGTGCCTTTTGTCTACATGCTCATGGGAAAACAAAGGCCTTTCCGATGAGAAAAAAGAAGATGTAAAATGAAATTGAGTGTTTCGATTGCATCTGGTTGTTTTATGTGTGAGATGAGTTTAAGAGAGCTAGAAAGAGATGCAGGAAGAATGAGAAGTACACTTAAGTAGGGGGGAGTGTGGAAATCCAGTTATCGAAAAATGACTGTGAAATGCATATCTGCTTTTGTGTGTGACCTTATGTGACAGAAGACAACAGCACAAGTGTGCGTGAACATTTCTCTTCGTCTTTGTAGTAAGAATGTCATGAGAAATGCTGTGTTGATGAATTATTGGATTTAAAGGCTCAAATTTTTTATCTTCTAGGGAAAAGTTTACATACACTTTGCAGAATCTGCAAAATGTTAATTATTTTACCAAAATAAGAGGGGTCATACAAAAAGCATGTTATTTTTTTATTTTGTCCTGACCTGAATAAAATATTTCACATAAAAGACGTTTACATATAGAATTTATAAAAATGACCCTGTTCAAAAGTTTACATACACTTGAATCTTAATACTGTGTTGTTACCTGAATGATCCACAGCTGTGTTTTTTTTTGTTTAGTGATAGTTCATGAGTCCTTTGTTTGTCCTGAACAATTAAACTGCCTGCTGTTTTTCAGGTCCCACCATTTTTGTGTGTTTGAGCCCTTTCCAACAATGGCTGTATGATTTTGAGATTCATCTTTTCACACTGAGGACAACTGAGGGACTCATAAGCAACTATTACAAAATGTTAAAAGCTCACTGATGCTCTAAAGCAGGGGTCTTCAACTAAAACGGCTCGAGGTCCGGTAATGAACCCTGCGCACCAGCCGAGGTCCGGACAATTATATATAAAAAACTATTTATGTTTTTTTGCGAGACCAGGGTATCTGCAGCATATTTTATCTTAAATTCTAGACATTTAAATACCTTTTTAAAGACCCGAACAAAATTAAATTAATAAATAAATAAATTATTAAAATGACTGTAAAAGCATGATTTACAATTGAGATGCAGGTTTCACAAAACCAAAAAGATTTCTTAAATTATAAAATTCACATTCCAGCCTTCAAGAGTCAAAAGTATCAATTCTTATATTAATTTAAACAATTATTGTCAATCAAGTATTATATTAATTAACATATATTTTATTGCCTTAATTGTTTAAATTTGTATAACACATGATCTTGTCGATCCATCAGATAACATTTACAACTCTACGTGTTTGGTGCTTAAAACCATGGACTGATTTGTTTACATTGGTCTTTTTGACAACAGCAGACGTAAGAGCTGATTAAAAATGTCAGATCATTCTCTTCCAGCAGGAGGCGCTATCAGAATAAACACAAAGCAGCGCCGCAGCTGACTTTGAAACGCGCAGCGCTCATATTTATTCAATGGATAACCTTATAGTTTCATCGCAATTCTTGCCTTTCAGTCCCCACATTTAAGACCACCTGAAATCATAATTAAGACTTTCTTAACCCCTAATAACACTACAGTCATCAATAAAAATTAAGAGCTTTATTTTGAAGAACCGACTTTCAAAAACAACCCTTAGCCTACACAAAATATATTTCTTTTTATTTTGCACAAGAGAAATATTAGGGAAGTAAATTAATATCAGCATATGAAGTATATTCGTCTGTCATTGTCTCTTAGAGAATGTGCACATCAGATGCTGAAAGCGCTGTTTTTACTTTTACTTTAACATGCGGTTTTCACGTTGCTTGTGTGATATCCATTGGCTCACCGTCGTGGTTTAAAATATAAATATGTATAAAAATACAGTATAAAAAGATATATTTACAATATTTTGCGACGTAACCCCAACATAATCCGTTTTCCATCAACGTTTTTCACTCACTGAAAGCTACATCTGTCTGCCGATCTCTGCTCTCCTCACTGCACGGAAGATTGCACCCAAACGCTGACCCTAGTGTGCTTGATATAAATGTATTTATTAGAAATAGCGTTTGGCATTTTTTTTTTTTTATTATGTCAAAAGCTTTCACGGTCCGCATGGACGCATCTTGCGGTCCGGATCCGGACCACGGTCCGCCAGTTGACAACCCCGGCTCTAAAGGAAAAAGGTTTTTATTAAAAGCCAGGGGTGTAAACCTTTGAACAGATATGAAGGCATGCTAGGCAGCCTGGAGTCCATGGCTGTATCCGAAACCGCCCCCTATACCCTCAAATAGGGCACTATTTGAAGGGACAGCCATTTTAAGTGGTGTTCGAAACCATAGTGGATGATATCGAGTGCACTCATTCAATCCCACAATGCACCGCAAAAACGAGTGTACAACCAATGTACACTCAAAAGCTAGAGATAACCCATAATTCACTGTGAGAGTCGCGCGCCGATTAAATTCCCGATCCGCGTCTCACCAGAAGATGGCGCCGCAGCTGAATCATCCCTTCATTTTACAACGCGCTCATCCACGCCGTAATACAGCGTACAACAGATACAAGTTGGTTGTAAATATATAATTAAATTGTTTAACTAGGGTTTATACATAATTTCCATGACAGAGTTCAATATAAATCCTTTAATCTTACTACTGGAACTGCCCATTTTAAATGATTATTAAACCGCAAACAAACTGCAAAAACAGCAGTCCTTCTGGTGCACTTAGTGTCCGAATTCACTCACTCGTTTTCATTTACTCCTTCAAGTGAACTGTATGAGTGGACTAATGTAGGGAATAGGGTATAGGGGGCGATTTCGGATACAGCCCATGAACCAAATTTTCACCTCAGATAGGGAACCAATCACAAATGGCGAGGGAGCAGCAAGACGATGACTCCTTCTATGAGACTCAATGAAGCAGTTTGTTTATAACTATGGATCCAGCATGGCAGCCGACGCGAAGTTATCTTTCGATGCAGCCTTAGATGGTGTTCTAAGTAGTTTAGAACGCAAGTTTATTTTGAAAAAGAGCAACTTTTGGCATTAAACCGCATTTGATAGACATTCGTAGCGCCCAATAAACAGCTCGTTTGAACCTTCTGTAGTAGTTGCATATGAGTCCCTAAGTTGTTCAGTTTAAAAGGATCGATCTCAAAATCATACGGCCATTGTTAGAAAGCTTTCAAATACACAAAAATGCTGAAAAACCAAAGTATTCATGGGACCTGAAGGATTTTTCTAAAGAACAGCAGGCAGTTTAATGCTGCGTTCACACCGCCCCAAACGTCAAGCGTCAGTTGCGGCAAGATTACATGTAAGGAGGCTCTGCGGTGCGTTGTGTGCGTTGGATCCGTCAACTTTTCAAGCGTTACCTGCGTTTCAAGCATCAACGCAGCAAACGCAAGCAACGCAGAAGTTCAGCTAGCTGAAGTTTCGACGGACTTGACGCACTTGACGCAGTGCATCAACCAATCAGAGCGTCTCACTGTAGCGACGAAAAAAAGTCATTTTCAATATATATATATATGTATATATATATATTGCTCATTGTAGCCGTCTGCAATCGCAGAGAATTGTACGATCCGTCCTTGTTGTTGTATAAAGACAGGAATGTAAAAGAACTTGCTTGGATGAAGATCGCTGAAGAGATCGGGATGTCGGCTAAGTTATCAAATCTTTTCTCAACGTAATTATTTCCCATTTCGTTAGCTAGCGAAACATGGTCATGAGAAGATTCCAAAATGTCCAGTCCCTACTAGTTTGCCATGGTTTATTCAGGGGAAGTGTGCAAACTAGATGCGTTGAGAGCGTTGCCTGACGTGTGCGGCGTGAACGCACCAAAAAGCAAGCGTTGCAAGCTTCAACGTCCATGCGTCAAACTAGATGCGTTGGTAGCGTTGCCTGACGCAGACAAAGTGTGCGGTGTGAACGCACCATAACTGTTCAGGACAAACACGGCACTTGTGAACATCTATCACTAAAGAAAAAAAAACACAGTATTAAGACTCAAGTGTATGTAAACTTTTTATTTTCATACAAACAAAAGTTCACAAAAGTCGAAAGTTTACATACAAGTATTCAAATTAATTATATGATATCCTTATTAATTAATCAAATTCAAATAATGGTATATTTGCTGTAATAAGACCCCCGATGAATGCATTTAAAGACTTTTTTAAGATTTAAGGTTTTTCTTATTTGCATTTATCTTATCAAAAATACTTTTTTTTTTAAGAATGTAATTTTCAGCAGCCATTACTTCAGTTTTCAGTGTCACATAATCCTTAAGAAATCATTCTAATATGCTGATTTACAAAAAAGTTCTATTTACAAAATTTACAAAACCCCAAACATTTGAAGGATATTGTATTTTTTTAATAGGTGATTGTGCTAAATGAACTTGTTAAATTGACACAACTGATGTTTATCTAACAAGGCAATTAGTTGCACAATAGCTACATTGATTAACAGAGATGTCTGTTTATACACAGGGCAGTATTACGCCAGCAGTGTTGTTTGTCCTTGAAATGGCTCACAGAAACGGAGAGAATACAGAGAGGATAAGAGTAAGGGGAAGAAAATGCTTCTTGCTTGAGTGGATTTGTTAGCCTTTGTATATGTCAGTGTTTTGACATCTTCTGAATGATTTACATTGTAAATAACTCAGCATTAGGTAGTCCACCGTTCCCAGAGATGTCTGGCTGGTGGCAACAATGACAGACGTGGATTACACTTGGCAAACTTCCTGTGCAACACCCTCAACGCTTTTCTCATTACCACACACAGACTTTTCTAAATGTTTATCTCAGTCACTGTTCATCAGTATGTATTGTATTTCTAACCTTTATTCTTCAAAAGCTGAATGGGGGCAGCAGATTGGTACACTGGTGGATTTGTAGCAAGACCCAAAAATGAACATTGTCACTTGGTGTTACAAACCCAAGAGATATTCACTTTCTTTGGGTGAACTATTCCATTACAACATCACAGAACTTTGATTTACTGTGTATAGTGATTTATATCTGAGTCTGACTGTTTCTCTTTTTCCACTCAAGGGGTCTATTGAAGAACGTCTGAAACAGTTGCAAGATGCCCACAGAGATTTTGGCCCCGGATCACAGCACTTCCTTTCCAGTAAGTGTGTTAACTCATTTGAAGCTGTAGAGTCTTCTCCTGGAGTGTGTGATGCTGAGCACAGAGAGAGGGGGATGGGCTGATGGAGCTTAGCGGAGAGGGGTTGGCAGGACTGTGTTTAAGTGGGCAGAGTGGGCTGTGACTTTATTCATTCTCGCTGTCACTCACTGCCCGGTCTAACATTGGAGGACAAAGGCAGCGCCTGCTACACAGTTAGCCTCATTTAGAAGTTGTCCAAACTTTTCTGGCTCTCTAAATCACTACAAATCAGTGCTAAATTGCAACGCTAAATGAGGACACAGGGAATGGCAGTTTCAAGTGACATTCCAAGAAGTGTTGTAGTAGGCCTACTCAAGACAGATTCAAGGTTCTCGAATCATTCCAAGACCATATTTTTATAAGCTGCTTTCACACATACAGTCTTTACTGGTAAATTACCATCTAATTAGCATTAGGAGATCATGTGTGAACAGGACCTTTTCAAAAATACT
The DNA here is from genome assembly GCF_049309525.1 of Garra rufa. Lineage (NCBI taxonomy): Eukaryota > Metazoa > Chordata > Actinopteri > Cypriniformes > Cyprinidae > Garra > Garra rufa. The sequence continues at coordinate 26,392,636 of NC_133376.1, forward strand.
GATACATTTATTCTGGCAATTTACTGGTATGAGAAGTTGTAACATTACAAGTTCTACCATGACAGCTCTCTATGGATATGACAATTTATTTGGTCTTGTCAGAGTAGATCTGCTTTGCTGCCGAATTGCTGCTGCTGTTGGTTATTGCTCTTGTTGTAGATAATTGCTGCTGCTGAAAAGCAAGTACAGGAACTTGCTACTGCCAATACTTACGTTGGTATGGCACCTTGAGTATATAAGACATACTGCTGCTGCACAAATAGCATATATAATAATCCCTAGCTGATCTATACAGGAACTCTGAAAGTGTGCTGCAAAATGCTATAGTGATTGCTAACCAGCCATTTAATGTAAAGCAGCAAGCTCATTGCCTGCATATGCAACATGAACCAATCAGCCTTTGCCAATATCACTGTGACTATCATCAGTTTGCAGTAAGGATCCAACATCTGTGCCATCTAGAGTTTAATGACAGAACTTGGCATTAAATTACCAGTTATGTGCTCTATGTGAAAGCAGAACAAGATTTCTGGTATCAGCATGTACGTATTTAAAACACACTGAAGTAAGACGTCTGCTCTGGGCCAATCATAGTTCGGTTTGAAGTTGCCTAATGCGATGTCTCTGGGCCAAAAGCAGCTTGTGCCAATTCACAAAAACATCATCAGTGTTTGCAGACACTGAAATTGGTTTATAAGAATCAGATAAAAGTTAGCAAAAACAAAAACAGAGTGCATTGTTTAAAACGTTTGTTTAGTTAGCCTGTTAGGAGGAATATTGTTTTTTTTAGCAAAATTAAATCTTGCTCTACTGCCAATAATTTTTTAATAAGCGAAATCTATTAAAAATTGCACCTGTTTGTTAGTAGCTCAATAATTATTATATATTTTGTGGCACTATTTTGTGATTTCAATGGAACAAAGAGTAAGTTATGATAGATAAATAAAAAAGTATAGTGTACTTATGAAAGTTCCTCTTGGCGAAGTCCTCTCGCTTAACCCTTAGTCCATCACTGACTAGAGGGATAGATAATACCTAATGTAATGTTACATAAACCGAGTATTTAAAAGATGCTGACACCTAATTCGTCTCAGATTGTAAAAGCAGCTAATAAAGAAGACAGGAGTGCTGAAGCCCCCTAAACAGACCCAAGAATGACCTCAGTTCAATATAGTTCTCAGTTTTCACCATTTGTATCTCATAGCACAGCAGCGTTTGACCTTAGGGGTTCTGTATAAAGAGGTTTGCAAGGCTTTCTACCATTCTGAACACTTTTGAGGTGCTGTTGTTTAATAGCCTCTTCGTGTGGAAGCAGTATGCTTGAAGGACCTTGAGTGGTGCCGTTTGAGATTTTCAGAATAGCTTTTCATGCTCGACATGTCTGTCTGATTGATATTGCCCTCTTTCTTTCTTTGTCACTCCAGGCTCAGTGCAGATTCCTTGGGAACGTGCCATATCCCCCAACAAAGTGCCATACTACATCAAGTAAGTCCAGCCGTAAAAAATCAGAAGTCTATGAGTGTCAGAAACGAGAGAGACAGTGTAAAACTGTGGGATGGGCATGTCAGATTATCAGGTATAGAGAGCAAACTCAATTACTGATCCCTGGTGCAGAAGATTATTGCACTGTGATCTAAAAAGAAAACAACATTTCAACTGTGGCGTTTATTTTGTCATGCGGCCTTGTGCGTTTTTTAGTGATTTGAGTTCATAGATGTCACAACAGAGTCTGTGTTGTGTGAGGAGTGCGAAGGTTGGCATCCTCAGTCGAGAGCCTGTAATTCTTTAAAAGATTTCTGTTAGAATTCCTGGAACTGTGAAGCTTTTGGTAATTGAAATAAAGTGTAATAACATATAAATATTAAAAAAGCTTAAACTTACTTAAATTATGAATGTTGCCTTGGCAGCTAGCTGCAATAAACAGCAATAAGTTAAAGTACTAAAATTACTAAAACTGAAAAAAAAAAAAATATATATATATATATATATATATATATATATATATAAATATATAAAAAATTATGGAAATGACACAAATACATAACAAATTATAACAAATTATTTTACCAAAATAAGAGGGAGGTTATTGTTTATTTATTGTTTATTTAGCAGTGACCTGAATAAGATATTTCACATAAAAGATATATCCATATATAAACAAGAGAAAATAATAGTTGAATTTATAAAAAAATACCCCGTTCAAAAGTTTACATCCCCTTGATTCTTAATGCTGTGTTCTTACCTGAATAATCAACAGCTGTGTTTTTTTGTTTAGTGATAGTTGTTCATGAGTCCCTTGTTTGTCCTGAACAGTTAAACTGCCTGCTGTTCTTCAGAAAAATCCTTCACTTTTTGTGTATTTGAACCCTTTCCAACAATGACTGTATGATTTTAAGATCCATCTTTTCACAGTGAGGACAGCTGAGGGACTAGGAGGGAGGGAACCCTATTACAGAAGGTTCAAATGCTTATTGATGCTTCAGAAGGAAAAAACATGCATTAAGAGCCTGGGGGTGAAAACGTTTTGAATTTGAAGATCAGGGTAAATGTAACTTATTTTGTCTTCTGGGAAACAAGTAACTATCTTATGTAGCCTCTGAAGGGCAGTACTAAATGAAAAATATATGATATTTAGGCAAAATAAGAAAAATCTCCATATCTTCATTCTGTTCAAAAGTTTTCACCCTTGTGAGTCGAAGTTTTAATGCATCGTTTTTCCTTCTGGAGCATCAGTGAGCGTTAGAACCTTCTGTAATAGTTGCATATGAGTCCCTTAGTTGTCCTCAGTGTGAAAAGATGGATCTCAAAATCATACAGTCATTGTGTTGAAAAGGTTTCAAATACACAAAAATGTTTTTTTTTTTTTTTTTTTTTTGTGGAACCTGAAGGATTTTTCTGAAAGACGGCAGGCAGTTTGACTCTTCATTACAAACAAGGGACTTATAAACACCTATCACAAAAAAAACCCCACAGCTGTGGATCATTCAGGTAACAACACAGTATTAAGAATCAAGAGGATGTAAACTTTTGAACCGGTTAGTTTTTATAAATTCAACTGTTATTTTCACTTGTGGACTATATGTAAATGTCTTTTATGTGAAATATCTTATTCAGGTCAGTACTAAATAAACAATAATATGCATTTTGTATCATCCTTCTCTTTTTGGTAAAATAGTTAACATTTTGCATATTCTGAACTTGGAGGGGGGGGGGGGTGTAAACTTTTGACATCAACTGTATAAAAAAACAGTAAAAGTATATAAATTATAGTATTATTTATAAAACATTATAGTATTTATTAATGTTTTAAATGCCACAAAGTGCCAAGTCTTGGGAAATTATGTCTTGATAGTTAAACCACAGGATGAAAATTATGCAGTTGATGGTTTACATATCATTGACCAGTCAATGCAAATGATAGCGCAGGTAATGATGTGTGAGTGAACAGCTGGAAAACTGTCCTTTTCAGAGATGACCCTTTCACTTATTTATTTGTTATGATTTATCCACTAATAGTTTTTTAATGGCTGCTGGTGCTGTAGAGGAAGGCAGGTTGTTGTAAAGAATGCAGCATACATGAATCGTCTTTGTGAAGATGCTCTTACAGTACATGCCTGTACATCTCAGTTTTGAATTCAAGCTATGTGGCCATGAGCTTTTCTTTGAATGTCATCAAGACAGCCCTTGTAGATATAAGCACTTAATGGCTCTGAGATCTTTGTTCAAGATCACTGTGATTGTGAGTACTCTCTCTCTCTCTCTCTCTCTCTCTCTCTCTCTCTCTCTCTCTCTCTCTCTCTCTCTCTCTCTCTCTCTCTCTCTCTCTCTCTCTCTCTCTCTCTCTCTCTCTCTCTCTATACTGAGGCAGTGTTTCAGATTTACATGAGGGCATATTGGTGCCTATATATTTTACAACTTATAACCATATATTAAATTAAGTGATATAATGTTAAAATACCAATCTACTCAAACTAAATCTACTTGAATTATCAAAAGCCTTTTACCGTAAAATGTACTGATAAGCACTTTATTAATGCAGGTGGTAAAATAAAAAGGCACATAATGAATTAGAGTACATCATAAGAGGCTTTTCCATAAAACATGAACAGTAGAATAAAGCAGACAGTGCCCACACAAAGACAAAGCAGCATCAGGGAAATCAACCCAAAGTTACTATTTTTTACTGTAAATTATACAGCAATTTGTAGTTGTTGTTTTTTTACTTGCAAAAAACAAAAAAACAAAAACAAATTTGACTGTATTTTACAGTAAAATTACATATAATGTGATGTTAAAGGAATAGTTCACTCAAAAAAGAAAATTCTGTCATTAATTACTCAACCTCATGTCGTTCCGTACCCATAAGACCTTTGTTCATCTTCAGAACACAATTCTCAGAGCTTCATAAAAATAAGGTTTAACCACTGATGTCAGATGGACTACAGTGCATCCAGGAAAGTATTCACAGCACTTCACTTTTTCCACGCTTTATGTTACTGCCTTATTCCAAAATGGATGAAATTCATTATTTTCCTCAATTCTACATAATGACAACTTGAAAGAAGTTTGTTTGAAATCTTTGCAAATTTATTAAAAATAATGTATGTAAGTATTTGCTTAATACTTTGTTGAAGCACCTTTGGCACCAAATTACAGCCTCAAGCCTTTTGAGTATAATGCTATAAGCTTGGCACTCCTATTTTTGGGCAGTTTCTCCCATTCTTCTTTGCAGTACCTCTCAAGCTCCATCAGATTGGATGATGAGCATCGGTGCACAGAGATTATTAATTGGACATTCACATAGTTGTCCCGTAGCCACTCCTTTTGCGGGTCGTCATTCAGTTGAAAGATCTGGAGCAGGTTTTCATCAATGATGTCTCTGTGCATTGTTGAATTCCTCTTTTTTTCGATCTTGACTAGTCTCCCAGTTCCTGCTGCTGAAAAACTTCCCCACAGCATGATGCTGCCACCACCATGCTTCATTGTAGGGATGGTATTGGCCAGGTGATGAGCGGTACCTGGTGTCCTCCAGACATGACGCTTGACATTAAGGCCAAAGAGTTCAATCTTTGTTTCCAATACTCTGAGAGTCCTTCAGCTGCCTTTTGGCAAACTCCAGACAGACTGTCATGTGCCTTTTACTGAGGAGTGCCTTCTGTCTGGCCACTCTACCATAAAGGCCTGATTGGTGGAGTGCTGCAGAGATGGTTGTTCTTCTGGAAGCTTCTCCTCTCTCCACAGAGAAACGCTGGAGCTTCTTCAGAGTGACCATCGGGTTCTTGGTCACCTCTCTGGCTAAAGCTCTTCTCCCCCGATCGCTCAGTTTGGCCTAGCGGCCTGCTCTAGAAAAAGTCCTGGTGGTTCCAAACTTATTTCATTTACAGATGATGGAGGCCACTGTGCTCATTGGACTTTCTGTACCCTTCCCCAAATCTGTGCCTCGATACAATCCGGGCTTGGAGGTCGTCTACAGACAATTCTTTGGACTTCATGGCTTGGTTTGTGCTCTGACATGCACTATTAACTGTGGGACCTTATGACAGGTGTGTGCCTTTCCAAATCTTGTCCAGTCAACTGAATTTACCACTGGTGGACTCCAATCAAGTTAAAGAAACATCTCAAGGATGATAGGTCGAAACATGATGTTTTTTTGTCATTATGGGGTATTATTTGTAGAATTTTGAGGAAAATAACAAATTTAATTCATTTTGGAATAACACTTTAACATAAAAAAAATGTGGAAAAAGTAAAGTGCTGTGAATATTTTTCATATACACTGTATTTTAACGATGTCCTTTCTATCTTTCTTGGCCTTAAACGTGGTAATACCGTTGCTGTCTATGCATGGTCAAACAGCTCTTAATTCAATTAAAAAATATCTTAGTTTGTGTTCTGAAGATGAACGAAGGTCTTATGGGTTTGGAACGGCGTGTGGGTGAGTAATTAATGAGATTTCTGGGTGAACTATCCCTTTAAACCAACAGTTTTTCACTGTATGGTCAGGTCACAAGTTAACCAATTGCCTGATTTTTCTGCTTTACAAACCATATGGTTTACTTATGGTGTACTTAAAGTGGTAGTTTACTTAAGAATTTATATTCAGACATCCTTTATGCACCCCTCACCCCTCCAAATCCAAAATGGGTTTTTGTTCTGTCGTAAAAAAGGTGAAAAGCTGTTCCTGTGTGCGTCGTAACCATTCGCCAAATTTGAATATGCAGAAAGCTGCAGCAGAAGGAAATTGTTCCGTCCGTTGCATAGAAGAAACAAAGTCATATGGGTTTAGAGCGGCATGAGGGTAATAAATAATGAAAGAATGAGTAAATAATGACAGAATTTTCATTTTGGGGTGAACTAGGCCTGTTTCCCTCACGTGGGTTCTCCCTCTTCTGTCTGTGTTTTTCTATTTTTGGTGTCGCTATGCTGCTCTTACTTTCGCTTATTTTCTTTCCCCTTTTATAGCCATCAGGCTCAGACAACCTGCTGGGACCATCCAAAGATGACTGAATTATACCAAGCTCTGGGTGAGGCAATTAAACACAATTAAACTCTGCTCTTATATATCTTCTATGTGTCGACTTCCCGCTGAGGAACCGTAGTGTGGTTTCCCAGACGCAAGCTCAAAGATGGTCTCACACTGAGCTCGATTTCTTTACCTCGACCTCTCATTATAACCTAATATTTCATCCCACCCCAGAGATGCCGACAGCTCTCTCGTTAACCCGGGGCAGCTGGGCCAACCTCACGATTGCTTTGCCAACTTCTAATTAATAATGATTAAAGGGCGTTCACTGTGTGTGCTAATCTGATGCGACATGACGCAGGTTGTCTAAACACTCTGGCACGCCATGAGCATAAACCGCTCAACCCCACTGAAGTGACACATTGCTTCCTGTCTGTCTATTTGCTTATGTCAGAGCTTTGGGTTTTTTTCTCTCCTCATGAATGATATTCTCTCTTTTTCTTTTCTCATCTCCCCTGCTGTTTTCTTACAGCGGACCTGAACAATATTAAGTTCTCTGCATACCGGACGGCCATGAAGCTGAGACATGTGCAGAAGGCATTAAGATGTATGTAAAAAGAAGCACCCACACTGGTTTGCCCTATTCCTTCTACTGCTCTTTGAGTGCTAGTCATTGATTATTTGTGAATTTCACATACAGGGCCGGTCCTGCTGTGCTCCTCTGATCTGTCTTTTTCATTAAAGCCCAGTGATTTTTATGCAGCTTAATTAAGCCTAATAATTGGTGTGATTGTACTTCTTCGGGGGAGGTAATTAAGAAGTCTGCATGAGGAATTAACCACTGTTCCCCCTGCGACACGCTTTGCGGGTGGAGGTTTATCTGCCACTGTCCAGACAGGAGCTTTCTCTCAGTGGCAGTTCCCTTCTTTCCTTCTGCCTCTCCACTGTGCACATAATATAAATATAAATGTGTCCATATAGGTTGGTTTTACACTTTCAGGATCCTTTCAAAAAATAATATGGCACTGAAAACACAATGAAATATTTGTGATTTATGTGTTGCCTGCAAAAGATTTTATTTCCTCAGAACACACAGCTACCCCTGAATGTCAATCTGTTTGGCTTCTTTGTGGAGAGCTTTGAACCCAATGGTTCATTCTATAAAACTGGTCCTTTTTTCTCTTTTGATAAGCTGATTTAATCAAATAATCAAGTAAATGTTCTTTTCAGCGATTACTTAAACACACACATGCACTACCAGTCAAAAGTTTTTTTCAAAGCTAAATTTATAGCATCATTACTCTAGTCTTCAGTGTCACATGATCCCTTCAGAAATCATTCTAATATGCTGGTTTGCTGTTACTGTTATTATGAATATTTAAAAGGAGTTTACTCAGAACAAAAATGTATAGATAATTTACTCACCTCCTTGTCTTCCAAGATGTCTTTCTTTCTTCAGTCGTAAAGAAATTGTTTTTTGAGGAAAACATTTCAGGATTTTTCTCCATATAGTGGACTTCTATGGTGCCCCGAGTTTGAACTTCTAAAATGCAGTTTAAATGCAGCTTCAAACAATCCCAAATGCGGTTGTAACCAATCCCAGTCGAGGAAGAAGGGTCTTATCTAGCGAAACAATGTTTGTTTGTTTTTTATTACAATTTATATATTCTTTAACCTCAAATGCTCGTCTTGCCCTGCCTGCATTTTTTTCTGGTTCAAGTTACAGACAGTTAGAGTATGTCGAAAAACTCCCATCTTATTATCCCTCAATTTCAAAAATTATTTCGAAATCATCCTATATCACTGCAGAAGTACCGACCCAGTATAAGTGAACATGGAAAGAAGATCAAACACCCTTAACAAAAACGGTAAAACAGCGATGTAGGACGATTTTGAAGTTGAGGGAGAAAAATGAGATGGGAATTTTTAGACATACCCTAACTGTCTTCCTTGGCTGGGATCATTTACGACTGCATTTGGGATTGTTTGAAGCCGCATTTAAACTGCATTTTAGAAGTTCAAACTCAGGGCACCATAGAAGTTCACTATATAGAGAAAAATCCTGAAATGTTTTCCTCAAACAACATAATTTCTTTGCGACTGAAGAAAGAAAAACATGAACATCTTGGATGACAAGCGGGTGAATAAATTATCTGTACATTTTTGTTCTGAAAGTGAACTAATCCTTTAAAACAGTTGAGCGCATTTTTTTTATTCTTTGATGAATAGAAAGATCTAACGATCAGCATTTATCTAAAAAGCGTTTGTAACATTATACACTATACCATTCAAAAGCTTGGAGTCAGTATTATTTTTTATTTTATTTTATTTTTGAGGAAAGAATTATATAATTTTTTTTTTTTTTGTTTAGCAAGGATGCTTTACATTGATCAAAAGTGATTATAAAGACATTCATAATGTTACAAAAGATCTCTATTTCAGATAAATGCTGTTCTTCTAAACTTTCTATTCATCAGAGAAACCTGAAAAAATACTACTCAGCTGTTTTCAATATAATAATACTAATAAGTATTTTTTTGAGCAGCAAATCAGAATATTAGAATGATTTCTGAAGGGTTGTGACTGGAGTAATGATGCTAAATATTCAGCTTTGAAATCACAGGAATAAATGACATTTTAAACTATATTCAAATAGAAAACAGTTTAAATAGTAAAAATATTGCACAATTTTACTGTTTTTGCTGTACTTTGGATCAAATAAACGCAGGCTTGGTGAGCAGACATCTTTAAAAACATTAAAAATCAATCTGTTCAAAAACATTTGACTGGTAGTGTATAAACATAATGACATCTTCAGAATGTTTACAGGTTGATAGTTTAACAGTTTATTTCAACACTGCCAACTTTTTACTCAAGGTTGTGAAACTAGGTGCTTGTTTTCCACAAATTGTCTTCAAGGCAACGTGTTTAAGGTTGTCCTCAATTGACAACCACGTCAAAACAAATGTTAAAGTAATTGAGGACACTTTGACTTGTCCTTGAAAAGTTCACATCTTGAAAGGATGACGCCAAACATCATATAAAAAATAGAAAAGGAATTTCAATGCGATTTTTATTAGTTAACGCACATACACCACATGGAGAAAGAGAGAAATAAATATATTAATTCAAGTTTGTTTTTTTTATAAAATGTTTAGAAAAATGTCATAACATTGTAATAACAGTAAAAGTTCAGCATCAGCTGTCTGGTATTTATTTATTTATTTTATATTTAATACATGTGTGCATGAAGGAAAACAGATGGCACCTTTTTTGTAGAATCATCCCCATGAAGAAAACATGTTCATGACTACATAAGCAGGTTGAATCTACTACTGAGCATGGCATGTGCCTTTTAACATCCCTCAGGACAACAGTTACTGCTTGGATCTCTCTCTCAATCTCTATCTCTCTCGCTTCTGGTTTGCCAGTCCATGTCATTAGCTGAATTAATAACCAGGCTGCTATAGAAACGCTGCTGTTTTGTGAGCCTGGCTCTGATGATTGAGGACGGCTGTATAAAATGAACATCTAACAAAGGCCTGTTAGAGTCTCTAGCTGCCCACCTAGCCCTGAAAGCACCGTGGCCACTCTGCTTCCATATTTCAGATCATTATCCAATTAGGATGACATCAGCATACAGCCTTAACCCTATACTCTCACTGCCGCACTAGAGATTGCCAGAGGAAATGATGTTATAGCAGTCAAATCCAATTAGTTAACACTCCACACACGTACAGTAATAAGCATCTGGCCTATTAATGCCTTTATGTATGTGTGTGTTTTAGTGGACCTGCTGAAGTTGAGCAGCGTGGTGGACGTGTTTAGAGAACAGGAGCTGCAGCATGCCGAGCACGTGATGGATGTGGTCGAGGTCATCCATGCTCTTACTTCCCTGTATGAGAAACTAGAGGAGGAGAGGTCCGTCCTGATCAATATCCCGCTATGTGTCGACATGTGTCTCAACTGGCTGCTGAATGTTTACGACAGGTACTGACGGTAATGTCACTTACAACCCATTTGACCTGCTCCCACAAATGATGCCAAACAGCCCTGTGCCCTCCTGCTGTCCATGGGACACTTTTATTGGTCAGTCGCACTGTGCAAAAAAGGAGCGCCTCTGTGACGTGACACTGATCTAATAATTTATTGCATGACATACAGTTGAGGTCAAAAGTTTACACCACTTTTTTATTTAGTACTGACCTGAATAAGATATTCCACATGAAAGATGTTTACATAGTCCACAAAAGAAGAAAATAGCTGAATTTATAAAAATGACCCTGTTCAAAAGTTTACATCTCCTTAATTCTTAATGCTGTCTTGTTACCTGAATGATCCACACCTGTGTTTTTTTGATTAGTGATAGTTGTACATGAGTCCCTTGTTTGTCCTGAACAGTTAAACTGCCTGCTGTTTTTCAGAAAAAAATCCTTCAGGTCCCATCAGTGAGTGCTTGAACCTTCAAATACACAAAAATGCTGTAAATCCAAAGAACTTGTGGGACCTGAAGGATTTTTCTGATGAACGGTGGGCAGTTTAACTGTTTAGGACAAACAAGGGACTCATGAACAACTATCACTAAAGAGAAAAAAACAGCTGTGGATCATTTAGGTAAGAACACAGTATTAAGAATCAAGTGTATGTAAACTTTTGAACTGAGTCATTTTTAAAAATTCAACTATTATTTTCTCTTGTGGACTATATGTAAACATCTTTTATGTGAAATATCTTATTCAGGTCAGTACTAAATAAACAATAACATGCCTTTTGTATGATCCCACTTATTTTGGTAAAATAATTAACATTTAGCAGATTCTGAAATGGGGATGTAAACTTTTGACCTCAAATGGACATTTCTGCACTAAAATTTATTTTGATATTTTTAAGGGGGACAACGTAAAAAATGTCAGATTAATGAAACCGTTCTGTTAGTACTTTTTATATGCTAAAATATAAACTATAACTTTTAGTATTTATTAATAGTTTTAATTAGTTGTATTAGTTTTCAGCTTTCATCTAATATTTATATTTTGTTTTGGCTTAATTTCAGTGAACAAAAATATGTTTTAGTAGTTTCAGTTTAAGGGTTAGTTCACTCAAAAATTTAAATTCTGTCATTAATTTCCAATCATCCTCATGTCGTCCCAAACCTGTAAGACCTTCGTTCATCTTCAGAACACAAATTAAGATATTTTTGATGAAATCCGAGAGCTTTCTGACACTGCATTGACAGAAATGCACCTACCACATACAAGGCCCAGAAAGGTAGTAAGGACATATAATAGTCCCTTTGTCATGACGTGTCTCATGAGTGTGTTTCGAAAGACAAAAAAGTATTCTTGCAGCTTCATAAAAATTACGGTTGAACCACAGATGCCACATTAACTATTTTAACTATGTCCTTACTACCTTTCTGGGCCTTGAGTTGCATTGCTGTCTAAGGAGGGTCAGAAAGCTCTTGGTTTTTCCTTTTTAATTTAATGTGGATACACTTATACGTCATTGACTTAAATCTCTCACCCATAGGCAAAGCTGTGTTCCGCAGTTAAATGAATTAAAAGATGACTACGGCACCGAGACATCATCAGCAGGCAACTAATCAGACTCTAGGAGTTAAAAGCCCCACTGCTTGACTCCAAGTATCGCATTTTGTGCCAAGCTCTTAGCTTCTTAGCCAACATTTAGAAAAAAAAGAAAAAAAACGAATGAATTTATTTAACTATTTATTTGTTTTTCATTATCCATCGGGGAATTTGTCTCAAATATATACCAAACTCTTAACTACCTGCTGCTAATGACTGGAAATCAGAGCTCTCACCCTGCGAATAATTGGTAGTAATTGCTTTTTTGTTTTGCTACAAACGCTGGATGTGAATAAGAATGAGCAGCATGCGTGAGGATGATAATGACATGCTCTCAGTCAAACAAGAAAGCCAAACAAGGTAGGAAATGTTCCCTTTAGTAGCAATACTGACAGGGGATTTCTTGTTATACAAAGCAAAATGTGATTTGCTAGTGTTTGATCAGTTTTCTAAAATTTGTACAGCAATCTGTTTAGATTTGCTCGTGCGATCTTGGTCTCGGTGGAGCTCAAATGTTTCCTGACCTGTTTTAGAATCTGTTTTTGACAGGCCTATCTGGTGCAATAAATGTGAAATGGCTTTTCCTGTAAGCATAAAACATTGAAAGACAAGAAATGTACCGCTATACAAATATCTAAAACTTGACTGTGTATATATATATATACTTGCTGCATCGCTGTATTTTGCTCAGCTAGCAGTCGCAGCTCCTGGCAGCCTCCTCATTAAGGATTCAGATGGCTTGGAGGAAGATACTCCTCCAGAGTAACTTCATATGTTGACCATATATTCATGATGGCCTGGTAATGACTGTAGTGAGAAGAAGCAGTTGCTAGGAAGAGGTTTTTTTTTGCATTGTGTAGTTCAGGGAGATTTCTTGAGCAGACTGTACAACACAATGTAGGGCCTTTAAGTTCTGTTTGGTGCTGCCTACTCCATAGTTGTATTAATTGACAGGATCATTTCAGTATACAGTTGAAGTCAAAAGTTTACATACACTTTGCAGAATCTGCAAAATGTTAATTATTTTACCAAAATTGGAGGGATCATACAAATTCATGTAAATTTGTAAAAATGACCCAGTTCAAAAGTTTACATACACTTGCGTCTTAATACTGTGTTGTTACCTAAATGCCTAAATCCACAGCTGTGTTTTAGTTTTGTTTAATGATAGTTGTTCAAGAATCCCTTGCTTGTCCTGAACAGTTAAACTGCCTGCCGTTTTTCAGAAAAATCCTTCAGGTCCCACAAATTCTTTGGTTTTTCAGCATTTTTGTTTAAACCTTTCCAACAATGACTGTATGATTTTGAGATCCATCCTCTCACACTGAGGACAAGTGAGAGACTTACATGCAACTATTACAGAAGGTTCAAATGCTCACTGATGCTTCAGAAAGAAAACACAATGCAATGAAAGATGGGGGTGAAAACTTTTTGAATTTGAAGATTAGGGTAAATTTGATTTTTTTTTTTTTTGTCATCTGGGAACATAAGTATCTTCTGTAGCTTCTAGGGGTGGAACCGAACCCGGATACGGTATTCGGAAAGGCACAAATAGCGTGCTTTTTACAAATACTTTTTTTGAACAAATACTTTTAAAAAAATTGTATTCGGGAACAAGAAAAACTTTGTATCAAAAAGCTGCGTTTCCTCACGAGACTGCAGTGCATGCCTGCATGAGTGAGTGAGTGAATGACATTCAGGAGTCGGGGGGTGGGGGGTAAAAGAGGTGACTGACACAGGCTGCTCCACGCAGCAACAGGGAAAAAGGACTTCACTGCATCACTATTTCTGTTGAATAGATTTTTGTACCTTGACTTCATTCCGAAGGCAGTTTATAACTTTCGGGAAGCGGAGTTTGATCGGAAGATTATTCCATTAGGGGCCGTTTACATGTAGCGTCTTTTCGTTATTTCAAATGTAGACGCGCGCAGTCACGACGCGCTCGTTTTTTCCAGGCACGTCCGTGCCGCATCGAGATAAAAACATCTCAACTTTTCAGAATGCCGCGAGCGCACCGCGAATCATGTGACAAGAACCAACGAATCAGCTTCTTCCTTTCACGAAAAACATTAAAAGCTTTGCCCAAGATGGAGGAACAGCCGGTCATAGCTGTTACAGGGATAACAGTTTTTAGTAGCAGAGCTACTGCAAGCGATTTTTAGTTTTGGAAATCCATTTATCCTTTGCTGAAACTTCCACGTCATCATGGAGAGCGCAGGTTATGGTTGCTTAGCAACGGCAGACGCCACCGGAGCGCAGGCTACAGAGCGCTTTGGAAAAAAGGAGAAAGCGGCGCGCCTAGTTTTCCACGCGTTTTTAGGCGCGACATGTGAACGGCCCCTTATATGGTACGTTTAAGTTACTCTTTTTGTCATCTTTACAGCAAGATGTAGGCTGGCTAGTTAACCTTAGCATAGCCTATTTTGAATTTTACTCGAATACAAATACAAATACTTTCCCCCCACAACAACTACAAATACAGATAGAAATACCGGCTGCTTTGCACACCCCTAGTTGCTCTTAATGCATTGTGTTTCCTTCTGAAGCATCAGTGAGCATTTGATGTAAACTTTTGAACAGGGCCATTTTTATAAATTCAACTAGTTTTTTTTTATTGTGGACTATATGTAAACGTCTTTTATGTGAAATATCTTGTTCAGGTCAGTGCTAAATTAAAAATAACATGCATTTTGTATGATCCCTCTTATTTTGGTCAAATATTTAACATTTGGCAGATTCTGCAAGGTGTATGTAAACTGTAATAACTGTAATAAAATAACCTTTTAAAGAATTTTTAAATGTGTGTTTGTGTTTGTTTTTTTAGTGGTCGTAATGGTAAGATGCGAGTGCTCTCCTTCAAGACAGGCCTGGTTATTCTATGCAACGCAGACATCCAGGAAAAGTATAAATGTAAGTGTGTATGTCTTTCTGCACAGTCTGCTTTCTCAACATTCTGTCCTTAATCTACCCCTAAACCCTTACAGTAAGCTTTTTTTTTCATAAAGACATGATTTGTGATGCTTTTAAGCCATATATATATGCCACCATTTAATATATGGTTTCAATGGAATTTTAAGTTTTACTATAGTTGTTAAGACTTTTGGATCCCACAACATCAGCAAAACCTGACTCACGCACTGCCTCTTACCTTTTTTTATTTTATTGAATCTGTGGTCCAGTAACACTAAAAAACAAAATGATTGTGTCACAGTGCAAAGTCCTAGTCTTTCTCTCATGGGGTTTCCCTTCCAATCTCCTCTAATGCTTTAAAATTTCATCTGTGGCCTAAAATCTCATCTGCTGTTGTGAGAGTGGGTTAGGGGGTAATTTGACAGGGCAGACATGAGCAGAACCCAGTAAATAAGAGTCAGGCTTAGTGCACTGCAAAAAGCATCGGAGGGGAAGAGTTTAGGCCAGAGGTGACATCCTCTGGTCAGAATTCAACCATTATAACTTCCAAACATTGCCTAAAATGGTTTATAACTGTAGTGAGCACTGGTTGATTGGTGAGTCTTTTTTTTTTCTTACCAATTTCTTTGCCATTTCAATAGTAAAAAGCTCTTCAGCTCTTACTTCAAACAGACCTACTGATCATGTACAGATTATGGTCCTGCAGGGCCCTGGGGCGATTTATCCTTGTTAAAAATAGATGATATAAAAACTGTGTTTTGGAACATGGTGGCTTATTTTTATCTGGTCTAAGCTGGTTCAGTTGGTTGACCAGCCACCATGTTCCAAATCCAGCTTGATCACCACAGTAGCTGTTTTTTGGTGGTGTACCAAGTTATACCAGCCTAGAAACCAACCTGGAACTAAACTAGAAACCAGCTACTATCCTAAATAGGATTTTCCATCAAGGTATTAAAGTCTCAATTTCGATATATATAGTCACAAATACAAGAAGTTACAATAAACAATAATATTGTTGCAGTTGCAATACTTTCCAAAAGAGACACCACTGTACAATGACTATTATACAACATCAAAGCTGCAATAAAGCTTTCTGTGAGTGCTGAGGAGGGGCCAGGAACAAATAACATCTCTCATTTCTTTGTTTATTTCATATCATGCCAACAGCCACTGGCACAAAGCACTGTTCATCTGTCTATATCAATTTTACATCTACCGTGGCTTGTTTTTGGGTGTCGTGGCTCTTAGCTGGAGGCCCCTGACAGTCAGAGGATCTGGGGCTTTGGCCCTGATTGACCTGTTTATAATTTGTCCTTGGACTAGACTATGTATGAGGGTGGTTTACATGTTGGTGTGAATGTGTGTGCCCGCGCAGCAGGAAGGTCTGTATGTGCCAGCCACTTTAGATGGTGCTATTTTTACTGGCACTGCAGAGAACATTCTCACTCCTGTCAGGATCATTCTGCTCAGTGATGGCTAGATTTATGACACACGCAGTTTGAGCCGTTCTAGTCTCTCGGCTAATGTTAGCCTTTTGTCCACATTTACACCAGTGCTTGCATCAAGCACGCACATGCAAATCTTGCCAGACGCCACTCTGCCAAAAATGATTTTCTTGCTAATCAATATTTTTATTTTGCTACACAACTTGTTTTTGGAGAATGTATTTTTAAAGGGATAGTTTACCATAAACAAAACAACAAAAATTTACAGATAATGTACTCACCCAAGATGTTTATGTCTTTCTTTCTTCAGTCGTAAAGAAATTGTGTTTTTTGGAAAAATGTTTCAGGATTTCTGTTTGAACTTCCAAAATGCAGTTTAAATGCAACTTCAAAGGGTTCTAAACGATCCCAGCCGAGGAAGAAGGATCTTCGTGACCTCTGTGTATTCTGGTTGATGACAGATAGGGAATATTAAAAAACTCCAATCTCTTTTTCTAACTTTGAAATCGTCCTACATCACTGTTTTACCTTTTTTTTTTAAGGGTGTTTGATCTTCTTTGCTTGTTCACTTTGTAAACACTGGGTCGGACTCTGTACTTCTGCAGTGATGTGGGACAATTTTGTAGTTGGAGGAGTAAATGAAATGGGAGTTTTTTGACATACCCTAACTGTCATGAACTGGAATACACAGAGTTCACGAAGATCCTTCTTCCTCGGCTGGGATCGTTTAGAGCCCTTTGATGCTGCATTTAAACTGCATTTTGTAAGTTGAAACTCGGGGGCATCATAGAAGTCCATTATATGGAGAGAAATCCTGAAATATTTTCTTAAAAAAAAAAAACATAATTTCTATATGACTGAAGAAAGAAAGACATTTTGACATTTTGATTAGTTTTTATTTAAATATTTCTATAAATTTTCAGTTACTTACACATTTCTAATTGTAGGCTTTTTAAAGTGTAATTTTTTTCATCAAATATTTACATTTTATTGTATTTCTGCTTTATTTTAATTAACAAAACTTTTTTTAGTTTTAGTTAACAGTGACAGCACTGGTCAGAGGGGAAAGAAAAAAAAAGCTTATTCATATATTATAATAAAAGTCTTTCTTTTTATATTTTAAAGGGATCATCGGAAGCCCATTTTGCACAAGATGATATGGTTCTTTAGGGTCTTAATGAAAAGTCTACGACATACTTTGTTTAAAATTTCTCAATGGTAGTGTAAAACAACACCCTTTTTACTTTGTCAAAAACAGCTCTGTTTACAGCAAACCCATTTCGGGGCATGTCCCTTTAAATGCTAATGAGCTCTGCTGACCCCGCCCCTCTGTTCTGTGGAGTGAAAAGCAGTTCTCTGATACTTAACTTTAGCCGCATTTGTCGCAGAACTTGCTAACTCGCACATTATTAGGATTCGCAAAGATTCATGAAAAAAAATCTATACTCACTTCTTCCGTAGGTGAAGCAGGTCACAAATGATTTGCGCGAACATAGGCGCATTTAGGTAGATCAGGGGGTGCATTCCCTTAAAAAACAAAAGTAGTCCTCTGCGTCTTCAGCGGCTCAGATGACGGGACTAAATGATGACTGCTATGCTCATTATTACATCCAACAACAAAACACCCCAGTCGTTTAAGAGACATTCTTAAGAGACATTCATCTCTGCTCCGGCGGCGAAACAATGGCGGACTGTTTACAGCTCACTCAAGGCTACTCAAGTCACTCAAGTCTACGCTAAAACTCCAGTGTCAGTAAACAGACGTGGGAGGGGCCTGTGCAGAACTACATCACTTTGCAAAGAATCTGTGAACGGCTTGATTTGAGAAAGTGGTTATGATTTATGGGGATTAAAAAAAAAAAAAAAACACTGGGTGGATTTTTATGGTTATAGGGCGGATATGTACACACACTGACATAACACATTTCTTTTCAAACAACTTGTAAAACTGAATTTTGCATCTGATGACCCCTTTAACTTGGAAAAACACTGATGAAAAAAATAATATTTTTTGCAGTGCCAGCATTTCACACATTAAAGTGTGAGCCATCTCTCCTCACACCTCTTTAACCTAAAGCCATTTAAGTCTCACATTCTCAGTTCGCCCACCTCCAGGTTTCTGCACACTGGCACAAAGCTCCTTTTCCTTAGTGTCTCCTTTTAGTGCAGCATTTAACCAGGTCTTCTGTGTGTGTGTGTGTGTGTGTGTGTGTGTGTGTGTGTGTGTGTGTGTGTGTGTGTGTGTGTGTGTGTGTGTGTGTGTGTGTGTGTGTGTGTGTGTGCGTATGTGTGTGTGTGTGTGTGTGTGTGTGTGTGTGTGTGTGTGTGTGTGTGTGTGTGTGTGTGTGTTCTAGACCTTTTCAGACAGGTGTGCGGTCCAGGTGGACTGACAGATCAGAAGCATCTCAGTCTGTTACTGCACGAGGCCATTCAGATC
The DNA here is from genome assembly GCF_049309525.1 of Garra rufa. Taxonomy (NCBI): domain Eukaryota; kingdom Metazoa; phylum Chordata; class Actinopteri; order Cypriniformes; family Cyprinidae; genus Garra; species Garra rufa. The sequence goes on from NC_133376.1 coordinate 26,411,476, forward strand.
CCTCGGCAGCTCGGGGAGGTGGCTGCGTTTGGAGGGAGCAACGTGGAGCCCAGTGTCCGGAGCTGCTTTCGAATGGTAAGGCTTCTTTATCTAAACAGATTCTCTCTTTCAGTATCTCTCATTTTCTCTGATATGCTTTCTGTTCAGACGATGAAAGGGCCTCCCTCTACACAGACACTTTGCTTTCTGTGATGAGCAAATCTTCTTAAATATTTGTACCAGAGGCACACTTTCTCACTTTCCTTCTTTATTGCCTGTCACACTTCTCTCTTGCCCTCGCTCTATCCTAACAAGCCTCTGCTTCTCCTGGGTGTTTTGGGCTGGAACGCACAGAGATTAAAGAGCTGTTCTGTGACTTTATTCCTTTGGGTTTTAGTGAGTCACTGGCCAGAAACATACTCTACGCAAATGCTTGGTCAGTACTTGGTAGTCCTGTTGTGCTTATTAAATGTGCATTTCTTCTTCACAGTGCGAGCACCAATGTTGCATACTCAAGGGGACAATAGAGTTGCTTTCAGACATCTGTGCCATTTAAAGTGAAGTGCATAATTTTAATGCCATTAACGCCACTAAACGAAATAACAAAAACAATGGCTATTTTTAAACGTTTCCCTAAACACTCCCCATCAGCCATTGGATGCAATGTTTTGATCACACCACAGAGACACGGTTGTTGGGGAAGTCAACCAAAAATGACTTACTTTTGTCTTACTATATTCCTGATATGCAGGAAAGTGTTTAAAAAACACACATAAATCTTAAACCAGATGTGGTGTTATTCAGTTAACACGCTTGAAAGCTAGTCAACAGGTAAACAAATTTTAAAGCCTGCTGTCATTTTGCTACTGACGCTAGAGGCACAGAAATGACACACTTTAATTAATTTTAAATGCAACCCTGGATATTAAGACTTGCATGGCTTAACATAACATTAAAAATGTCTCTTACCAAAATATGTAGTAGAAAAGCCTTGAAAGATTAAGTTTTTTAAAAATACATATCATTTTATACATATCTTGGACAATGGGAGGTGCCATTATTTTGATGACGTGAAATAGCTGCTTTTTAAAAACTCGAAATACACAATTCGGTAAATAATATACTGATGCAATGTTCCATTTTGCAGCTTTTGATTGTAATTTTCAGTTGAAGGGCAACAAGGGAAGCAATGTAAGTCTTTACTGCTTTTCCTAGCGATAAAAAGAGGAGAAGAGAATGAGAAGATGCCTGTGGATAATTAATACTTTCTAAAGACCCACGTCTTTGTTCTTTCCACTTTAGCCCTGATGCCTTTGAGGCTCTTAGTAGACCACATCTACTGAAAGAGCTTACAAACGGCAGAGACGAGTTTCTCAGCATGGATTTCCGGGGGCATTTAGACTCTTTGTGGGGAAAAATCAATGATACAACATTTGGTTTAAGCCTACACCTATGCTCTTTCAGCATCTGTGGTCATCGTATCAGTATTTCATTTTTGAGTTGTGTTGCGGTAAAAATAGCAAAAGGTAGAGCCAGTAGTTCACTGAGTGCAACCATTTAATGTCATTGAAATGTGGATGTTTTAAATAACGTAAATCTTTCATGGGTTTTCTACTACATATTTCAGTAAGAAACATCATTTGCATTATATTAAGCCACACAAGTCTTTACACCCGAAGTTACCTTTAACACTACTGTTTAAAAGCTTGAGCTCATTAGGTTTTTTGTATGTTTTTAAAAGACATCTCTTATGCTCACCAAGGCTGCATTTATTTGATCAAAAATACAGTAAAACTGTAATATTGTGGAATATTATTATAATTTAAGTGTATTTTCTATTTGAAAATATATTTCAAAGTATAATTTATTCCTGTGATGGCAAGACTGAATTTTTAGCCAGTCTTAAGTGTCACATGATCCTTCAGAAATGATGCTGCTAATATGCTGCCTTGGTGCTCAAGACAGAATTATATTCACAGTTGACAGCAGTCATGTTGATTTAATATTTTAGTTTGAAACGATGATACATTTTTTCAGGGTTTTTCGATGAACAAAGTTCAAAAGAACCACATTTATTTGAAGTGGAATTTCTTTGTAACAGTATAAAAGTCTTTTACTGTCACTTTTGACCAATTAAATGCCTCCTGAATAAAAATTATTGATATTACTGACCCTAAATTTTTTAACAGCAGTGTAAATTGAACAAAACTACACTGCCGCTTAAAAGTTTGAAAAATCAGTAAGATTTTTAATGGTTTTTAAAGATGTTTCTTATGATCATCAAGGCTGCATTTATTTATCAAAAATACAGAAAAAAAACTGTAATATTGTGAAATATTATTTCAATTTAAAATAACTATTTTCTATGTGAATATATTTTAAAATGTAATTTATTCCTGTGATACAAAGCTGAATTTTCAGCATCATTACTCCAGTCACTTCAGTGACACATGATCCTTCAGAAATCATTCTAATATGCTGATTTATTATCAATTTTAAAACAGTTGTGCAGCTTAATATTTTGTTGGAACCTGAAATTTGTTTTTTCAGGATTCTTTAACAAATGAAAAGTAGAAAAAAAACAGTGTTTATTTAAAATAGAAATCTTTTGTAACAATATAAACTACCATCTACAATTTTTATTCTTTCTTTTTTTTTTTTTGAAAGAAATTAATATTTTTATTCACCAAGGATGTGTTAAATTGATAGAAAGTGATAGCAAAGACTTATATTGTTAGAAAAGATTTCTATTTTGAATAAATGCTGTTTTTTTAACCTTTTATTCATCAAGATAAATATAAGAATTCTTTAAAAAAAAAAAAAAACATTAAAAATCTTATTGATCCTAAACTTTTAAGCGGCAAGAATGTGAAAGTTTGGGTTCATATGCTTGCATAGAGTGTGTTTCAGACTTGATAGTCTATGCTAATTAAGAAAAAATTAAGGTGTAATGCCTGCTGACATCTCCTCATCTATCTTTATACTTATGAGGATGTAATTCAGAAAATGCAGGGGGCATCGCAGTGGAACGTAACCTTCTGGCATTTCATTCCAGTGACGGCCTAATTATGAAATTGGTGTAGGGCACAGGTTTCATGTAGAATGGCCTTAAACCTTTCATTCTTGGGTTTGCCAGCCTTTAATTAAATCCTGTTCCATTCAAGAGCATGTGTGCGACTTCAGGCACACGTAATTAAAATTCATTTATTTTCACGTTTGTTCCATATCTGCCTTTATAATTCTGGGAGAATTCAATCAGTGCTTTCCAATTACGCATTTTTTTTCACTGGCTGCATTAATCACGACAGACCGAGAATGATGCAGCTCAGCCGGTCCGTGTGCGCTTCAGCGTGTGTGTAGATGAAAAGACTGGTTCACTTTGTTTGAAGTTATGGACCGTCTCAAGGGAAACTCTCGGCTGTCCCTGTGGTCTGTGCTGTTTAGAAGAACTTCTTTTGTTGTTTCAGTGAAACTTCTGGAGTCTTCCACTCAACTCCACACTGCACACTTTGGTCTCAGTCCCAGACTATAAACAGTGGTAAAGACACACACACAGGCTGTCTTGCCCTCTCAGGAAACGACACACTCCAGCGACTACTAAGGGCCACGCTAGAGATACTCAAGTTAATTATAAAGCTCTGCCCGAGCTTCAGAGTGCGCCCAAGGGAAATCAACCTTTTAATGCATCTTCGATGCGTATTTAATGAGAATTTAGCACGTTTCAGATTTTTATGTCATCCTCTTTTATTGGGGTTATTGCTTGTCATCCGTTTCCCACTGTGTCACTATAACAAGGGGCGGCCTCTCTGAGATTGTAACTTTCCCTTTCACGGAGCCGTGATTGCCCTGTATCGCATGAGTACTTTTAAGGGACATGCTCTGATAGGGTACTTGTGCCCATCAGCTACCACAAGTTGTTTTGGTGCTTAATTAGGCGTGCATAATGAACAATATGTCTTCTGGGTATCTTGATTCATGCTACTTGTTGCTGTGTGATTTTTATCTTTCTCATGCATATCTTCTGTGTCTACCTTTAGGCTCCTGGTAAGTCAGCAATTGAGGTGTCTCACTTTCTGGAGTGGATGAGCCTAGAGCCTCAGTCAATGGTGTGGCTTCCTGTTCTGCACCGGGTGACTGTGGCCGAGACCGCCAAGCACCAGGCACGTTGCTACATCTGTAAGCAGTGCCCTATCAAGGGCTTCAGGTGAGCTGCTGCAGTGCTGAGTCGTTTTTTGCGAGAAGGATGGTACAGATCTATCTTTGTTTTTAAGCTACTCAAAATAAATGATTAAACAATCTTCTTTTAGCTGATCAAAGGGTTTGAGGTAATAGGATGAAAGTTAAGAACTGCAGAGGGAATAGTATACATGGTTTGTTAATAGACTGGATTTGTGTAAATGAATTAGGGCTGAGCTTAATTGAGTGTGTGAATACTGTTAAATTTATATTCTTTTTATTTTTTAATTTGGCAAAATTTTTATGTAATTTCATTTATTATTTATTTTTTGAGATTTAGTTTTAATCATATTTATTTTCATCTCATATATTTTTTTCTTCAAAGGGAAACTGAATGCATTAAAGTTAAATGCACTGTATGCTTAAAAGATGTAAAATTAAGCCAAAAAAAGAGAGAATAGGATTACCCTGCTGCTTATTAACCAGAATATGGTATGAAACAAATTTTGGGGTCAGTAAGATTATTAATGAATAAATTGATCAAAGGTGACAGTGAAGCCTTTTTTACATTAAAAAAAAAGTTAGGAAAATTTTTGATTTTTGAATATATGATGCTTATATTACACAAAAATATTAAGCAAGAAATGTTTCTTGAGCAGCAAATTAGAATATTAGAATAATTTCTGAAGGATCATGTGACACTGGAGACTTGAGTAATGATGCTAAAAATTCAGCTTTATCACAAGAATAAATTTTAAAATACATTAAAACAGTTATTTTAAATTGTAATATTATTTTACAATATTACTATTTTATGGTATTAATTTTTTTTTGCTTTGTTTTTTTTGCATATTTTTAAAAACATTAAAGCATCTTACCAACCCTAAACTTTTGAATGGTAGTGTACAATAAGTAATATTGTGTTTTGTATGTTGGTTTTCTAGTGTCCAACCAGACTTTTTAATTACAGTTGAGGTAAAAAGTTTACATCCCTCTTTCTGAATCTGCAAAATGTTAATGATTTTATCAAATAATTCAACATACAAAATGCATGTTATTGTTAATTTAGTATTGACCTTAATAAGATATGTCACATAAAAGATGTTGTTACCTGAATGATCCACAGCTGTGTTTTTTTGTTTAGTGATAGTTGTTAATGAGTCCCTTGTTTGTCCCGAACATTTAAACTGCCTGCAGTTCTTCAGAAAAAAATCATTCTGGTCCCACAAATTCTTTGGTTTTCCAGCATTATTTGAATGCTTTACAACAAAGGGGATGTAAACTTTTGACCTCAACTGTACCTTAACCAAAAGGTTATTCTAGTTGATCTACTTCAGTACAAACAGCCAAGTTTTGCTGGTGAACACAAGTGCCTATAATATCCCACCATTTAGACCATCACAATCCAGCATAAAGCACCCTGCTAGTCTTAAATCGCTATTATCAGCAGGGTAGTTGAGATTCATTATTTTAATCTGTTCACAATTCTAAAATGAACACATCAGTATTTGGATGTAAAATGTGTCTCTGCCTGTTTCGTCAGATACCGAAGTCTGAAACAGTTCAATGTGGACATCTGCCAGACATGTTTTCTGACAGGCCGGACTACCAAGGGCAAGAAACTACACTACCCTATCATGGAGTACTACACCCCGGTACATATGCTTTGTTACTTGCAGAGGTTTTTTCCTTGCCAACTGGCAGCTTTGTGCTAGCTCAAAGGGTTTCAAATTCAATCACTATTGTACAAGGCACTACGCAAAATAAATATGAATTGAACCAAATTGATCTCCTGCAGTGAAATACAGCACAAGGCCATTTGCTTAATGGTTTTCCCATGCTCCAGTCTGAGTTTTATAGGTGGGCGTCTTTATTATGCGCCAGCTTTCTGTGGCTGCTCAAAAGATGATAGATTGAGATGGGAGGAAGACGAATGTTCTGTGGAGGAACTGGTGTACTGGCTGTGTCGGAGGAATGTTACTAAGGGGATGTGTTGTGTCTCAATCGCTCATGTTCTTTCATTTTTCTCTCCGCTGGCTCTTTTTCTCTCTCTCTCTCTCTTTCTGAATCTTTCCAGACGACCTCAGGCGAGAAGATGCGGGACTTCGCAAAGACGCTAAAGAACAAGTTCCGCTCGAAGCAGTATTTTAGTAAACACCCTCAGAGGGGATACCTGCCTGTTCAATCAGTACTGGAGGTGGAGAGCTCTGAGACGTGAGTCTGACTTCCTGTCTCTGCTGATGAGAATCACACCTAAGCGCCGTTGTGCTCTTTTTGAAGGTTTATAAGTAGGGACTGCACTGAGGGACTGAACACAGTGCACTGCAAGCAATTGTTTTCTTGCCTGCTGAAAAGAAACATTTTAAACCAGTTTAAGATGCCTTGATGGCTTTAGCAGGTTTTGAAGGAGTTTTAGTCATATTTCAGGTCGTCAGGTTTACCAGCTAAACAGCAACATATTCAGGCTGGAAGGCCATCTTAATGAAGCTAAGACCTACAAACCATCACGGACCAGCTTGTTATCTAGTAAAAATATGTAAACATCCTTAAATCATGATAAATTTAGTTGAGAAAAAGATGAAAACCTAGGTAATTTTTAGTTTTGTTTTGTTTTTTGTTTTAGCAGACTCGCCAAGGTGGTTGTCCGCTGGTTTAGCTGCTCGTCCAGCTGGGCGTCCCAAAAGTCCTCTAACATGAGCAATCGGATCAGCCTGGCTAGGATGGGAGACCAACTAGGGCTCTAAAACCATCATAAAAATACCTAAACTTCCTTAATACCAGATTAATTTAGTTGATATGAAGATAAAACCCTATGTGGTTTGTAGGTCTTGGCTCGATTAAGCTGGTCGTCCAACTGTTTTCCTATCTTGAAACAGCGCCCAAAACTCCTCTGGAGTACAAACGGATCAGTCTGGCTAAATTGAGAGACCAGCTAAAACCCACAAACCAACTTAGGCCAGCTTATTTTCTATCCAGTACAAATATTTAAACATCCTTAAACCATCATAATTTCAGTTGAGAAAAAGATGAAAACCTAGGCAATTTGCTGGGTTTAGCAGACTCGCTAAGGTGGTCGTCAGCTGGTTTAGCTGGTCGTCCAGCTGTTTTCCCATCCTGACAAGGTGTAAACTCCCAAAACTCATCTAAAGTGTGCAATCAGATTATCCGAGAGACCAGCAACAAGACCCACAAACTATTTTAGACCATGTTATTTTTGTCTTGCTGTCTTATAAAAATATCTAAACATCCTTAAAACCAGATCAGTTTAGTTGAGATAAAGATAAAAACCTAGGTGATTTGTTGATCTTGCCTCAATTAAGCTGGTCTTCCAGCTGGTTTAGCTGGTTGTCCAGCTGTTTTCTAATCTTGACTACCTCAAAATGTAAATAAAAATACATAAACATCCTTAAAACCAGATAAATTTAGTTAAGATAAGAAATAAAACCTAGGTTTTTGTTGGTCTTGGTTGGATTAAACCTGTCTTCCAGCTGGTTTAGCTAATCGTCCAGCTATTTTTTTTTGTCCTGAATATTTTAAAATGCCCAAAACTCATCTGAAAAGAGCAAATGGATAAGATTGGTTAGGTTGGGAGACCAGCTAAGACCCACAAACCATCTTAGGACAGCTTATTTTTGGCTGTCTATTCAGTAAAAATATTTAAATATCCTTAGATCATGATAAATTAAGTTGAGAAGAAAATGGTTTAAGCAACCATGGCAAGATGATCGTCAGCTGGTTTAGCTGATTATCCAGCTGTTTTCCCGTCCTTACTAGCTGTATACTCCCAAAACTCCTCTAAAGTGAGCAGTCACATCATCCTGGCTAGGATGGAAGACAAGCTAAGACCCACAAACCATCTTAGACCGTCTTAATATGTCTTGCTTTCTTATAACAATTTCTAATAATCCTTAAAACCAGATAAATTTTGTTGAGAAGAAGATAAAACCTAGGTGATTTGCTGGTCTTAGCTTGTTTAAGCTGTTCTTCCAGCTGGTTCAGCTGGTCGTCCAGCTGTTTTCCTATTCTGACTAGCTGTAAGCTCCTAAAACACATCTAAATTGAGCAATCAGCCCTGCTGAAAAAACCAGCATATGCTGGTTAGGTATGTTTTGGTGCTGGGATGCTGGTTTTAGCTGGTATATGCTGGTCCTTTGCTGGTTTATGCTGGTCCCTTGCTGGTTTTTGCTGGTTTATGCTGGTCATGTTGCTGGTTAATGCTGGTCCTTTGCTGGTTTATGCTGGTCCTTGACCAGCAACATGACCAGCATAAACCAGCAAAGGACCAGCATTAACCAGCTAAGGACCAGCATAAACCAGCAAGGGACCAGCATAAACCAGCTAAAACCAGCATCCCAGCACCAAAACATACCTAACCAGCATATGCTGGTTTTTTCAGCAGGGAGATCATCCAGGCTAGGTTGGGAGACCAGCTACGACCCACAAACCACCTTAGGCCATCTTATTTTTGTCTTGCTTTCCTAAAACATACCTAAATATCCTTCAAACCAGATAAATTTCATTGAGATCAAGAAAAAAACGTAGGTGTTTTGCTGGTCTTGACTAGATTAAGCTGGTTTTCTAGTCTCGCTAAAAGCACCCTAAACTCCTCTAAATCCAGCAAACAGATTGGCTAAGACCAGAAAACTAGGCATTCATACATACAGTAACAAGCTACTTTGCTAACAGATGTGTGTGTTCTTGTTTTGACAGGCCCTGCTCATCTCCCAGGCTGCCTCATGCGGACACACACAGCCGGATCGAGCATTTTGCCAGCAGGTACGAGTTCGGCCTCACACGGACAGTGATCGTGCCTCACTTATGCTCTGATATTCACCCAGCAGCCACTTTTGCTCACTCCCCTGAGCTCTGATTGGCATATTGATCCTCTTTGCATGGACACAGTGTTCCAAACAGCAGGGCCTTAACAACAGCCTGGGAGGAAGTGAGAGGGATGTGAGAAAGAGAGCGAGGGTTATAAAAAGAGAGAGAGAAAGTGAGAGATGGCATTCAGAGGGGTGGACAGGGGTCAGCTGCTTTCCACTAGAAGAATGAAAGCTCAACCCACAAGGTCTGAAGGGCTCGAGGGAGCTGCCAGCATGTATCAGTCTCGTTCTGGCCTGGACGGAGTGCACATTACATGCTCAGGGAACACACACAGACACGCACTTGTACTCGAACATGTTAAAACGCTTGCTCATACTTACAGTTATATCCGTGGGGTTTAGAATTCGGTGTAGTAGTACTTCAGGCTTATGTCACCGTCACACACATTTAAAGTCACACATTGAAGTCATTTCACTACTGAAACTGGTTTTAACCAGTTTATACTTGTTTTTTTTTTTTTTGGTCTTCCAGCCTGGTCAAGCAGGTGTTTAGCTGGATAACTAGCTGGACTTATTTTCTTACCAGCTGTGTGCCAAATTCATTTAAAACCAGGCCTGTGAGACCAGCTAAGACAGGCAAACCAGCCTTTTTTTTCTTTTAAGGTAACACTTTACTTAAAGCCTTTATATATAATGCATTATAAAGATATTCATCATTTATATTGTCATGCATTATATATTTTCATAAATAATTGTAGCCAAAGTTAAAATGGATAACAATATTTGCAGATTCCTTGTTACATCTAAAATGAGTTGCTGATCAAAAGTTTACATACACCTTGCAGAATCTGCAAAATGTTAATTATTTTACCAAAATATAAGTAGGATCATACAAAATGCATGTTAGTATGACCTGAATAAGATATTTCACATAAAAGATGTTTACATATAGTCCACAAGAGAAAATGAATTTATAAAAATTACCCTGTTCAAAAGTTTACATACACTTGATTCTTAATATTGTGTTGTTGCATGATGAATTCTTCAGATCCTACAAATTATTTGATTTGTAAGCATTATTTAAACCCTTTCCAACTATTACTATGATTTTGAAATCCATCTTTTCACACTGAGGACAACTGAGGGACTTATATGCAACTATTACAGAAGGTTCAAATGATCCCTGAGGCTTCAGATGAAAACATGATGCATTAAGAGCCGTGGGTGAAAACTTTTTGAATTTAAAAATCAAATTCTGGGAAACCTGTAAGTATCTTCTGTAGCTTCTGAAGGGCAGTATTAAATTTAAAAAATATAATATTTAGGCAAAATAAGAAAATCTTCATTCTGTTCAAAAGTTTTCACCCCCTGGCTCTTAATGCGTAGTTTATCCTTTTTGGAGCATCAGTGAGTGTTTGAACCTTTTGTAATGGCTGCATATGAGTCCCTCAGTTGTCCTCAGTGTGAAAAGATGGGTTCAAATACACAAAAATCAATATATTTGTTGGACCTGAAGGATTTTTCTGAAGAACAGCGGGCAGTTTAACTGTTCAGGATAAATGAGGGCTCAAGACTCATGAACAACTATCACTAAACAAAAAAGACACAGTTGTGGATCATTCAGGTAATAACACAGTATTTTAAACGGAGTGAAGCAAACCAAACGCAGTGAAGCAAACCACCCAATGTGACTGGTTTGGTTTGACTGCAGCAAACGATCAGGGATGTGCTCCTCTGCCCCGACTAACTTCCCTGCCAACTACCTAAATACACACAAGCACATGCACACATGAACACACAGATCAGCCCTTTGCCTACCCTACCATACTGTGCTGCCAACTGTCTCAGCTCACACCCTGCTGCAGCTCTTATCTGTACTACAAATAGACCAGAGCGCCCGCACACACACACACACACACACACACACACACACACACACACACACACACACACGCTCCCTCTCTCTTAGCTTCTGTGTCCTTGTGTCTTCATCTGTCTGTCTCCTCCTCTGTCATATGCTTGATTTCTGCTCCTGCCTTTCAATGTCTTATTTCATTTCCTCCTTTCCTTCCTAATATCAATCACTTACCACAGCACACTTCTTCCTCTTGTCTTGTCCTTTTTAATTCCCCAAATTTGTCTCTTCTCTCTCTCTCTCTCTCTCTCTCTCTCTCTCTCTCTCTCTCTCTCTCTCTCTCTCTCTCTCTCTCTCTCTCTCTGTGTCATGCTATGTCTGGTTTCCTCCAACACACATCAGTGCCGTCTACATTAGTCGTTCCTGCTCAAAACAATATTCGTTGTTTTTATTCAACTGTCACCAGTTAATGTTTCACAGGGGTCCGTTTGCGTCTGACTGATTGTGTAAAATGTTCTGGGATCATCGGCTCACAGAATGCCAACAGCTTTGACTAAATTAGATAAGAAAGTGTCTGAATATTTCAAACACCCAGGGACATGATTTTTTTTTAATATTAAAAGTGTGCCTTAGTGATCTGATGGGTTGGTTGATGGCTTACAATATTCATTTTTTTATTGCCGTATTTATCATAAATTGTTTAATATTATCTGAGCAATTTATTAAATCACAAATTGCCATCACCTCGCTTATTTGCAGCATTATCTGATTCACATAATTTCTTTATTGAATTTGGCTGTAAATCTCTGACAAATGAAAAACATGCTAATAAGCAGCATTATCAGACAGGCATCATTCATTCTTATTAAATTCCTCATTCTGTCTTTGCATGTTCGCATTTGATTCTTTGATCTCCTTGTGCTTGAAACTCTCAAGCTTTCCATTCATGTCCTTGCTTTTTATGCATTCTTAAACTATTACTGCTTGATCTAAGTGTCAGCTAAATAAGAAAAGACAAGCATTTTATATGCTTGCATAACCCCCCCCCCACCCCCAGAAAAATCCACATCTTTGGCAGCCCATTGGAAAATCCCTTTCATTTACTTTTATCTGATAGTTCTGTCCTTCACAAAATATGAGCGATAGAGAGTATGTGTTAAATGAGGTGGCACATTATTTATTTCTGACATCTTCAAGACTGGCTTTGAACTCTAATAGAAAATTAAATTCTTGACAGATGTTTCGGATGTGGTATCTGCAGTACAAGCGCAGAGGAAGAACGTCATAGAGAACGGAGATTGTACGTGCATTTATAGGCTAATCCAGAGTAATGACTGAGGACCTCGAGATTCGAGGGGGTGGAAGAATAAATCCACTGGCATTTTATGTTCTAGACTTGCCGAACAGAGGTGGATATGCTTGGATATGACAGAGAAAGTGGTCTGTACTGACAGCCTTTCATCTGAAAAACAGACAGCATATCACAAAGAAAGCTGGATCTCAACATTTCAAGACAGTGCTTCTCATAGAAGGAAATTGTTTGTCATGTACTCGCTGATCTGTGTTTGTGACCTCTCTTTTTCTCTCAAACAAGAGACCACACTAACCACATGCTGAGAAACCCATTTAAACAACTAGAAAGACATACGCGTACGACCGCAAACTCCATTTGACCTCGCACCACAGAATCTGTGACATCATCAGTGGTTCCTAGTAACACTTTTGATTGGATCTAGCTTTCAGCGGATTCAATTAGGAGTCGTCCTAGCCAGGCAGAGGGGTTAACCAGGACAGCCAGCATCACCGTCATTGGCTGAAGGACACCTGGTGGGTGAATGCGTATCGACTTTCTGCTATTCTCTAAGGCAGCCCCATCCTGCATGTGGGTTCTCTAGTCTGCTGTGTTGTGAAGTTCAATTCAGAGCTTTTCTCTGGCAGCTTTCCTAGCAGCATGACATGAATGCACTTAGCACTCTTCATTACGGTCTCTACAGAGGCTCTTATATTGTTGCTAATTCACTGGCTGTCCTGGAAAGGCAGGGAAATTTCCCTAGTCTCTCACCTAAGGGTACGCTAAGGCAGGGAAAGTGCAGCATTGCTAAAAGCAAAGTTTCACCCCTGCGTTGCTAATGATAAGCACAGGGATCATTGTCCGCTCCCTGCTGTGTTGAGAACACCTCTCTTGTGCTGGGTTAATCTTGTCTGTTCTGGATGACACACAGAATTTTACTGGAGGTGCGGGGTGAACCTTCTAGCCACGGAAACTCATTTTAATACATTGTTGTATTTTGGGTCGGAGCACAATTTGTTTTATTACCACAAGGGGCGCTATAGTGCACTTTAGCTTAGACTAAGACATTATAGAGCCATTATAGAGACTCTATTATGGAGATGTCATCTCTGGAAAACTGATGTGGAGCAATATTTATTATGAAAAGTACTACACAAATAAATTACATAAGCTGGACCAGCCTAAAAGATTTATTTTCATTTATTACTCTGTTTTTAGCATCATTGAGCTGAGGAAATATGATTTATAATACCAGTGTTGTCTTATTTTGTTGCTGATTTGACTTATTTGACTCTGATTTGGTTATAATGGCATACACTCTTAAGAATAAAGGTGCGTCACGATCCATAGAAGAACCTTTTTTGTCTAAATGGCTCCATAAAGAATCTTTAACATCTTTTTAATGTTGATAATAAATATTTCTTAAGCAGAATGAATTCTGAAGGATTATGTGACACTGAAGACTGGAGTAATTGTGACTTTTTATCTCACTTTTTTTTTGCAAACGCGAGTTTACATTTCGCAATTCAGAACTTTTTTCTCAGAGTTGCATAATACAAACTTGCTATTCAGATTTTTTCACGGAATTGCGAGATATAAAATCAGAATTGTGGGATATAAACTAGGACTTGCGAGAAATACTGTCAAAATTGCAAGATATAAAGTTAGAATTGCAGGATATAAACTAGGAGAGTTAAAACTAGTGAGTTATAAAGTCAGAATCGCAAGATATAAAATCAAGATTGTGGGATATAAACAGGCAATTCTGACTTTTTTTCTCAGAATTGTGAAACATAAACTCAAAATTGCAAGTTAAAAAGTCAGAATTGCAGGATATTAACAGGAAAATCTGACTTTTCTCAGAATTGCATGATATAAACTTGCAGTTGCGAGTTATAAAGTCAGAATTGTGAGATATAATCTCTCAAATGCTAGAAATAAAGACAGAATTGCATGATATAAACTCATAATTGTAGTTATCAAGTCAGAATTGCAGCATATAAACTTGAAATTCTGACTTTTTTTTTCTCAGAATCACGTGTTTGTATCTCACAAATTTGACTTTTTTTCTCACTATTGCGAGTTTATATCATGAAATTCTGAGAAGAAAAGTTAAAATTGCCAGTGTACATCTTTTAATTCTGGCTTTATTACTTGCAATTGCAAGTTTATATATTATAATTCTAAGAAAAAAGTCTGAATTGTGAGTTTGTGTCATGGTATTTTGAGAAAAAAGTCAAAATTGTGAATAAAATGCACAATTACCTTTTTTTTAATTTTTTATTCAGAGGCAGAAACTGGCTTCCATAGCTCTACAATTGTCTATGCATAAAATATTTTTAAGATGACTACAAAATGAACTGTACTGCTTCCATTACTTTTGAAATTGCGTTTGGTGCTGCTAGATACATAGAAATGGCTCATATCAGCTTTAATTTGGCTTTAGGTTGACACAAGGACTCAAGCTGCAGTGGACCGTAAAACATTCATACTGTATACTTTCAGGCATGGCATGTCAGTTTTATGCCACGTAATCTGTGGTGCGTGAGGAAGATCTTTTTCGTATTCGTTTTTACCGTACCACTTGTGGCAAGGAATGCAAACTTGCAAGGAGTTAGGGTGAAAATACCTAGGAGAGGCATTTGTGTCATAAAAATTCATGTGACAAATGAAGTGAAAGGGGAACAGATTCTCCCCTGGCTTTGTCATGGAAAGAGAGAGAAGAGGGTGAAGCCATGAGGCACAGCTTCAGCAGTTGCATGATAATTTTCCACCCAGGTTAGTCATGCACGGTATCTGAAAAGTCAGTGTAGGATAACAACATGTGATTTTTAGGTTGGAGAAACTGCTCTAAGGTGTCTCTCATGCAGTCGCTGAGATGTCTCGATGAGTCACAGCTGTCGTCGTCTTTTTCTCTGCCAGCCGTGTGCTATTCCATTCCTCCGCCTCTTGTGTTTGAAGCCACTGTCCTTGCCTCAGCAAACAAATTACAGTGCACAGTGACTTTGCCTTTGTACGCCTTTCTATACGTTGTGACCCGTGCTCCACAATATGACATTTTCATTTCACTTGCTCTTTCTTTTCAGGTTGGCAGAAATGGAGAACCAGAGCTGTTCCTTTTTCACTGACAGTCTCTCTCCGGATGAAAGTTTGTGAGTATACCACCTCCCACACACACTTAAATCTGTCACAGCTCGTGCATGGGTGTGTGGATGTGCGCATGGCCATGCATGCATGCCTTCATGTTTGGTGTGGCTGGGCAGTCACATTAATTAAAAAAGATAATGAAAAATGACCCATGGCAATGTGCGCATTCACCCCCCGTCGTATTAAGTCTGTGTGATTAAGGAGCACAACAGTAGGAATGAATAGAGCAGGCTCGGATGCTGACAGGAGGGAGAGAGTGAAATTGGGCTATTGAAATGCTACCGAACAAGATGTTAAGAGCTGCAGGCCTGCAGACAAGGAAAGCCACTGAAATATGAGCACATATAGGTGAAATTAGGTAAGCCCACACAAAATCAAAACTAATAAAAGAGGTCAGATCATCACAGCCCGGAGTCATGGCAGCGCATGTTTTGTGCTGGAAATGGCTCTGTGTTTGTGCATGAGTGAGAGAAGGAAATTTAAAGGAGTAGTTCACCCAAAAAATGAACTCGTCCTCATGTCGTTCCAAAGCTTTATGATTTTCTTTCTTCCATGCACAAAAGAATCTTTTCAATACAATTACAATGAGTTATCCAGCTTTAAAAAGCATGCAAAGGACCATTAAACCATAATAAAAGTGGTCCACATGACTCATACACTATATTGCAAGTCTTCCAAAGCTATACAATAACCTTTACGAACATACTAAAATTGTTATTCACTGATAATATTCATCGCAACAGTTAACTGCCAATTTTGTGAACGGGATCAACTGATTCTTTAAAAAGAATAATTTACAGTCAAACTCATAACTGAAGAATTTTTTTTATTTATTGGGAAGACTTGTAGCATAAAATAAAACCAAAAAATATAACATTTTAAAGTCCCCATGAAATCAGAATGGAAGGTTTTTGGCTTCTAGTATGAATGTGTTAGCCTTAAAGGGGAAGTTCAATTCTAGAACAAAAATTTACAGATAATTTACTCACCCCCTCGTCATCCAAGATGTTCATGTCTGTCTTTCTTCAGTCGTGAAGAATTTAGTTTTTTGAGGAAAACATTTCAGGATTTCTCTCCATATAATGGACTTCTATGGTGCCCCCGAGTTTGAACTTCCAAAATGCAGTTTAAATGCAGCTTCAAAGGGCTCTAAACGATCCCAGCTGAGGAAGAAGGTTCTTATCTAGTGAAAAAAAATAGACAATTTATATAATTTTAACCTCAAATGCTCATCTTGTCTAGCTCTGCATGTACTATGTGCATTCTGGTTCAAGACAGTTTGGGTAGATCGAAAAACTCACATCTCATTTTCTCCCCCAACTTTGTCCAAACAAAATTATCCTACATCGCTAAAGAAGTACCGACCCAGTGTTTACAAAGTGAACGTGCAAAGAAGATAAAGCGTCCTTTACAAAAGGTAAAACAACGATGTAAGACAATTTTGAAGTTGGAGGAGAAAATGAGATAGGAGTTTTTTGACCTACCCTAACTGTCTTGGACCGGAATGCACAGAGTACGTACAGAACTAGACAAAACAAGCTTTTTTTTTTTTTTTTTTAAGAAAATAACTGATTGTTTCATTAGATAAGACCCTTATTCCTCAGTAAAGCCGCATTTGACAGCGTATGACAGCCACAATCCCATCCATATTGCTATAAACTATACCATTTTGTGTAGAATTCAAATTGGTCTGATACGTTTTATAGTCTACACCAACTTATGAGCATATGATCCGCTCCGTGTTATCACATCTCTGGACCGCAGCTTGCTGTGCGGTTCGTGTGAAACAGCGTGAAACCAGACATCTGAATCATTCCCTATCCCCAGTATAGTGCACAACGTGCCATTTACTGTACAAAAAAATACTTATTCTGTATTCAGCGTCTACTTATAGTGTAGGGGGCGGGACTGACATTCTCTAATTCCACCAATATGGAACAATGATTTTGATGACGTCACCCTGCACTAGCTTCTTATTAAACTTTCTGTCCAATTAAATGCTCTCTAGAATTCGAAGCTTCCTGCCCCTACACTATAAATAGACGCTGAAGCTGTGGCTGAAATCGGTCACTTGTTCACAGAATTAGTATTTTCTGTTGAATGGCACATAGTGCACTATATAGTAGATAGGGAACAATTCAGACAGTGTAAATATGCCTTTCATTGGGCCAAAAGAAATCTGGTTTTGTGCTATCGCATGATTCGCCGGAGAGCGCACAAAATAAGGTTTCAATAGCACCGAGTCGGCACAGACCATAAAATGTATCAGACCCATTTAAATTCTACACAGAATGCTATATTTTATAGCAATATGGATGAGATTGTGGCTGTCAAATGCTGTTGAATGCGGCTTTGCTGAGCTCAACGGCTCTGGCTCAAACTGTGATTTAAACAAATGCTATTGGCTATTTAAAAAAAATGCTTGATATGTCCCACCCTGTCTTCCTTTTTCAGTTGAAATTATGTCAGCACATAGAATAACGCTACGTGTTTCAAAGCACTTCAGTGGACATTTGAGCTTGGGGGCCAAACCAAATTAATTTGTTCAGTCACACTTTTAAAAATAGTGTTTCTATTGTAAACCTAAAAATTCACACTCGATATTATGACTAGATCAGCAGCAAGTGTGAGATTGTCCAGGCAACCAGATACATAACACATGAATTACTTGCAATAAACACGCTGAAAATACAGCACTATAAACATGCTTGTCAACAGAGTCTCAAAGTGGGCGTTTATTACGCAAATCAAGGGGTGAATTACATATTGCTATAAAACAGACCATCTGTGGGGCATTATTCAAGTTAAATGCACAATAGTAGGCACACAAACACTTTATATTTAGTAAATCTTACTGAAAATAGATGATTAAGCAGTTTGCATTGTAAAAATGTGTTTAAAGGGATAGTTTATACAAAAATTAAAATTCTTCTTATTAAAATTGTTAATTACTTACCCTCATGTCATTGCAAACCCGTAAGACCTTCATTCATCTTCAGAGCACAAAGTAAGATATTTTAGATGAAATCCAAGAGCTTTCTGACCAGCAAACGTTGACACGTTCAAGGCCCAGAAAGGTAGTAAGGACATTGTTTAAATAGTCCATGTCCAATTTCTTCTCTTCTGTCAGTCTTTGACTTATTTATATTTACTTCATAGTTGAACATATTATTTGTTTGAAAAATATTTAGTAAAATCTTTAGCGACTGAAAGATTTTACAAGCTATGCCTATGAGGATGAGAGTAAATATCCACTTCATATTTTTGTGAGTGCTGTTCCTTTAAATGCAGAGAGAGACAGTGCATCAGTGAGCAATGTATTATATCTATTTGACAGGGCATAATGTGCCATTTCGGTGGCTTTTACCAAATCTTCCTCGTCCAGCGGTCTATAAGTGGCCTTTGTTTACTGATGACCCATGTAATGGCACCTGTATAATTACAGCAGAGTGCATGAAAACAGCTAGTTTTTATTATTGATGTGACTAATGTGAGAGCCGTGATTATTACAGTGCTTCCTGTGTGCAGTGGTAATGTTCTTGCTCATCCTGTGTGCCTGTATATTAGCTGTGCCTATTTAACTTTTTGTATTATATGGCAGGGAGAGCGCTTGTATTACCAAGAGCGTGCGTGTTTGTATGATCACCTCTTGTTCAGCATCTACGCTGCTATTTGTTTTATGGATGATGGTGTGCGTTAGTCTGTGTTTGCATACACTCTAAACACACCATCTGCAGTTTATGCAGAATATGCATGTGTTCTGTGTTGATATGCCACTGCTGCATTGTGTGCCTTTGGCTTATGTACCTGCTGCTTTGTGTGCTCGCCTGGCGCTGTGTGTGTGTTTGTCTGCTGCTACGTGGCACCGCTAATGTGTTCAGTGTGCACTGTCTCCTGTGTGGGGGGACTCAGGGATGAAGATCAGTACCTCCTACGTCACTCCAGCCCCGCCCTCGAGCAGGACTCCCCCCACGGCCACCTGCTGGCCCACCTGGACTGCCAGGATAGAGAAGAGCTGCAGCGCACCCTCCAACGCCTGGAAAACGAGAACAGGTGAAGGCACAGCCAGGGGCACGTTCACACTTTCACACTTAAAGCTGAAATATGTAAATTGCGCAGTACTAATCTGAATCCCAAAATAATTTTTGAATAACATGAATGATATTTAACCATGCAAAACATGATGGCCATGATGCTAGGGGTGATGCTAATTGATGCGTTTTGGTTGTTAGTTAAAGAGCTTTAACATGGCTTTTTTTTAACTGTCAGAGAACAAAACTGTATATTGCATAAAGAACCAATTTTTTATAAATATAATACAAATGTAATAATAAATAATTATGTCTTTTTTCTCAGAACTGGGTGATATAAACTCTAATTCTAACTCCAATTCTAGATATAAACTCCAATTCTAATTCTAGACTTTTTGCCCCTCAGAATCAAGTTTATATCTTACAATTCTGAGTAAAAATGTCAGAATTGTGAGTTTATCTCACAGTTTTCACATGACTGACTGTTTTTCACAATTGTGAGTTTGCATCTCGCAATTCTGACATTTGTCAATTGCGAGTTTGTCTTGTAATTCTAATTATTTTTTCTCAGAACTATGTAATACAAACTCACAATTCTGACTTTTTTCTCCGAACTGTGAGATAAAATTGACAATTTATTTAAACTCGCAATTGCGACTTTATCTCACAATTCTGACTTTTTTCTAACAATTGCTAGTTTACATCTTATAATTGCGAGTTTACATTTTGCAATTCTGTTTTTCACAATTGTGAGTTTGCATCAATTCTGACTTTTGTTTCTCAATTGCGAGTTTGTTTTTTTTTATTCCAACTTTTTTTTCTCAGAACTATGCGATACAAATTCACAATCCTGAGTTTTTTCTCTGAATTGTGAGATATGAATTCACAATTGCGAGTTTATTACGATTTTGATAGTCAGAATTGCAAGTTTATATCCTGCAGTTCTGACTTCTGAGAAAAAAAGTCAGAAGTGCGAGTTTAACTCAGTTTTGACTTTATAACTCGCAATTCAGACTTTTTTCTCTGAATTTTGAACTCTTTTAATATCTTACACTTCTGACTAATAAGTCAAAATTGTGAGTTTTTCTTACACAATTATGACAAACTTGCAATTTTTGTCTCACAATTCTGACTTTTTTCCGCAATTGCGAGTTTACATTTCACAGTTCTGACTTTTTTTGGCAATTCTGTTTTTTTTTCTCTCTGAATTGTAAGATATAAACTCCTGTAATATCTTACAATTCTGTGAAAAAGTTTATATCCCGTAATTCTGACTTTATATCACACAATTCTGAGAAACAGTCATAATTACAGGTTTATCTCTCACAGTTTTGTTTATAACTCACAGTTGCAACATTATCTCATAATTCAGTTTTTTCCCACAATTGCGAGTTTACATCTCACAATTCTGACTTTTTTTCTCGCAATAATGAGTTTAAATCTTTCAATTCTGACTTTTTTTCTTAGAATTGTGATACAAACTCGCAATTCTTACTTTTTTCTTTCGCAAAAAAAGAGGGAAGAAGGTAAGAATTGCGAGTTTGTATCACTATTCTTAGAAAAAAATGTCAGAATTTTAATATGAAACATCACAATTACCAGAATTGTGAAACAAAAATTCCTAATTATAAAATATGAATTAATTAGTGGCAAAAACGGGCTGCCACACACACGCAAGCTAAATATTACAAATCCAATAAAATATATAAGAAATATAATGATAAAACAAGTCTAAATAATTTATGCACTTTTGTTTCTTAATTAAATGCATCTTATTTTAAGTATGTCTATAAATACTGAAATAATTTTGTAGAGAAACAAAACTCTACAACAGTTTCACTGAGCATTATGCTGAACGTGTTGTTTTAAATAATTGGGGGTAAAATGATTTAACTGTGTAACTGTGACTCTTGGCTTCTGGCAGTGATTGACAGCACTTTGTGTTGGCTCTTTAAATTTCACAGCTTTTCATGGGATTAAGATAGAGCTAATAGTTTTTAATTGGCTGAGATAAAATGCGTTGCTTGGAAACTGTGGGCATTATCATAATTTAATGATAATGATAGTTAGTCTGGGTCAAAAACAGTGATCTTTTAACCTGCGCCAAATAAATGAGGTGTGCTCTTTAGACCTTAAAACAGCTTTAAACATCAGCAGAAACACAGAAAGTCTATTAGGTCTACCATTTCATTTCATCCCAGAGGCTACTGTTACAGCTGTGAGTCATTTATGAGTTTTGTCTTCGGCGTAAATCCTGACCTTTAAGTCGTGCTCTCATGTGGTCTTTTGCTTTGTTATAGGTGAGTAATAGGTCAATAAAGCAAGATTAATTGTTAGTGTCTGCAGGGGATCTGCAACCTTAACCTTCTGAATAAATCAGGGCTTCCCGCTGTCATTATTGGGATACAAAGAGCTGAGTGATGGCTGCTCTGTTAAAAACTCATTTTGTGTTGTTTCTTTTTTTCCATTCAATTTGTTTTTATTTTAGAGGCTTATAATAACAATTTCTCAACAAGAATATATATATATTCTTGTTGAGAAATTGTTATTATAAGCCTCTAAAATAAAAACAAATTGAAAATAAAAACTCTAAAATAAAAACAAATTGAATTCAATTCTGACTTTGAAGTCAATTCTGACTTTTTTCTTAGAATTGTGATAAAAATATAAACTTTTATCACAATTCTAAGAAAAAAGTCAGAATTGAAAGATTTAAACTCATTATTGAGTCATAAAGCCAGAATTGCATGATAAAAACTTGCAATTGCAAGTTATAAAGTCAGAATTGTGAGATACAAACTCACAATTGTGAGAAATAAAGTCTGAATTGTGAGAAAACCAGATTTTTTTTATTCTTTTTTTTCTCGCAATTCAGACTTTTTCCTTGCAATTGCAATTTTAGATCTCACAATTCTCGCTTTTTCCTCAGAAATCCAAGATATAAACTAATAATTGTGATAAATAAAGACAGAATTGCAAGATAACTCAATTTAGACTTTTTCTGATATAAACTCACAATTGCGAGTTACAAAGTCCAATTTGGAGATGGAAAAAAGAGTGATATGTTCTCAAAAATGCAAATTTGTATCTCACAATTGTGACTTTTGCGTGCAATTGCGTGTTATAAAGTCAGAGTTGCGAGACATAAACTTGCAATTTTAAGAAAAAAAAGTCACAATATTGAGATAAACTCAGTTCACAAAAAACAAGTTCATATCACGTAATTCTGAGAAAAAACTGATTCTGACGCAATTCTGACTTAATTACTTAGAATTGCAAGTTTACATTTCACAATTCTGATATGTAAACTCACAATTGCGACGGAAAGAATTGTGAGATAAAAAGTCACAGTTACCTTTTTTTCCCCCTTCTTTTGGTGTTGGAAACGGACTTCCATAATAATGATCTAAATGATGATGGTGGTAGTGATGACTGTGTTGTCTCTCCTGCAGGGTGCTGCAGGGTGAGTATCGGAGGCTGAAGTGGAAGCACGAAGAGGCAGCAGCTTCACCCCAGCTGCTGGAGTCAGGTCCCGGTTCACCGGCCGGTCAGCAAGATGAGGAGCTCCTAGCCGAGGCTCGAGTACTTCGACAGCACAAGACCCGCTTGGAAACACGCATGCAGATTCTAGAGGACCACAACAAGCAACTGGAGTCCCAGTTACACAGACTCAGAGAACTACTGCTGCAGGTGAGATATAAACATATGCCTCTATACCTAAAAACATGAGCGATATGCTCACAGCGAGTACTAAAGTGTGAGCCAGAATAGATTATTATGATAGAAACAATGAAAGAATGGTGTGTAGGGAGTTGTGTGATTATATTAGCGCTGTACAGGGAAGGACATGAACAGGTAAATCTATAATAGTTACAGGTTTGAGCTTTAAAAACAACCACTGTGAGAGAAATAAAGATGGGTTTACAAAATATACCGAAAAGGGAGGTAGAGAGGATGAACGTATTTGAAGCTCTCGAGCAGAAAGAGTAGGAAGACGATTGAACAGAGGAGGATAGACCGTATTATAGACTGCATTGATGTACCACATGTAGAAGGGTAAAAGCGAGGCAAGAGATGCTTACTAATGCAGGTTCAGTGAGGACAAGGAGACAGGAAACTAGAAAAGACTTGTCTCAGGTGAAAGGAGGAGAGATGTGCAGACAGAAAGCTTTTTTTTTTTTTTTTTAAGAGTAGCTATTACTGAGACCTGAAAAGAAATGAAGGACGAGAGGCTGCAGGAAGACATACTAACTTCTGGTGAATTGCTTGTAGTAAATTGCAAAGATGGGAAGGGAAGAGTTAGAGAGAGATTATATATGGGGAAGAACACCAATGATGGAGATGGAATCATACAGATGGAGTGGGTAGAGGTAAGTCATTTCTTGAGCTGACGTACATAGAGCTTAAGGAGCGAGATGGACAGAATTGAGTGGGCAGAAAAAGGATCCATTTCTTTAGTGAAAGAAAGACAGGCTGAGGAGGGAAAAGAAAAGCTCAGGCAGTGATGAGTGAATGGGAAAAGAGGTGGTTGTGCAGAAAAAAAGAGAGGTAGTGCTGCAGAGATATGATTGGCAGTCTGGATGGAATGAGAGAACGGAGCAAAAACACTGAGGCTGTAGCTGTAGGTGGAAAGGAATTAGACGGAAATAGAGAGAAGGAAAGGGGACTTTAAAAACGAGCGAGAGACGTGTCATGGGGGAAGCAATAATGTGCTGGGATTACCGAGATCTGAACTGTTCGTTCTGCACCCCTAGAAAGTCGCTGGGAAAGTTACAGTCTTACCTCTGTGGACATGTCTGTAAAGCGATAAAAGAGTTTAACTCAGAATAAATTTGAGGTATTCTTGCAAACAGCCTCAATTCAACTCATCTGCCTGTGAAATGGAAAAAAAAACAGGCGAGTCGTCTTCGAGTTTCTTATCAGTTTGTTTCATGCTTCAAAAAAATGCACTGTCTTTGTAATGTATGGAAAAGGGCCAAATCCCTGGTCGATAAACACTGAAGTTTGGAGTTTTGGCAGCATTTGAAAACTTGTGACAATTTTTCTCATCAGAGAACCCAACAACGTTTTCAGTTTTTAGAGCATGGCTAGGCTGGAATACTGCACAGTCATAGTACACGGTTAGTCATTAAAAGATGATTTCAAAAGTGATCTCAATTCAAACAGCCACACAATCTTATTTCTGAATGACAACGATTCATGTGAGACTCTTAATCCTTTGACAAAGTCAAATCTGTGTTCACATTGCCACTGACTCAAAGAGAGAAGTAATCATGTTTAGGTATGAAATGGCTTCACAAACAGTCTTTTAAAAAACACAGTATTATTTCTGTCTTACAGTTATTTATATTATCTCAGAAGTACTGGGATAAAACTGTATAGTTCGTATATATCCACATTTTTCCTGAGTAACCATTGAACGCCATGATGGATTCTAACTTTCATTTGGGTGCTCTCATGTTCTCTCGTGTTAAATGAGTTAAAAAAAATTGACTGAATTAATTCAACTCAAACATTTTCAGTATAACCAGCACTGTATGCCTTGCATAAACAATGACAAAAGAAAACAAGCATGTAGCGCTTGAATTAAAATACTGCGTGAAATAATAAAATAATGTGTTAAAACAACGTGTGATCTTATCATTCTGACATTTTTTCTTGCAATTGTGACTTTTTTTCTCAGAATTGTGAGATAGAAACTTGCAATTGCGAGTTATAAAATTACTGATATGTTCTCAGAATTGCAAGATATAAACTCACAATTCTAAAAAAATAAATCTCATTATATATAAATTATATCTCCGAATTTATTTCTGTTAATGTCTTGCAATTTTGACTTTACAACTC
Source organism: Garra rufa (assembly GCF_049309525.1). NCBI lineage: Eukaryota > Metazoa > Chordata > Actinopteri > Cypriniformes > Cyprinidae > Garra > Garra rufa. Next base: position 26,436,625 of record NC_133376.1, read on the forward strand.
ACAATTGTGAGTTTATATCACGCAATTCTGAAAAAAGTCATATTTGCAAATTAATATCTCACAATTCTGACTTTATAACTCGCAATTTAGTTTGTATCATGCAATTCTTAGAAAAAAAGTTAGAATTGAGATGTGTAAACTCACAACTGCGAGGAAAAAAAAGTCATAATTGTGATATAAATATTCACAACTACCTTTCGTACCTTATTTATTTAGTGTTGGAAATGGGCTTCCATAATAATGACCTAAATGATGACAATGGTGGTAGTGATGATGATGTTGACAACGATTCGTGTGTGACTATTAATCAACTAATGTCAAATCTGACACAAAGAGAGAAGTAATCATGTTTAGGTATGAAATGGCTTCACAAACAGTCTTTTAAAAAACACAGTATTATTTCTGTCTTACAGTTATTTATATTATCTCAGAAGTACTGGGATAAAACTGTATAGTTCAGATATATCCACATTTTTCCTGACTAACCATTGAATGCCGCAATGATGGATTCTAACTTTTGGGTGCTCTCGTGTTCTCCTTAGAAATCCATGTTAAAATGGGTTAAAAAAAAGTTGACTGAATGAATTCAACTCAAACTTTTTCAGTATAACCAGCGCTGTATGCCATGCATAAACAATGACAAAAAAAAAAACAAGCATGTAGGGCTTAAATTAAATACTGTTTGAAATAATAAAATAATGTGTTAAAACAATGTTTGATCTTATCATTCTGACATTTTTTCTCATTTAGTCATGTTAAAGGAGTAGTTCACTTCCAGAACAAAAATTTACAGACAATACTCACCCCTTGTCATCCAAGATGTTCATGTCTTTCTTTCTTAAGTCATAAAGAAATAGTTTTTTGAAGAAAACATTTCAGGATTTCTCTCCATATAATGGATATGTATGGAGCCCCCAAGTCTGAACTTCCAAAATGCAGTTTAAATGCAGCTTTAAATGATGCCAGACAAGGAATAAGGGTCTTTTTTTTTTTGGTGAAACGATTGGTTATTTTCTAAAAACAAATTACAATTTATATACTTTTAAACAGAAAACACTTGTCTTGGTCTAGGTTTGTGTGAACTGTGTGTATTCCTGTTTATGACAGTTAGGGTATGTCAAAAAACTCCCATCTCATTTTCTCCTCCAACTTCAAAATCAACCTGCATCGCTGTTTTGTCTTTTTTTGTAAGGGGCGTTTGACCTTCATTGCATGTTCGCTTTGTAAACACTGGGTCGGTACCTCTGCAGCGATGTAGGACAATTTTGAAGTTGGAGGAGAAAATGAGATTCAACATACCCTAAGATCCTTCTTTCTTGGCTGGGATTGTTTCGAGCTCTTTGAAGCTGCATTCAAACTAAATTTTAGAAGTTCAAACTCAGAGGCACCATAGATATCTATTATATAGAGAGAAATCCTGAAATGTTTTCCTCAAAAAACATAATTTCTTTATGACTGAAGAAAGAAAGAGTTTTTGTTCTGGAAGTGAACTACTCCTTTAATACTGCAGAAATTATAAAGTAATATGGTTGGATGCTATTCAGCACTGTTTCTGTTGCTTTCTCATAACTTTGTCTCGTCTACCAGCCCAAAGATGACTCGGAGGCCAACGGCTCGGCTCCTTCCTCTCTGTCCTCTCCTGTGTCAGGGGGTGGCCACCAGGGGGAGCCTCCCAGCAGAGAGACCACAGACACAGAAGCCGCAGGTGAGACCTGGAATAACCTTGCAGCTCATAGCCTTTTGCTGTCATCCTGCCAACATAATGAGATTCAAAGAGATGTGACTTATTTAAATAAGGCTTATGTGTTGCTGTGAACCTGTGATGCATTTAGTTGAGGTCAAGTTCATTGTAGCATTTAATGTTGTGCAGGTGATGATTTGGATCATGAGCAGGACACTGTACTGCAGCTGCAGCAGGTAATCGAACAGCTGAGGAACGTCTTCCCGTCTGAGCCAGGTCCATGAGGAACCTGAAGCAAAACTCAGAGGTCTATAATTGTGCAGGTTTGCTTATGGTTTCATTATTTATGAATTGTATAAGCTTATACACTACAAGTCAAAGTCTCTCCTGCTCACCAAGCCTGCATTTATTTGATCCAAAGTACAGCACAAACAGTAACATTTTGAAATATTTTTACAATTTAAAATAATTGTTTTCAATTTTAATATATTTTAAAATATTATTTATTTCTGTGATTTCAAAGCTGAATTTTTAGCATCATTACTCCAGTTACATGATCCTTCAGAAATCATTCTAATATTCTGATTTGCTGCTCAAAATCTTTTTCAGTTTTTTTTTTTTTTGATGAATAGAAAGTTCAGAGGAACAACGTTTATCTAAAACAGAAATCTTTTGTACAATTATAAATGTCTTTATCATCACTTTTTATATCAATTTAAAGCATCCTTGCTAAATAAAAGTAATAATTTCTTTAAAAAAATGCAACAAAAGCTTTTTATTTCAGATAAATGCTGATCTTTGAATCTTTATACTCATCAAAGAATCCTGAAAGAATTTACTCAACTGTTTTAAATATTGATAATAATAAAAATGTTTCTTGAACAGCAAATCAGCCTATTAGAATGATTTCTGAAGGATCATGTGACACTAACGACTGGAATAATGATGCTGAAAATTTAACTTTGATCACAGGAATAAATTACGTTTGAAACTATATTCAAATAGAAAGCAGTTATTTTAAATAGTAAATATATTTCACAATATTACTGCTTTTGTTGTATTTTGAACTAAATAAATGACTTCTAAATAACATTAAAAATCTTTCTGTTCAAAAACTTTTGACTGGTAGTGTGTATAAGAAATACTTTACCTGTATGATTTAGTTCTTTCATGAAACACAATCGAAGTTGAGCAGAATCTGTAGGTGAATGGTGATTTATACAAGAAAAAGTGCTATAAATGTACTGCAAACATTGTGCATATGATTCATTCACTGTATTCTGAAGTCTTCTGAAAGCGTGTGATATGATTTGTGTGAAAATCAGACCGAGAAATTCTTGTTTAATTCTCAATTTAATTAATTTCTCTTTCAAACAAGTCTCAATTGGCTGCAATACACTTAAGAACCAATGATGTTGGACCTAATTAATTTCAAATCTTGTGTGACACATCTTGCACACAGAACACATTTGAGAGCCAAAGCAGATAGACATTCAGCAAAAAATAACCACTAGTCTGTTCCTGACAGTCTTCAGAAGACATTTGTGCTCTATGGAAGGAAAGAAAGTCAAACAGGTTTATTTTTGGCTGAGCCGTTTAATTAAAAGGTATTTTATTTTAGTATGCGATGCAGGAGCGCTACTTAAAACTCAACTTAAAACCAGAACATTTTTGACTCTTGCATTTGTTGTTTCAGATTTCTGTTGATCTATCTATGATGTAACACCCTTTTTCAATTATTCAGGCGTCGTATTGCTCATGTTATTGTGGGCAAGGTCTTGAGAAAGCAGGGCTGGCGAATCCATGGACAGAGATGGGGCTGGGAGAAGACAACCTTCTCATCCTGCGCCCATTTGCCAATCCCAAAGAGCTGTGGGATATCTGAGTGCTAACTAAACAAACTAATGTTTACATGGTGCCAAAGGCCTGCACTGATCCGGACACTGTGCTAACCTGTGTAGTAATGCAAGGTGTGTGGCTTCATCAGTACAGCACAAGAACCACAAACAGGACTTAAACCACGCAGAAGGGGATCTCTCCTTAGGTCCCTGTGCCAGCAACTTCTCTGTGTGTATGTTTTTGTTTTTTTTCCGTTTTAAAATGGTTTACTATTTTCTGTGACTCACTCATGCACATAAAAACAAATATACACATATACCGATGGTAAGTCATGCTTGGCAATGCGTGGCCCTTGTTCTGTGAAGCAGAAAAGAGCAGATTCCCCTGAACTGTCAGGACACACAGCAAGCTTATTTACACTGTAAGGATGACACCTTCTGTCTTCTGTTGAGGCTAGCATTTATTTAAAATGCCAAAGTGCCCATGAGCATTGTGCTCCTGCTCTGTCTTTCTCTTTTTCACCCCACTCTTTATCTCTTTCACATAATATTGTTTCATCAGTCTTATATGCATATATACACAGACACACACTGCACAAATCTTTTTTCATCAGTACTTTTGCCTTGTTTCTATGACAGATATTTAAACATCTTTCGAACAACATACACTACCATTCAAAACTTAATATTAAGCAGCACAACTGTTTTCAAAATTGAACTAAATCAGCATATTAGAATGATTTCTGAAGCATCATATGACTAATTTGTGACTTGCGACTTTTTATTTCACAGGTCAAATGCGAGTTTACATCTAATAATTCTGAGGGGTTTTTTCTCAGAATTGTGTGATACAAACTCAGAATTCTGACTTTTTTCAGAGATGTGATACAAACTCGCATTTGTGAGTTATAAAGTCAAAATTGTGAGATATAAACTTGGAATTCTGAGAAATTAGGTAATAAACTCACTTTTGATTCTGACTTTTTTCTCAGAATTTCGAGTTCATATTGCAATTTTGAGTTTTTTTTCTCTGAATTGCGAGTTTAATCTTGCAATTTGGAGTTAAGTCAAAATTGTGAGATATAAACTCACAATTCTAAGAACAGTCTTTTTTGGACTTTATATCTCACAATCCAAACTTTTTTTTCTCACAATTTGCGAGTTTTTAGCACAGAATTCTAAGAAAAATAAGTCAGAATTGCAAGTTTTTATCTCACAATTGTGACTTTTTTTCGTACAATTGCGAGTTTGTAAAAGTCAGAATTGTGTGGTATAAACTTGCAATTCTGACTATTTTTCCTCACAATTATATGAGAAAACTGGGAGGAAAAAAGTTTGAATTGTGAGATATAAACTCACAATTGCGAGATATAAAGTCCAATTTTGAGGGGAAAACAAAAGACAAACTCGCATTTGTGTGAACAAAACGTAAGAATTGTGAGATATAAACTCGGAATTGTGAGAAGTCTTTTTTGCCCTCTCAGAATTAGACTTTATATCATCTCGCAATTGCAAATTTATGTCACAATTCTGATAAAAAAAGTTTGCAACACGTAATTCTGACAAAAATTGTCAGAATTGTGCGAATACAAGTGAGAATTCTGCCCTACAAAGCAAAAAGGCAGTAACTGCATTTTTGGTCAAAAATGAGTTATTATCATTTTCATGACATTCAAGGCATCCTTTGTTATGTGACAAAATATCTTATCTCAAATGTGTGTGATTTCGCGGCATCCTCATGGACGGTTTTAACATTGGATAACAGGCTGGATGACAGGATAACTTTAAAGTAATTTTTCACTCGCCGTAGTTACTGCCTTTTTGCTTTGTAGGGCAGAATTGTGAGATACAAACTTGCATTTGTGAGAAAAAGTCACAGTTGCGAGTTTGTAAAAGTCAGTGGCAACTTCTCAGAATTGTAAGATACAAACTTTGCAAAAGTTTACAAAAAGATACGAAAAGACAAATTTGTAAGAAAAAGACATCCAAATTGCGAGTTTTTATCATAATTGCAAGTTTGTAAAAGTCAGTCGCAATTCTGACTTTTTTTTCTCAGAATTGTAAGATACAAACTTGCATTTGTGAGAAAAAAAAGTCAGAACTGCAAGATACAAACTCGCAATTGTGAAAAATAGTCTGAATCTTGCAATTGTGATTTTATATCATTCATTTCTAACTAAAAAAGTTGGAATAACCTTTTTTCATACATGCATATTTTTTTACCACCCCCTAACTCTTAAACATGAGTGTATTTACATCTGTTAAGATGTTACGTAACAGAGAACAGCTAATTTTTCCTAAAACTAATAAGTTTAAATTATTTTCTGTGGTAACCAACATGCAATGAACGCTGTCGATTGTGCATAAGTTATATTGATCCCAAAACATCTCTAACCAAATTTAGTGAGATTTATGCCTAAATCAAGGAGGAAAAACATGTATTCTCTGAGATCCCATCTGACATAAAATTGCTTCTCAGATAAACACGTGTTGTTTTTAAGGATGTTTAGGTATTTCTGTTGGAAAACAAGACAAAACCTTGATTATTAAATTGATTTTTTTTCCGCAGTGTAGCCACTCACACAGAAAGGGGATCTATTGAGGAGATGAGCGGATTTCTCAGCTGTTGGTTTTCCGGTCACAAGGGAAAGCTCTTTCAGCCACGGAGATTTGTAGTGTTGTTTTGTTGTCAGAGCACTTGCCGTTAAATTACAGCCATCCAGCGTGGCATGAACAAGAAACTAGATACCCAAGAAGACGACTCAACGCCAGGTTCGACCCTTTTCACCTTGGCTAGGTAGGGTCTTTTACACTCAAATCACAGCCTGATTTATTTTAAACCGAGCACAGCTCTTATTATGCCTTAAGACTTCAAAGCTCCCACTTTTCTTTTTTTCTAAAGAATACCAGCCTTACATCTCTCCGTCTTATTGTCGTCTTCCCGATGTAAGTATTTTGTTTACCAAATGCTGTTCTCCAGATCTCAGCATTTCCACAATCTGAGGAGGAAAATGAAAGTGAGTGTGCGGAAGGATTATTTTACATTATGCTGAGGGAGGAGGACGGCAAATGGATCACGCTCTTTGTAAACAGAGAAAAAAGCCGCTTTTTTGTGGAGTGATTTACTGTGGGGTGTCAGATTTATATGAGCAGAGAAGATGCTGGGGGTGTAGTGAGTAGAAAAAGAGAAGAAGATGGTGAGCAAGGAAGAGATACGGTGTGATATGGCAAAGAGAAAAGTGTGTAAATATTCATTGTGATGGGTTGTGGCACTGCAGCCCCTGCAAAGAGGAATGAGATTATTGCAGCTGAGAGAGCAAGAGATGTTCTCCGTTTGTTTTAGCAAACATTTTGGAAGTATAGCAAGTTCTTGCTCTCTGCTTCTCTGTAAAAACACAAAGTGACCCCTGTTGCACTGTAGGTTTTGCTCGAATCCCACTGCGCCGTCGCCGGCTTTCTTTTGCGCGCTTCGTGATCTCATTTTACATCACAGTGGCGAGCTGTCTGTTTGTTTTGATGCGGTTGCTAAGGAACTGTCCCCAAGGACATAGCGCTGCAGGTTGGTCTTTAGAAAGGTGGGGTGACTTTATAATGGAGGAGATACAAATAAACATATGGAGGAAGAGAGAGAGAAATAGAGAGAGGGGGGGACTCAGGTCCCCTCCGCCCCATATGCCTGCCTCTGTTTAACTTGCATGGCTCCTCATTAAGATCAACATCTGGTGTTCTATCCACAGCGACACCCATTTATCATTCCAGAGCTTCATCGGGACAAAACCACCTCACACATACAAACGCGCACATTGAAGTATGCGCATTGCGATTCGTTTTCTCCGTGCCAAACAGTCTCGACTGATTCAGCTCTGAACGTGTGGATTGTCTGAAGTCATTTCAACACTGCGAAAATGTTGATTTTTGTTATTTTTTCTTCCAGTACAATATCCAAACGTCCTTAAAACAAGATGCATTTATTAAATTTAATATTAGGACTTGTTTTCAGAGATATACTTCACAATTAAGTTATTTTTTTAACCCAATCTTATCTGAAACCATTTTACATCTTACAAATTCTGTTATTAATTACTCACCCTCATGTTGTTCCAAACCCGTTAGATCTTTGTTCATCTTTAGAGCACGAATTAAGATATTTTTAATGAAATCCGAGAATAGACAGCAACTCAGCTGAAACATTCAAGGCCCAGAAAGGTAGTAAGGACATTGTTAAAATAGTCCATGTAACATCAGTTGTTCTTTTCCTTTCTCATTTCTTCTCTTCTGTTTCAGTCGACATTCATTCATAAAAAACATTTTAAAAGTAAAATAGCTAAACTTTTAATTTACACCATTTCAATTTTCATTTTTTGAATTAAAGGAGCACTTCCAGAACAAAAGTTTACAGATAATTTACTCATCCCCTTGTCAATCAAGATGTTAATGTCTTTCTTTCTTCAGTCGTAAAGAAATAGTTTGAGGAAATGTGTATATATATAGTGGACTTCTATGGTGCCCGTAAGTTTGAACTTCCAAAATGCTGTTTAAATGCAGCTTCAAAGCACTCTAAAAGGTCCCAGCCAAGAAAGAAGGGTCTTATCTAGCACAGCGATCGGTTGTAAAAAAAAAATAAAAGTACAATTTATATACTTTTTACCTCAAATGCTCATCTTGTCTAGCTCTGTCAACTCTGTGTGTTCCGTTTCAAGACAGTTAGAGTATGTCGAAAAACTCCCATATCATTTTCTCCTCCAACTTCAAAATCTCCCTACTGTTTTACCTTTTTAGTAAAGAGTGTTTTTGAAGATGGAGGAGAAAATAAGATGGGCGTTTTTTGAGTTGATGCACAGCTAGACAAGATGAGCATTTGAGGTTAAAAAGTATATGTGACCCTGGACCACAAAACCAGTCTTAAGTCGCTGGGGTATGTTTGTAGCAATAGCCAAAAATACATTGCATGGGTCAAAATTATTGATTTTTCTTTTATGTCAAAAATCATTAGGACATTAAGCAAAGATAATGTTCCATGAAGATTTTTTGTAAAATTCCTACTGTAAATGTATCAAAATGTAATTTTTGATTAGTAATATGCATTGTTAAGATCCTAATTTGGACAACTTTAAAGGTGATTTTCTCAGGATTTTGATTTTTTTGCACCCTCAGATTCCTGATTTTCAAATAGATGTATCTCGGCCAAATATTGTCCTATCCTAACAAACCATACATCAATAGAAAGCTTATTTACTGAGCTTTCATATTATATATACATCTCAGTTTTGTAAAATTTTACCTTATGACTGGTTTTGTGGTCCAGGGTCACATATAAATTCGTCACCTTAGAATTATAAGGTTCTATCTGACATTTTTGTCAAAATTGAGTTATTCACATATTCTAATTCTTTGACAACTTATTTACATTATTTGATGTTTCTTTTGTAAGCTGTGTACATTTTGGGCCTTTTTTTTTTTTTGAAAACAAAAATGGTTCCAAGTCTATGGAATGCAAAATCTTTGAAGCTCAATATCTCGAAAGTGCTCAGAACGCAGATAGAACCTTATAATTCTAAGGTGACGAATTGTCGATTTTTTTTAAATAACCGATAGTTTTGCTAGATAAGACCGTTCTTCCTCGGCTGGGATTGTGTAGAGCCCTTTAAAGCTGCATTGAAACTGCATTTTGGAAGTTCAAACTTGTGGGCTCCATAGAAGTCCACTATATGGAGAGAAATCCTAAAATGTTTTCCTTAAAAAACAATTTCTTTACGTTTGAAGAAAGAAAGACATGAACATCTTGGATGACAAGGGGGTAAGTAAATTTTGTCCTGAAAGTGAACTTCTCCTTGAAGTTTATTTTTCCTAATAGTCCAATAACTGTCCAATTGGGTAAGAATACAAAAGGATTCAATATGTTCTCTGAAAACAAATGTTTTTCAAAGTATATTTAGATGTTTTTAAGAAAGCAAGACAAAATACTAATTAAGAAATAATTTCAAGACTATAGAAAGGGAGATGATTTATTAAACATTTTTACAAATTATGATATATAGAGCTTCAACATGGTAGCAAATCATGTAGCATTATGTAATACATGGAAATTCTCCAATATGCATACTGTTTGCTAAATATTCTCCATTCTGGCACATATGTATATCCATTATTCCTTAAGATGATCTTTTTAACTCCTAATTGTTCCCTTGTCTACTTTTAGAAAGTGCGATGTGAAGAATTTGTGGGATGTGTTAAATTACAGAAGGAACTATTGTGTGATTTTACGGCATTGCTAAGGGCTGCCTGAGCTATATTTAGCCATTTGCCTCATTAACAAATACACTCATTATTTTTGTTTGTATGTAGCAGACCTTTGTGTCACGACCCCAATACGTGTCTGGCTTTGCAGACTTGTTTGTAATATTCATCTACACAACAGGGCATTTACTGATTTAACCTCTGAACCTGTGGCATCCCCATTACACACCATGACATGTTGTGTTGTTTTAGGTCAAATGACCTGTGTTTCTGCAATATGCATTGTGTTCTTATTTTCATGTGCAATGCAGTTATTTTTTTGAATCATTAACACCATAATTAATGTCTTAGTTTGATGTTTTCGTGTTTTTAACCTGTACAAAATGTGAAAGGAAGGTGTTTTAAAAATGAATGAGTTACTGGCTGCTTTCTACTCATTGTGTACAAAGAAATAAATTTTTATTTGTTATACACCTGGTCTGGTTTGTCTTTTTTAGATGATAGGGATTTAATCTATCACTTTTTTGTTTGCATTTAACTGCAAGTTTGCAAGTTCACTTCCAGAATGAAAATTTCACTGTTTTTCACTCACAAAGACATACATTCCAGGATTTTTCTCTATATAGTGGACTTCAATGTTGGCCAAGAGATTAAAGGTCCAAATTGCAATTTCATATTTGTTCATTTTCTTTAAAGAAAAAAATCCAATTTACATACTTTTTTTTAAACCACAAATGCTCATCTTGTACTAGCTCTGTGATGTGCTTTTTCGCACATTGCATAGTCGCATTGGAAAAGTTATGTGCGGTTTAGTTCTTCATCTGTGTACTCCGGTTCAAAAATGTAGGGCAAAAATGTAAAGGGCATTTGACTTTCATTGCATGTTCGTTTTGTAAACAAGGTCAAGCTAGTTTAAGACTAGCATTTGTGGTTAAAAAGTATATAAATTTATATTTTTCTTAGAAAATGACCAATCATTTTGCTAGATAAGACCCTTATTCCTTGGCTAAGATTGTGTAGAGCTCTTTAAAGCTGCATTGAAACTGCAGTTAGGACTTTCAACCCGTTGATCCCCATTGAAGTCCACTATATAGAGAAAAATCCTTGAATGTTTTCCTAATTTTTTTTCAACTGAAGAAAGAACATCTTAGATATGACATGACAATTTTTATTCTGGAAGTTCTTTAACATTTTTAGTGAATTGCTCAGGTTTTGCAGGTGATGTTGGTTCCTCAACACTTGTATTCTCCATTTTAAATTCAATAGCGGTGTAGCTTTCCTCCGTTTCATCATCTCCAGTCGTGTCCGTCAGACTTTCTTCCCTTGATGCCTCGCTGCTTGCATCTTTGTCTGGCTTTGCGGGAGATTCTTGTTTTTCGTCTGAGATCTCATCCTGGCCCTCATTTTTCTTTGTAATGTCATTGGTCAGTAGAGTTTCTGTGGCCTCGCTATCCATCTCTGATCTCTGTGTACTATTTCCCAGTGCACTGCTTTGGACTGAATCCTTGTCTTTATCTACAGCCGTGTTTTTTTCTTCTGCTTCGTTCAGGGTCAGAGAGCTCTCGTCCTTTTGGTTCTCATCCTGTCCTTCATCTTTATTACCTGCTTTGACGCCGCCGCTCTCCTCTGATTTGTCACCACAGGCTGATATTCCCAGTTGTCCTTCATCTTTCCTTCCTGACATCTTAGTTTCATCTGCCCATGTCACTCCTTTCTTCTTCGTCTTTCCTCTCTTGCCCTGTGCTTTCTTTTCCCACTTCTCCTGAGAGCTGGTCCAGTAGTTTTTGTTTTCATTGACACACTTCACTCTTACATTTTTACTCATTTTCATAATCTCCTGTTGGATGATGGGTTTGAATTTGGGATCCAGCTGCAGGACCTTATTGAAATCCCTGTGGGCCTCGTCTTCATTACATAATGCGGCGTAAGCCCTGGCCCGCTGGTACATGGCTTTCAGATTGTCTGCGGTGGAGATGAAAGTGAGGGAGTGAAGACCGGTCTTGCCACATCGCATTGACTTCATGATAAATAATTCATTCACAAGTAAACAAGAGTTTTCACTCTTTGCATAGGAGGCTGGATGGAGATACCAGGGGATAACTCAATATATGGTGAATGATGCAATTGATTCAACTTCCTGGATCCACTGACAAAGTGAATCATTGAGATGTGGCCACTAAAGGAAGAGTGTAGTAAATGCTAACTGACATAGCTTAAGGCTGTTTTTACTACAGGCAATAATGGAGCAATTGGTTGGCCCATATTGGATGGTGAAGAATCTATACTGCTGCTGCTTAACCCAAACAACATTTGTGTCTATGCTATGGTCTGTGGTGTCGAATCCTGCTCTGAGAGGGCCACCTTCCATCAGTTTAGCTAATCAACCCTTCGCAGAAAGACCGGCCCCCATTCCTTACCGTGTCTAACAAACAATGGTGTGACCACATATGTTCCCACACAGTGACAAGTACATCACCCATAACGTACCTGTGGGAACTTTTTTGCAAGACGTGAAATACGTAGAACAATGTACATTTTGTGACATATTCGATGTTAAATGTCAACTGAGTGCTAAGAGTTTTTGTTTTGGGCAGATGAACATACATATGGTACGTTTTGTGTGACGTTGGTTTTATACGCGTTACCGAAGATCTGACTTGAAATGTCCTTTGAGTGGCGTTATAGCTCTAATGCTCCGTGATGTTTTGAAATAGCTTACCATCTGCAATACACCTAAATCTACCCTATAAGATGAACAAACACAAATGTGACGTAAAAACCCAATCCCAAGCATGCCATTTTAGCTTGTTTTTGATCTCTAATCTTTCAGCTCTTTCATCGTGAGCCATGTTTTTTCGCAGGATTCGTACCCAAGGACTTCGCATCCTAAGTCCAATTCCATGCCAACTGAGCTACCGAGGAAGTTTGTTGCATTCAGACAGCAAACACATGGAACTGTAAACATAACTGTACAAAACAATTACAAGTGCTCGCTGTTTTACTGCTTTTAGTGTTCATTTCTGTTGGAAACTGCAGTGCTATGTACTTACTGGTATTTGGTGTCTTGCAAAAAGGTTCCCAGAGGTACGTTTTCGTCATGAGATCAGGTAGTTACTTTAGGTATGAAACAAAGTCTTAGCTTTACAAGTTTGTTCAATTCAAACAATAAATACTGTTTTGTGGCTCTTTAATGTGTCGTGACAGATCGCTGTAGTGCTTCAGTAAAAGGAGAAGTTCATAAGCAAAATGTATAGATTATTTATTCACCCCCTTGTCATCCGAGATGTCTTTTAGTCGTGAAGAAATTTGTTTGAGAAAAATATTTTGGGATTTCTCTCCATATAGTAGAATTCTATGAATATGAACTTCCAAAATGCAGTTTAAATGCAGTTTCAAAGGGCTCCAAATGATCCCAGCTAAGAAAGAAGGGCCTTATCTAGCAAAACATTCGGTTATTTAACCATCAGGAATTGTCCATTTCTATACTTTGTAAACTTAAATGCTCATCTTGTCTAGCTCTGCGTCAACTCTGTGTATTCCGGTTCAAGACAGTTAGAGTAGGTTGAAAAACTCCAAACTCATTTTCTTCTCCAACTTTAAAATTGTCCTACATCGCTGCAGAAGTACAAACCCAGTGTTTACAAAATGAATATGGAAAGAAGATCAAACACTCTTTACAAAAAAAAAAAAAAAGGTAAAGCAGCGTTGTAGGATGATTTTGAAGTTGGAGAAGAAAATGAGATGAGAGTTTTTCAATCTACCCTAACTGACACAGAGCTAGACAAGAAGAGCATTTGAGGTTAAAAAGTACATAAATTGTCATTTTTTTTTTTTTTTTTAACTGATTGTTTTGCTAGATAAGCCCTATGAAGCTGCATTTAAACTGCATTTTGGAAGTTCAAACTTGGGGGCACCAAAGAAGTCCACTATATGAAGAGAAATCCTGAAATGTTTTCTTTAGAAAACAATTTTTTACGACTGAAGAAAGAAAGACATGAACATCTTGGATGACAAGGGGTTGAGTAAATTATCTGTAAACTTTTGTTCTGTAAGTGAACTGTTTATCTCTTCCTCTTTACTAGTTAGACCATGAAATAAACATGAATGAACATTCTAAGGTACTTTGTTTCAACTGCAGAAAGACGTCAATACACACAAGTTCAAGTCATCTGACGTCCTGTCTGGTTTGTTTGTCGGACAAAAATGGCAAATTTGGCATTATGATTGGTCAAATTCCCTGCGAAGGGTCATGCGAAAGTTAAACCAGCTAATCAAGGTTTTTTGGATCACTAGAAACTTCCAAGCAGGTATGTTGGAGCAAAAGTGGACAGGACAGGTAAGTAGACTTCCAGGATTACAATTGGACACTCCTGGTCTATGTCTGTTTCTGCATTAAATGAGTGTATAAGCTCACCTTTATGTTTCTTCAGCAGTTTAGAGTTGAGATCCACCACTTCTTGGTATTCCCCAAGCTCCAGCTTACACTGACTGAGGTTTAGACAGAGTGGCAGACGGACTTTCTCCAGAGATTCCCAGTCTTCTCCTTTATGTTCCACCTCAAAAACACACAGAGGGATAGATGTGGCTTAGTGAGCACTGGGCTGCTGATTCCCCATGGGGATTTTTTAGCTTCCCTGTCGTTCCTCCTAAGCAGTTTTTGGATCCCATTGTACATCTCCTCTGGGATATGAGAAGGTATATATTACTATATTTTATATGTTCTGAGGAAAATGTGAGAGTTGCCATTGCCAAGGTATTGTGTGGATGCTAAGGTGTTTTGTGTGGGTGTTAGTCCATGTTCCTATGATATTCTTTCATATGGTTCAGGTCACTCCATCAAATTCAAAAGTATGATGAAAAGTGACAGCACACTTTGAAACAAGCCACAAGTCACTCTATAAAAATTGATACTTATAAGCACAGAGTTCAAATTCCCAGCCTTATGTTTATGCATTAGTAATAGTCGATGTTGGAAAGGTTACTTTGGAAATGTAATGGGTTACAGATTACAAGTTATTCTGTTTAAACTATTCCAATTACTTTATTAAAGTAATGTAACTGATTACATTTGATTGCTTTTCAACATTTCTAATGAATGTTTTCAACTGTTAATCATTTTTAAACATTAAAGTAGTTAGGGTTAACCTTACAGTAGTACCCAACACTGAATTACAGCCAGATTTCTCAACTTTCTTCATCACTTAAAATAAGATTATAATAATTTCATTTTAAATTACAGCCATCACAAAATCAGACTTTAGCACCTTTTTTGACTTTTGAGACTGTTCTGTGGTTGAAGGAGTAGTCCCCTTTCGGAACAAAAATTTACAAATAATGTACTCACCCCCCTTAGTCATCCAAGATGTTTATGTCTTTCTTTCTTCAGTCGTAAGGGAATGATGTTTTTTGAGGAAAACACTTCAGGATTTCTCTCCATATAATGGACTTCTATGGTGCCCCCGAGTTTCAACTTCCAAAATGCAGCTTCAAAAGGCTCTAAACCATCACAGCCGAAGAAATAAGGGTCTTCTCTAGCAA
Source organism: Garra rufa (assembly GCF_049309525.1). Taxonomy (NCBI): domain Eukaryota; kingdom Metazoa; phylum Chordata; class Actinopteri; order Cypriniformes; family Cyprinidae; genus Garra; species Garra rufa. The sequence continues at coordinate 26,451,919 of NC_133376.1, forward strand.
AACGATCGTTATTTTCTAAAAGAAATGACAATTTATAAACTTTTTAACCTCAAATGCTCGTCTTGTCTAGCTCTGTGTGTACTCTGTGTAGAGATTAAAAAGTATATAAATTGTAAATGTTTTTAGAAAATAACCGATCGTTTTGCTAGATAAGAACCTTCTTCCTCGGCTGGGATCATTTAGAGCCCTTTGAAGCTGCATTTTAACTGCATTTTAGAAGTTCAAACTCGGGGGCACCATAGAAGTCCATTATATGGAGAGAAATCCTGAAATGTTTTCCTCAAAAAACATAATTTCTTTACGACTGAAGAAAGAACCCTTGGATGACAAGAGGGTGAGTACATTATCTGTAAATTTTTGTTCTGAAAGTGAACTACTCCTTTAAATACTGATTTAAAATCATAATATATAGTTTAATAGGTATGACTTTGATTTTGAAATCAAACCTTTGCATAGATATGACAGGAAACACTGGCCTTTAACAATGCCTTGGGGGAAAAAAAACGGTTAAAGAAAGCATACACAAACCAAAATAGGAAATAAATGTTAACAAATAATTGTGTCCTATAAGCCTGAAACATGTCTCATATTTTAGAGCAGTCAATGCAATTTTGGAAGGAAATCAATCAATCCTTAACTGTATTTTCAGTCAGCAAGCTCACCTTGGTTTGGAGGTGGTCTACATACTCCAGAGCCTCCTTGAATTTAGCAGTCGCCTCAGTGTATCTTTGCTCTTTCACATTGAAATTGCCTTCATCTTGGAGCAGCATAATTAGCCGTAGCATCTGCTGCCAGTCCTTGCCCTCGGTCAGAGCTGTTATCCTGTGATCGTCCTCTTCTGCCGACTCTTCGCTTTTGGTGTCATGCTTGTTTTCCTCTGCTACAGATGGATTCTTTCCCTCCTCAGCATCTTTGACCTCTTCGGGGGACTGAGAATGTTCCCCTTTGCTTTCCTCTTTTGCATCAATCTCAGAGTCCTCGTTCTCTGATTCCCTCTCTTCCCTTTCTTCTAGAATGTTCCAGTACCTTTCCTTATCCTCCCAGTATTTTTCCTTCATTCTCTCAGAGAGAAGACAGAGTTCTTTATGCACCAATCGAGAGAGTGTGATGTCTAGGTTGGCCACCATCTGAAAGTCTCTTCTGGCCTCCCTCTCGCTCCACACAGCCGCATAGGCCTTTGCTCGCTTGTAGTAGGCCTTGACACAGTCTGGAAAAGATCAATAATGGGACTGTAATTGAATTTCTCTTTCTGTTATTTACTTACTAAGGCTGCATCATCTTGGTAAACGCTGTAAATGTGCATTCAAATACATGTATTATTATGTTTTTAAATGGTATTATTTGCTTTCATACCATTAAAAAGGAACCTTGCTACACATACGCTGTTGATTTAGCCCTAGTCGGACACCAAGTACACACACCTAATCTTTGCTCTGAGAGGGCTCGAGAGGCTGGTTAAGATTTCCCATTGATGGCTCTCCCCCTCTTTCATTTGATCATGCTCTTCACTAAATCTTTCACTCTGCCAACATTTAAACAGAGTTCCCCCAGCAAACGCCAGCCTCTGGCAGAAAAACAGCAGATTCTGTGAGCGCATTTCAAAAGGATGTGCTCCCCAGGTGAAATGGTAAAGAGAGCAAAGAAGATTTGAAATGAAACAGACAACAAGGTGTGGGTGACACATGGGCGCGGCAGAATAAAATGAATACCGAGAATTAGAGGGAACGGGGAAATGGGAGAACTGCAGGAGGCTGAAGTCACTGGGCCGGCTGCATATGCATAAGGCTCATTAGGAGAGCTACCCACGCTGCCTCTGGAGCCACCGCGAGAGACGATACATCTGTCACTTCACATGCTTCAAGAGGGCTTACACAGAGCAACTCCTGTCCCTTCGCCTCATGCAGCTAGCCAAGCTTAAACAAACCCAAACCACCGAGGACGAAGATTACTATGCATGCTGCCAAGTGCAATTATGAATGTGAATGCAACTGGATTATTTATGATACTCAAAAAAGCAAAGAGCTAATTCTGATGGTGGTCAGTAATGCTATATATGTTCATACTAAGGTGGTCTACATCATCTCAACTTAAATGCCATGCGACTTTCAGTAATTTGCACTGGTTTCATTGGATTCAAATGACTTTTAATAGTAGTTGACGTTTGATTTCCTGTTAATAATTTATTACAGAATTAAATGCATGGCTTAATTTAGTTCATGTGTGACCCTGGACCACAAAACCAGCCTTCGGTGGCACGGGTATATTTGTAGCAATAGCCTAAAACAGTGTTTTTCAACCACTGTGCCGCGGTACACTAGTGTGCCGTGGGAAATTATTCAATTTCACCTAAAACAGGCCCAGGTTTCACACTGAGTAGGTAGAAATATGAAAGATCAAAAAAGATCTTCAAAAAAGTGTTTATTTGATTCCTATTCAAGACACTTTGATAAGAATGACTGTATATTGTTAATTGCACTTTTTATTTGAAAGAAGAAGAAATATGAAAGATCATAGAGTTTAATTTTTTCGATTGTTTCGACAGTTTCGATTGTTGGTGTGCCTTGTGATTTTTCATCAATTAAAAATGAACCTTGGCTCAAAAAAGGTTGAAAAACACTGGCCTAAAACACATTGTATGGGTCAAAATTATTGATTTTTCCTTTATTTCAAAATTCATTCGGATATTAAGTAAAGATCATGTTACATTAAGATATTTTGTAAATTTCCTATCATAAATATATCAAAAGTTATTTTTCGATTAGTAATATGCATTGCTAAGAAGTACATTTGGACAACTTTAAAAGAGATTTTCTCAATATAATAGAACTACAAACACGCATTAAAAGTGTTCAAAAAAACTACAAACATGGAGGATATACGCGACCAACGGACAGGGAGAGAAAGGGGTTTGAGTGATAAATAATCAATGTGTAACCTGATAAAAATATATTTTTTTACTGTTATCCGCATTATATTTCATGTGCAGCAACATTATGAACTTTTACAATGGTAGGGTTGGTCATTAACGTTTAAATGCATAATTATGCAAACACAAGAGCAGAGTTCTCAGCATGAAAGACTCCTGAAAGAACGTGCCTCTTCATTTCTCTCTAATATGGTAGTTAATTAAATTAAACGAAATGTAGATAATGTTAACTTTGATGATTGACAGGGCAGTTTAAACAGTGACAGGATTCAGGTAACTAAGCAACAGAGCGTCCATTAAATAAGCAGTTATGACTAGGGCTGTTCGATTCCGAAATTTTTGGAATCGATTCCGATTCCGATTCCTGGTTCTGGTTCTTTTTGGAATCGATTCCCAGCCCTAGTTATGACGAAGTAGTATGTCCCAAAGCTTGCCTACTATTCTGCTACATACTCAAAAGTATGTACTTTTTCTTCACAAAAAGAGTACATAGCTTTTAGGGCATAGTATAAGTAGGCGAATTGGGACGCAGCAACGGTCAATCTCAAAAACGGCTCGTTTGTCGTAATTATGCTTTTAGATATATGTTTGTCTCATTTGTAAATTTTAGGGGTCTAATTAGAGGTGGGTAGTAACGAATTACATTTACTTCGTTACATTTACTTGAGTAAATTTTTGGGGTAACTAGTACTTTTAGAGTATATTTAAAGATAGGTACTTTGTTTTACTCTTACTCAAGTACATTTATAGTGAAACATTTTTTACTTTTACTTCGCTACATTTGATAGCGTTCCACCATTACTGTCCTCAGAAACGTGTCATTGGAATTTTCATTTCATGCCTGATAAAACTGCGTTAATGCTGCTTTGTATACAGCTGTTACTATGGAAATCGTGATATTTCAGCGCTCCTAAAGCGCCCCCTCGTGACAGAGAATGAATTTTTCATTTCCAATACATTTTTTTCAACTGTTTCTCCCAGAAGGGCTTCAGAAAAAAAATGGCAGCTGGCAGCAGGAAGTACCTGCCATTGACAGCCGGAAGCCAGTTACTGGCATTCGGAGGGTAGGAGGGACCTGCCACTTGGTGACAGCCAATCAGCATCGATCAACTTGGCAGCAACCAATCATATGCAACTACGACAGACATGAATGGCAGTGTTTGTTGGAGCGGTACATTTTGAAATTAATGATCGGAGTAATGAATAATTGTTGCTTGTATGTTTGATTTTAACTTTTATGTTAGTGAACAATGTAACTGTCTACTATAGTTAATCGTTAATCTTAGTATGTTAGTGGGCTACCATTAACTTAAAAAAATTTCTTTTACTATTAAAAATTAACATGATCAAATAATCTGACATCATACAAAGCCTGTTACGAATTTAAAGGCTTTATTAAACAACCGCAACAATGTTGTTTCTTGAAATACTACAAATGTAAAACTGAAC
>NC_133376.1:26456793-26664732 GCF_049309525.1 Garra rufa
ATATATATATATATATATATATATATATATATATATATATATATATATATATATATATATATATATATATATATATATATATATATATATATATATATATATATATATATATATATATATATATTATAACATTTGACTCTTGAGTCAGGGGGGGCAAGAAAAAAAAATCAGATGTAAGCATTAAAACAGTGCCCTACGGTATTGCAGTACATCAAAGCAGTTAATTAAAGCGCTGCGCTTCAGCTCGGGCCGATGGGCCCTGACTTTTTTTTACACCCCAGGCCTACGGCTTCGGGCCAATTTTCACGTCATAGTTCAGACCCGGGCCGGCATCGGGCCTGTTTTAGGCTTCTCCTTATTTTCATAATTTAGACATCCATCAATTATGGTGAAGAAAAAAAAAATGCCGCGCTGGTGGAAACAACACAAAACTTCACTTTCGCTTTCACTTTTGAGACCGACTAAGACACCATTTAGTGTGCTTTAGCGCAGCTGAATCCGCGTTCAAGCGCACACAATAGGCTAAAACTCGCCCCAAGCACCGGCAAAAATAAATAACAATGAATGTGTCGAGGAAAGAGTAAGGACATAAATGATTTATTTATTAATTAATTTGTGTATTCTGAGTCAGTGTCGCAATCTCCTTTTTGGACGCGCCTTTAGAGAGAAATTCATCTTTACAGATTACATGAAAGAGTTTGTGCTTTTGATTTGTTTTATTTCGTTAAGTAATAATTTAAAGCTTTCTATAAATGTATTTATTATGTCTGTGAGGCATGCATTTCGCTTCATTTTGTTAAGCACTCCTGTTCAAGAACCAGACGGCAGAAAGCACATAATTTTTGTTTTCTTTATTTTATAAAAATGCTCTAACGTTTTTTTCGATGTATTACTCGTACTTTGTGAGCAAAAATGACGGATAATTTTAAATTGCTTCCAATGAAAAAAATGCAAGTGAGATGCGCTGGTGCCTCGATGTCCTGCAAGCTTTAGCTTCCACTTTCTGCACAAACTATGCGCATATAGCGCACATTTATCTGTAACGTTTAAACTACCATTGTTTTATACTTGAACTGTTTTATATCTATAGATTTCATTTAAGGCAAGTCGTGATGATTTGAGAAGGCAAACTGATCAAACAGACTATGATCAGTCTTCCGCTGGGCGTTGTTCGGTAAATATATATATATATATTTAACGAATAAAAAATGCTCCAAGTGTTTTTCTAAATAAGCTAAATAAAAAACGAAACTAAATATAAACATTTTGCCATTACATACAAAACTGAACTATTTTATAGCTGAAACAGTAAGTTGTTTTGGGAGAAGGGGAAAATATATTTTTATCCCTTCTATTGCTTCACCGTTATTTCGAGAATAAACCCAGCGTAAATATGCAAATGTCACTCCCAAAACATATCAGCTTGCGTGTGCCGAAAAACGAAAGTTTCATACAAATTCTAAATGGATTATAGCCTGGAAAGTGCAAAGCACGCTCCCCTTATTATCACTAAAAGTTCATAGAGATCTCACAAAATTCCATTATAATTAATAAAGCTCTCTAAACTACACAATTAATATTTTATTTACATCGCGTCTACACTCATAAGATGATTCACGAGCGCACAAAACGGCACTTAATAAAAACCGATCAGGCGCTTTCAGCAGTGAGTGAATTCTGACAAGTGTTTCTAATTGTTCGGAAACAACATATATGTCTGTGATTGGCTACATTGCTCAACGCTGCAAAAACACGTTGGATAGTTTGCCAGATCTTCAATTGCTTTGCTTTCGTTTGAGGGTTATATAGCACCGTCTAGTTCCCAAGTACAACCGAGCCTAAGCTTGGCTAAAGCAGTTGCAGCGGGGCTGTCGAGGATTCCATGACTAACCACAGGGGGGGCAACTGCCCCCCCCTTGCCCCCCCCTAATGGCGCCCATATATATATATATAAACACCTTACTTCAGCCTATGTTTTCAAGGAGAGGTGTGCGGAAGCTATAGTTACTTCTGATCTGATTGATATGAAGTGAAAACCCTAAATTTCAAACAGTTTGGAAAGCTTCCGCACACCTCTCCTTACATAGGCTGAAGTAAGGTGTTTATATATAGCTACTTGAGTACTTTTTCCATCGGATACTTTTTACTCTTACTCAAGAAACTATTAAGATTGTTACTTTTACTCTTCTTTGAGTAATTATTTCCATAAGTACTTGTACTTTTACTTGAGTACAGATTTTGGGTACTCTACCCACCTCTGGGTCTAATCTTTTGGGGTCTAATTTTTTGTCTAATCTGTGTCCAGTTATTTTTAGCTGTTTTAAACAGCTTGTTTTGCTGCTTGACATTGCAGATTTGTGTGTCTTACCATATTTTTTTAATGTATTATCTTAATTATGAACACACTGGTTTGTATTTCAAACTGTTTTACCATTTGCTGCACGTTGTTATTCTTCTTGTTTCCCTATAGTCTTTTCACAAGACATCATCAATCAGCAATATTAGCGGCACTGAAAGTAAACAATGCCACTGAACTGAACAAAACTTTTTTTGCTGATTATTGCTGCTCAAAATGGTCAATTATTGTCACGTTTTGGGCTGCACCAATCGGTCGGACCGGGAAAAACATTGAGTACTACAGACTGCCAAAAGTTATAACAAATCAAGGAGAAGAGTGCAAAAAAACTGAAGGGAACAGAAGGTGTTTGTGGTTGGCCAAACTGAAACAGGATTTCCAGGTCAAGAATCTTGACAACATTTGTGTTTGTTCTTATCATCATCAAAAACAGTTTTACTCTGCCATCATTGAATCTGTCCTCTGCACTTCAATTACCATCTGGTTCAGCTCAGCTACCAACTCTGGTCTCAGAAGACTACGTCGAATAGTCCGGACTGCTGAACGAATCATTGGTACAACCCTCCCTACCCTTCAAGATCTGTACTTATCCAGAGTACAAAAAAGGGCTGCCAAAATTACTCTGGACCCCTCACATCCAGCACACTCGCTTTTTGAACTTGTACCATCTGGTCGGCGCTACAGAGCACTGAGCACTAGAACGACCAGACACAAAAACAGTTTCTTTCCTCAGGCAATCCATCTCATGAACACTTGACCGTGGAACATACAACACTATACAGTCTTTATTCATTTTTCAGTTATTTATTTAACGCACATACTTACTTCCATTCAAATGTCTTTGCTATTTTTGCACATTGTCTGTCTTGTATACTTGTATATTGTTCCTTTTATAATATGTATCGTCTTGTCACTGTCATTCTGTAGCACTGTGGAGCTTCTGTCACTAAAACAGATTCCTAGTAGCCTATGTGTAAACATACCTGGCAGTAAAGCTCATTCTGATTCTGATTCTGATCATTTCCTGTCAGGTAGATGAAATATTAGGCTAATATCTTAATTAAAACTGCTTGTATGTATCTTTACCACCTATTAACTTTAGTTTATAGACGTTTTTTCTTAACACAGAAGTAAGTCCGACTCTAAACTGAAAGAATGCTTTGCATTTCTGCATTGTTTCTAGTCAAATTAGGGTATATTCCGAGCAAATAAACTAATGTTAAACCTATTAAAATGTTTTTAAAAAGCACATGGCTCCATAGCGCCATCACTTGGCAATGTCGCAATGACCGTCATTTGACAGTGCCTCACTTAATGAGTGTGTAGATGACACGAAGCAGCGGACGTTAGCTACATTAAAAACAGATGGACGCTATTTGAATGGGTTCCTATGGAAACCGGAACAGAAAAGCATTCAATCTGATGGCGGCGCTCATCGTTTACTCAGGAAAAAGGTCTATACTACAGGGCCATTGAATGCTTGAATCTGATTGACTGACGAACGTTCTAATGGCGTGCATTATTTTCAGGGAAACGCATGGCGAACGTAGTTCCAGGCAGCTTTTGACCGCAATACATAGGTGCGTTCTGATCGACAGGGTCCCTACACAGTGTTCACTGCTCCCTACTCCCTTAGCACGGTATATCCGATGAAGTGGACTTCGCTAACAATAATCGCTCATTTGGAATGCCCTGGAACGTCATCAAAGCAAATCAATGGCAGGGTCATGCAGATTATGATATATAACCACTGATCTATATAATGACTCTATATAACTATATGACTCTATATAATGTTCTCTATTATAGATCAGTGTATATAACATAAATAAATATGGTAATTTGTCTTTCAAATTTAAATACATATAAAATACATATAAACTTAAATATTTAATAAATATAGTCAAAATGTATATGATTAGACCGTTAACAGATTGTGGTTTTATCTCGCGAACTTTCTTTCCCACACGCAGCCTATATTTAACTATCCTGTGGTAACGTTAAAACAAAATAATCGGTCTGTCTAACTTCATTATTAACTGCATTCGTTTGCTATCAACTGTTTCTTTTCCACTATCGGGCCGAACCGTTCTCAATGCTTAACCGTTCTGTTCCGTGCCGATCCGGGCCAGTCAGCACAGATACGGGGCGAATTCCAAACGGCTATTTTGCGCCCTTCAAGGGCACTTCTAGAAGGGGACGCCATTTGTAGGGACGTTCCAAACGAAAGTGAGCAACTTAATCCCTTCACGAAGGGCCCTTCCAGAAGGCCGTTAGAGAAGGGAACATTCCATGGTCACTTCACGGAAGTGATTTCCGTTAGTGATCACATGATCTTCAGTTAGGAGCTCTTGCAATGCATTTTAAAGCAAAGTTGGGGTTGATTTCGACTTCACATACATACTTAGGTAGAATAAGCTGATTAAATTTGTCTTTATTTTAATGTAATACAAAATATTTTTCGTCAGTGATAAAAATGTAATTTAAGACGGTAGTGTAAGCAAGTTTAAGCATGTTTAGTTTAAGAAAAGTGTAATAGTAAATAAAATAAATATTTAAATAAAATAATAATGAAAAGAAGTATTTATTTACAACAACTGATAAGAGTGCTGAATGCTGCACGCACACGCAGCGTTGTCAAGGTAACATTTCGTCAGTCGTTCCCTTTGCAAAGGGAGTTCCAAACGCTTAAAAGAGACAGAAATGCCCTACTCCCTTAAAAGAACTCACTTCAAAGGGCTCTGCCCTTCGGAGGGAGTAGGGCATAGGGATCCGCCCTTCCGTTTGGAATTGGCCCACGGTTTGATTTTCCACTGTGGTACGGAACTCTTTGGAATGTAAATACAAATGCGTCAAATCGTTGCCTTGGTAACGCAAGAGTAGACAGCCCCGCTTCTACTGTTATTGTCCTTTTGGACGCGATATGTATGTTTGAGTTTTTTATTTTTTCCCGGTGTTGTGCCGAATTCTGACCCCCGCCAGATTACTACCCCCCTAGTATTGGTAGGTTTAGGGTTAGGTGTGGGGGAGGGGTTAGGATTAGGGGTGGGGTTAGGATTAGGCAATCAGGTAGCGCTTTCAACGAGAGGGGGTTATAATTTGGCAGGTTTTGAACTTTTCTTAATGCCCTTCTCTGCAAGACACTGCGCTATAATTTTAAAAACTTTTCGTTTCTCTTTGCACCCTCCAGCTGTTGTTGAATTTTTCTTTCTGTCCAAATATCAATATTAGAGCAAATGTTTCATCCACAGACCAAAGTGTCTCAGCCATTTATATTTATATTTACCGTATCTGCTTACTGCGCATCCGCTTAGCCATAGACAGAGCCATAGAGAAACTGGTAGCCAGGCAACAGCGTGGCGACGTCATGCACACGCATTTTACCAGCCCGGTTCAGCACGGTTGTCTAACCGTGCCGAGAATTCCTGGCCGAGAACGGTTTGTAATCGTTCCGTGCCGTACCAGGCTCAGGTGGAAACACAACTGGAACTGTACCCGACCGTTCTACGGTTCGGCCCGATAGTGGAAAAGCGCGTCGTTACTAGGTCTAAAATGACGTTTTGTAACTAGCAACGAAGCTGTTGGATGAGCTGCATAAGAAATTAATCCTAATCACAGTAGCATTTTAAGGACAAAAACGTGTTGTGGCCGCTTTCCCGCCTTACTTTCTAAGAATTCTACGGCCGTCGTCAATTATTCCTTACTTTTCAAAATATCGCACCCCTTTCCTACTTAAAGTCCTTCTCTATATGATTTAGCAGCTTTCACGTTTTTCCCCCCATTGTTTAGACAGCATAAATTAGCAGAACAACATATTCAGCAGTACATTAACAGTGCAATCCATGCTGTTGTTCACATCCGCCAATTGCCAATATTGCTGCGCATCCGGGTAGCTGACCAAATCGTGGCATAAGTGGAAACCATCTATTGTTACAGGAAGGTGTACATTTCTTTCATACCAACTGACATTTTGAAAATGCGAACAATTCATTAATTTTGAACTTTAGGTCAGAACAGCTTTATGAACGATTTACACAAATTCGTTCTGCTCGTGTTTCATCAATGAGACCCAATGTTGGTGACATTGAATTCATGTGATTGTGATGTAGTTCTTTTATGGCGTTTTATTTAGTTTTGATTATTGTAATTGTATTCATGCTTCAAAATTCATTGTGTCCCTTTGTGAAGATTATCTTGATGAACATAACATGTAAGAATCATGAAATAGAGCTTATTTTCTGCAATAATCAAACAGCTGGATTAGGCTTTTTGTCATAGGAACCAGGGTAATGCTAACTTCCAAGTTGGCCTACAAAAATATGGCTTTCCTGTAGCACTCTATACAGGTCTTCTTTTTAATGGCTGTCACTGGTAAAAGATAGTGTAGTTACAGCATCTACCATCAGGGACCAAGTGGGACATTCTAACAAGCAAAACCACAACCATTTGGTTTATTCTAACAAGCTGGCCTACCTTTGTGTTTGTTCAAAAGCTCTGTCGTATGTTCTATGACCTCGTAATATTCCTCCAGCTCTAACATGCACTGGCAATAGTTCAGCACAAGAGGAATAATAAGCCTGTCCAGATTAATGTAGTCCTCGTCTCCTGGCATCTCCTACAGAAGGAGGAAAACAAATTCTGATGTCTGAATATTTCTTACTGGTTTCTCTACAGCCCCCTTATAACCTCCATGTCATTTTGCATTTCCTTTACCCTGGATTGGACGGTACGCAGCAGAACCACAGCCTCTTGGTACTTTTCTGCAGCTTCACGGAACCGACCCTGCTTGACCAGAGCGTTGCCCAAAAGATGCAACGAGGGCACGACCTTTAGCTTCTCATCCTTCTCCATCATCCAGGACTCACGCTGGTAAGTGAACGGGTCGCCCACCTGAGGTAGACAGAGAATTGGAGCGTGCTCGTCTCGCTTGGTTGAGGATTGAAAACATGGTCAGAGAATTGGGAACAGCATTTCTTTCCTGGCGTGTAGCACTTGATTGTGTAACATTCTGTTACGCTCTGTTTGGGTTGCAGTGAGAAATCTGTTGGAGGTGGAGGAGTGGAACTAGAATGAGTGTATGAGCGTGTTGCTGTGCAAAGGTGCGTGCATGTATTTGCTTGTTTTCTTGCTCTGTGTGATACACCTGACCCACCGAGATTAGTTCCATGATGAAGATTAGAGGCTGAGGTGTCCTCATTATCTCATCAAGCTCTGGAAAGCCTGTCGAGTGGTAGTGAAACATGTTTCCCAGGCCACACGTGTGTCTTTGGCCATCTAGAGGGTCCTTTCCTTGAGCAGCCAGTCGTATCCCTTTTGACACCATGGGATAAAGACCTGTGTGCTGCAGATAAAAAAAAACAAAAAAACATCACATTACAGTGTTTCCTACAGAATTACATAAGATTTATTTGTTTGTTTTTGCCTGCAGCCTGTAGGAGAACCCAAAATGCCTCTATTTTGTGGTATATAGTGTTTAAACTGCACCACATTTAATATAGAGTTGAAGTCAAAAGTTTACATACACCTTGCAGAATCTGCTAAATGTTAATTAATTTACCAAAATTAGAGGGATCATACAAAATGCATGTTATTTTTTACTTAGTACTAAGATTTTTCACTTAAAAGACATTTACAAATAATTCACAGGAGAAAATAATGGCTGAATTTATAAAAACGACCCCGTTCAAAAGTTTACATACACTTCTTAATACTGTGTTGTTACCTGAATGATCCACAACTGTGTTTTTTTATGATTAAAAAAATAGATGTTCATGAGGCCCTTGTTTGTCCTGAACTGTTAAACTGCCAACTGTTCTTCAGAAAAATCCTTCAGGTCCCACAAATTCTTTGGTTTTTCAGCATTTTTGTGTATGTGAACCCTTTCCAACAATGACTGTATGATTTTGAGATTCATCTTTTCACATTGAGGACAACTGAGGGACTCATATGTTACGATTACAGAAGATTCAAATGCTCACTGATGTTTCAAAAGGAAATAGGATGCATTAAGAGCCAGGAGTGTAAACATTTGAACAGAATGAAGTTGGTACATTTTTCTTATTTTGCCTAAATATCTTTTTTTTTTATTATTTAGTACTGTCCTTCAGAAGCTCCAGAAGATACTTGTTTCCAAAATAAGCTAAATCTACACTGACCTTCAAATTCAAAGTTTTTTATGATTTCTTTTGCAGTCCCTGCTGAAAAAAAAGCAGGGGTGATAATGTAAGATTCAGTAGCATTACAGGTAACATGACCTTTCATTCAACTTATTTGTACACTAACCATCTAACGACAATATTTAGTCTGATTTAACTTGCAGAATGGATTATTCATTTCCTCTGAGTATTTAGTATAAACAGCAAATGTGAATATTAATAGAAAACGTAGGAAGCAACCAAAGGTGCATATTACATCAGACAAATTCCCCTCCATTCTTATGTGAAGATTAATTAAGATCCAATTAAAGCAGATGCGATTATACCTATAGAAAGGGAAAAAGGTGGGAGGCACAACAAGAGGTTTAGTTAGATTTTAAACACTTACAATAGCATCACACCAAAACTCCGCCACCTCTCCAATTCTCATGGAGGTTAGCAGCACCTCCCACACCTCCATCTTGAACATCTTCCCCACGAAAATCTCAGTGGGACGCTTATTTTTGCGACTGTCGTCAATCACTGTTCTTTCAAAGTTGTCCAACAGAGTCTGAAAGTGGAACACCAGCTTTGTGGGTAGGAAGGCAGAGGAAAAAAGAGAATAAAAACAGGATTAAGAAACAGCAGATATTTTTTCCTCTTAGTACGCCATGCACATATTGTAACTTGCTACACTGTGCGTGTTTATATGTGTGGGGGAGAGAAACACAGGGTTTTTAAACAGGCCAGAATGTGTTTTTCCTCATGCCATCCTAATAGCTTCTTGGTCCAATTTTGCCTTCATTATAACACATTTAAATGTATAGTCTTTTTAAAGCATGTTGTTACCGACACCTTGATGGAATGAGAGCACACATAGTGAATACAGAGCACAGCTGGTAAATGGAGAGATTAATGTTGGCATTGTCGTGGAAAATGTTTGTCATCCTCTCCAGGCTGAGGGCCATATGGCTGGACAAGTAGGGGGGAAAAAAGTCACCTGGCACAGATACGGTGTTCCTCTGCCGCTGTCCAAAACGATAGCTTGCCAAACTTCTGTGCAATTATATGCACCAAATGTTTTGTCACATAATAAAACCTTTTTTATAATCAGTAGAATCAAGGTACAACCACTTCTAATCAAAGCAAATGGTTAGACAAGAACCCATCCAATAAAACATCCATTACCCACGACCTTACCTTGGTTCCCTTCGGGAAATGCGGCAATGGTCCTTGACCCCCATGCAGAATCTTCTTTTTTACTCCAGGATGATCAAGCAGATAAGTCTCTTGCATTTTAAACTCTTAGGAAGAGTGTTTCTTTATTGAAACAGTCCTGATGTCCTGTAGCCTGTGAGAGTTGGTCCTTGGCAGTGTTAATTAGCAAGCTGAGGAAGGGAGACAAATCACACCCTGCAGCCCAATGCTGCCTGACTGCTTTCTGACAGATGGCTGGATTACCAGGTTGAGGATAGCCACTTTAATCTGCCTTGGCTAATCCTTCAACCCCCCTGAATCTTCAGTATAATCCCCTGTAAGAAGTGAAGGGATGGGTGACCAGAGAGCGGAACTCAGAGTATGGAGACAATCGAGATCATTCTGGAAGGCAATAGAGTTCAGTAATCCCAGAAAGAGTCTGCAGTACTACTGCAGACAGAATCATCTAGAAATCTCCAGATTTTCCAGTTTGTTGACCACCATACTGGAAGTAGTTTACAAATACACAGATTTAAATTTCAGATATGATTTTATTTAAAACAAACTGCGGTTAACTAAAGGTTTACAGACACAAATAAGTCACAAATAGTACAAATACACAATTATGCATGAGAAGAAACTTGTGTGATGAGGCTCACTGTTCAAATTTAGCTAATACAAGCAGTAAGGTCTGTGATGCGTTCAGCAGTCGCCTCTGGTCAGAGTCTTTGTATTGCAGTGTCTTGGTAATTGTGAGCATCACTTCTCGATCAGTGAGTCCAGCTGCTCTTGAAGGGAAGCCAGCTGTTGGAACAGAATAGCAGTGATGGATGGCTAGCAGTAGGGGTATAATTGAAGGCTAAGTGCAATATGTTCAACAACACCTCCAACGTTGCTACTTTTTTCTATCAAGCCATTTGTCAGTTAGGCGTAAACAAACAATGACAGCAGAAACTGACATTGGCCAAGGGTTATGGTGAATCAGTAAAACATGTATGTGGGTCTACTTATTTTGCTCAATAATATTATATGGGCCATTCTACAGAACTGGTTCAAAGTCAGAGTTGGGGAAAAAAAAAATATTTTTTGTAATATCCAAGGTACACATTTCTAGTAATTGTGTAATAGTTCATTCTCATATTGTATTTTCAGAAAGTTTTGGAATATTTGTCCTCTCCCCAAATTTGTCACTACCGAAACACAGTAATATATAATTTAAGAAGAAGGGTCATATTGACCTTTTAAGATTTTGCTTACATCGTCCTTGTAAGTATATATTTTTCTATTTTATTAAAAGGTTTTCAGAGATAAAGCAGTAACTACAATTTTAACAACATTTCAAGTGTGATTTATGAGATTTGCTGTGTTTTGAATCAAATTTTTCTTTGTAAAAGGCAAAAAGTTGAATCAAACTTAAAGGATTCATTAGTTTGAATATACATTGAACTAAACTCTATCATAACATCTTAGTTGATAATTCAGTTTACTTTATTTTTGACAAAACATCCCATCGGTTTCGGTTATGACAGCACATTTTCAGCATTGACAGAATTTCAGAATTGCAACCCACTTACTAAAACATACTAAAATACTAAATTTTTGTTCCCTTTTGTTACTACCGAAACAATGATAACATGTTTTGGTCATGACTGTTATGGTAGTGACAATTTTATGGGATAACTCCCAAATAAAACAAAGATATCACTACCGAAACTTCACCAAATGTTTTGGTCATGACTGTTTCCACAGTGACAATTTTAGGTAATTTTGAACCTAGCTCAAAGATGTTAATCAGCACATGGTTAGCTAGCACAGTTATGAACAGCTGTACACATATAAAACTCAATGCTAAGGAATAATTCCCAAAAAATATTTAATTATAGAAAAACTGTGTTCGGTAGTGACATTTCTTAAAGTTGGGAACATGTAACTACGAGAGTGAGGGACACAGGAACATTTCCTGATCATAAATTTAGGGGCGTAGTTAAAATCAGTTTTGGTAGTGGCAAGATTTTTTACATAAAGTTTCATAATTTACAAAGAAAATATAAAATAAATATTTCTGAACTTCATGGAATAAAATGCAACAATTATTTCAATATAAATTTCATAAATTGAGGGTTCGGGACAGCCACATCCCAATTGAAAGTACCCACTAAATGATGATTTTATGTATATTAAGCTTACTGATATTTAAAATATTATTGTGGGTTTCAATAGATAATAAAAGGATCTTAGTAAACATCTAAGATTTGAATACTTAAATGCTTTTTAAATGTGTTTTTTTGGTTGTAGGACAGCAGTTTGCACCAATTTTGTAGAATGGCCCATATATGGGAAATTACTCTCACCAAAAGCAATTGGAATATGGGGAATTAAGAAATGGATTTAAGCATTTTTTTCATACATAAAAAAGATTCTCCCTCAGCTATTGCTGTAAATTACACTTGGAACAGATGGGAATCAACAGATGGGTAAATGTGATATGCTTATATTTTTTTCTTAAGATTCATTAAAAGACAGGCTCAAATGAGTCATTTGTTTGAATTTACTACGCTAGTTGTGCTGCACATTCCTGATTTACTGTTCATAAGAGCCATTTGCTCAGGAATCTACGCTGGTTGAACTCTGTTTTTAATTTACTAAAAGGACTGGTACATAAGAGTTATTTGTTTGTGAATCAAAATACACTGGTCACAATGACATGGAAAAAAAACGTCTTGATTGTTGAGATTCAAAATGTGATTAACTCAACCTGGTCTCATGGTGAAAACGTACCTCTGGGAACTTTTTTTTTACAGAACAGATGATTGTACATATGGTATATTTTATGTGACATTTGTTTTGTAGGCGTCACTGGAGTTCTGTCTTTATGTCCATTAAGGTGCGCTGTAAGTCTAATGCTCCGTGATGTTTTAAAATAACTTACCATCTGCACTATACCTAAACCTACCTGATAGTATGGACAAAAGCAAATGTGATGTAAAAATGCTATTACAGGTTTTAGCTTGTTTTTTAATCTTTCATCTTTCATCGTGAGTCATGTTTTTCACGGGATTCGTCCCAAAGTATTCCGCATCCTAAGTCCACTTTTGTGCTGGCTGAGCTACTGAGCAAGTTATGTCCGGAAAGCGAAACATATGGAGCTGTAATCATAACTGTGTACAAAAACCATTACAAGTGCTTGCTGTTTTACCACCTCTAGTGTTCATTTCTGTCAGAAACTGAAGTGATATGTACCCAGAGGTATGTTTTCATCATGAGACCAGGTAGGATTAACTGGAAAAATATTATTACTGAGTTGGAATGCATACAGACATTTGGGTTCGTATGCAAACTCACCTGCTCCATCTCTTGCTCTTCTTGATGAACCATAGCATTCAAAATACCCTGGAAACGATCCTGTAAAAAGGACAAAGGAGGAGAGAGGAAGAGAGAGAGAGAGAGAGAGAGACTTCATCTAGTTGACAGTATGCTGTTTTGATGTTGGCCGTTTGTGAACGTCTTAACTGCTTGCACACATATATATTTGATTTGTGGCCCTGTGAATAGATCTCAGACATGCATGACCTTTCACTGTCCCCTGTGACTGTAATGACCGTGGACAAATTTAGCCAGCATAGTGCACACAGGGCAACCGAAGTGACACTGTTAAACCACACGTCCAACCCCGTTGCACAGCATCTAAATCCTCCAAATGGAGCAGCTGCCAGAGCAAAGAATTTTATGCTTTTTTGTGAGTTATGTAAAAGCTGCTAAAGGCAGAAATGTAATATTTATGCCTTAAAAAGACAGCAACAACTTGCCTTCTTAGGTTTACTCAAGGTTATCTTAAAGGGCTGTACTGCACAAAAACAGTGTCACCAAGGCTATGTGTTTACATGATGTACCATGCCAGAGAAAGTGCAAGTAAATGACACTTACCCTAAGAGCTTGATTCTCCACCTTCATTATCAATTTTTCCTGTTCCTTCTTGCGGGCACGTGTTTCCTGAAGCTTGGTCTTCAAACTGTTGATCTGCACCTGGTACTCCATTACTGCAGATCAAACAGAGATTGTGAGCCCTACACATGAGTCCTAGTTAACATGCGTGCAGTTTAGTCATAGGCCTTGATGTCATATTGAGCTCTTTTACCTTTGAGAGCAAGCTAATCTGCAAATGCTCATGTAATCTAAGGTCCCAATTATCTGCAAATCTTTCACACTCTAACCGTGCAACCCCTCAAGCTGCATAAATACCACGTCGTACATTCTGCACTCTCAGAGACAGATTTCCATTGAGGGCATACACACCAATATATCGAGCACCTTTGTGGATAACATAAGAACTGACTGACATTCTGTCAATCATCAAGAGCCTAATATTGGGGAAGTTGGCCATGCAGTACTTGACCTGCAGTGTAAAATATATACAATTTATTATGGATGTGATATTATCTATTAAGAGAATATAGCCTTTTTTTTTTCAAATCTAATTCAGCTGCCTACCTAGACAGCATTTTTTAGGCATCATGGACACATTTTTAACATGCCTATGAAGCAGTGTTAATATTTACACATAGTTTTTGTCTTTTGAGGACATTACAGTTAAAGTCAAAAGTTTACATACAACTTGCAGAATCTGCAAAATGTTCATTTCACTAAAATAAAAGGGAACATACAAAATGCATGTTATTTTTCTTTAGCTCACTGATGATCCAGAAGGAAAAACAATGCATTAAGAGCCAGGGGTGTAAACTTTTGAACAGAATGAATGTGTACATTTTTCTTATTTTGCCTATATATCTTTTTTTTTTAATTAGAACTGCCCTTTGGAAACTACAGAAGATACTTTCATGTTTCCCAAAAGACAAAATAAGCTAAATTTTCCCTTCTGGAGCATCAGTAAGCATTTGAACATTCTGTAATAGCTGTGAAAAGATGGATCTCAAAATCATACAATCATTTTTGGAAAAGGTTCAAATACAAATATATAAAAATGCTGAAAAAAAAAAGTGGGGCCTGAAAGATTTTTTCTAAAGAACAGCAGGCAATTTAACTGTTCAGGACAAACAAGGGACTATTAAGATGTATGTAAACTTTTAAACAGGTTCATTTTTTTCATTTCAACTCTTATTTTCTCTTGTGGACTATATGTAAATGCCTTTTATGTGAAAATATCTTATTTAGGTCAGTACTAAATAAAAAATAACATTTGGTACAATAATGAACATTTTGCAGATTCTGCAAGGTGTATGTAAACTTTTGATAAAAAAAAACAACATCTTAATTTGTGTTCTGAAAATAAAAGAAGGTCTTACAAGTTTGCAACAACATGAGGGTGAGTAATTAATGACAGAATTTTCATTTTTGGGTAAAATAACACTGAAGTTTAGTCTATTTTACTTGGTCTAAAATTAAATCTTTTTAAAGTCGACTGGAATAGCAATTTAGTTGACAATAAATGCAATATTACCTGTCCATAAGGCATGACCCACGTTATACTAAAGGCAATCCTATTGCTAAACCTTTTCATTTGCAGAATATGTGAACAAAACACATGGTGGCACAGCTCTGAGCAGCATGGCTCATTTTGCCAGTTATATGCCAATGTGACGTCGAAGGCACCCTGCCAGTGGAGAGACAGAGGGTTGCGGGATGATGCCAAGGTCAGGCATGTCTGTCACTCACTGGCATGGGTAAAGACACCCCAGACAACCAGCACACCTATCTGACCTAAATACCGCATCAGGCTCATTATTTAAATGCTAATCTAGGTCGGCCACTGTTTGTCTGCCAGTCTGCCTGTGATACTGAATTGCGGTTTTAAATTGGGCTTGAAATGCTGTCACTGTAATTGATCAGACAACCTGTGTACAACCATCTCACCGATCTGACTGTTGCTGTCGTTCTCGTCTCTGCCTCCATCGGTCTCGTTCAGTTTCTCGTGGAGCTGCCTGACCATGTCGTCTTCAGTGTCCATGATATTAAGGTCTTCGTCCTCGTGGCGTTCACCCTCCTCGTCCTCATCCTCGCTGCTGCTGCTGATGTCGTTGAAGATCTCGCGAAGCTCATCATGTTGGACTAAATTAGAAGAAAAACGTGAAGAACTTTAGATAAAGATATAACCACAAAAAAACAGTCAGACTTGTGAGATAATCCACCTGAAGAGCCATGACCCTTGTGTCCCGAGGTTCCAGGTGAAGACTCCAAGTTGGACAGAGATAAGCTGTTGTCAGGTTCTTTGGACTCATCCTCAGCAATCACCTCCCATCCTGACCACAGGGTCAAGGTTCATATATCAATAATCCCTTTATCTTCTCATCCTCTGAGTTTTGGCACAAGCCCACTTTGCGGTTTGTTATATCACTGTGCTGCTGACCTCCACAAATTTATAAGTGACTCGTGCCACTTTTTTTCCTGTAATGCTGAGCTTAACACACTATTTCCTGCCCAGTTGCACCATTTAATTTGTGAGCAAGTCTGCCACCTGGTGGCAAGGCTGAGTATGACAGAAATGTTCAACCCTACATTAGAAATGACATTTGCATCTAGACTTGTTGTGACGCTGGGTTCGCTGCAACAAAACATGACAGTGGAAAACAAAAGCAAAAAAAAATAAAGGATACGAACACTGACGGCTTCGGCATCTGTGCTCAAGAGCCTCTTCACCTCCTTTTCCACATCGGGAGATTCAATGTACTGTAGGATAAATCAGGTTAGATTTCAGCCCCAAGGAACACGTTCTCAAAAACTGCATGCACGCATTCAGATGCACACATAGTACTAACAGTAGAGGCTGGCGGCACGCCAGGGAACACATTAGCGATTAAAAAAGGAAGCCGAGTCAATAGCTAGCTGCGATTTATTCAAGAGTCAGAGAGAAGAACCTGCCACTAACTCGCCTGCTGTCACTTCAATCAAAGAAAGAGCCAGATTGCTTTCCTGCAAACCTTGGTGGTAAATGAAGATGGAATGCTTTATTTATATGTAAATTGTAGCTTTTAGCATTAACTCATTCTCTTTTCCTGCACGAGTAAACATTTTTCCCAAATAGGGATGATAAAGGATTGTAGAATCATCAGAAAATCCAAGAAAAAAACAACAACAACAGAATGCTTGAGGGAAACCAAATGAGGTTACCTTCTTCTTCGCTGTCTTCCTGAACCGCCTCTTCCTTGTGTTCTTCAGAGGAAGAGTAACTAGAAGGAGACAGATGTAATTGGATATAAAATGAGTTTAATCATTCAAGCACCGATAGGCTGTCTCAACATTCACTCCAAACCAATTACGGGGAAATGTGGGAGGTACTTACTGCCATGGTTCCAAACAAATTTCTTGTCTTTGTCCTTGTCTTTTTTTTTGCTTTTGGAGTCTGCAGTGCCTGTGGGCTCCTCTAGAGGGGGGTACAGGTCTCCATCCAGTGTGCATACCAGCATCTTAAACAGGAAAACAGAGTAATTAATAGTGATATGGCCTTGTAAATGTGCTGACGCTCATTATATGGCTTGTCTCTGTTAACCAAGACTGCAAAGGGGAAATTTAATTGAAGACTCTGTAAGAAACTTGTATTAACAGATTACTCCACTTCCAAAATAAAAATGTCCTAACAATTTACTTACCGCCAAGTCATCCAAGATGTTCATGTCTTTCTTTCTTTAGTCAAAAAAGAAATTCAATTTTGTGGGATATATTTTTCGCCATATAGTGGACTTCAAAGGGGATCAAAGGATTGAAGGTTAAAAATGAGAAGGGTATTATCTAGCAAACGATTTATTTATTTTCTAAACAAAAAAATTACAATTTATATACTTTCTAATCTCAAATGCTCATCTTGTCTAGCTGTGCGATGTGCATGTGTACTCTATTAACTCTGGTTCAACACAGTTCTCATTTTCTCCTCCAACTTCAAAATCGTCCAACACTGGGGCAGCTGGAGCCTAATGGTTAGAGAGTTGGACTTGTAACCCAAAGGTTGTGAATATGGCTGCCCACTGCTCCAGGTGTGTGTGTGTTCACTACTGTGTGCACTTGGATGGGTGAATGTGCAAAGAAGATCAAACCCCCTTTACAAAAAAAGGTAAAACAGCATGAAGGACGATTTTGAAGCTGAAGGAGAACATAAGATGGGACTTTTTCGAAATACCCTAACTTTCTTGAACTGGAGTGTGCATCACAGAGCTAGACAAGACGAGCATTTGTGTTTAGAAAAAAGTATATAAATATTAATTTATTTAAGAAAATGAGCTATTGTTTCACTAAATAAGACCCTTATTCCTAAACTGGGATTGTTTAGAGCCCTTTGAAGCAGCATTGAAACTGCATTTTTAACCTTCAAACTGTTGAGCACCATTGAAGTCCACTATACGAAGAATATATGAAGAAAAATCCAGGAATGTTTTCCTTAAAACACTTAATTTCTTTGCGACTGAAGAAAGTAAGTCATGAATATCTTGGATGACATGGGGGTGAGTAAATTATAGGGAAATTTTTATTTTGAAAGTGGAGTAATCCTTTAACAGCTTGTATTAACATCTTACCTGACAGATATCAGCAGTCTTATAGAAGGTCTTTTTGTCGACTGTTTTTAATGACTCCAGGATGCAGGGTAAATCCACTAATTTACATGCTAAAGGGACACGATCCACACGTACAATCCCATGGCGACCATCAGCTAGGAATATGGTAATAAATTTCATGAGAAATATTTTTGAAAACGAAATTGACAACATTTAGAGGCAATATGCTGAGGTAAATTGAAAGTATTCTTTGTTCATCTTACTTCATATGAATTTCTCACTTGTAGAGTACTTACCATGCAACTCTATAGTAAGTCTGTCTTTCATGTTCATGCTGCTAGACTGGGCAAACCGTCTGACTGTAGAGGCATACTCCTAAAAAAAGGAAAAAAGGAAAGAAATCATTTTAATATGCAGATATGGTGCTCAAGAAACATTTCTTTTTATCATCAATATTGAAAACAGTTGAGCTGCTTATTATTTCTGTGCAAACAACATTTTCTTTGAAATAAAAAAGCCTTCATTTTAACTTTAAAGTGTTAGTTCAACCAGAAATGAAAATTCTGTCATTAATCTTCGGAACACAAATTAAGATATTTTTGATGAAATCTGAAAGCTTTCTGACCCTGCATAGACAGTAATGGAACTACCACATTCAAGGCTCAGAAACGTACTAAGACAACAATAAAATTGTTAATTTAACACCAGTGGCTCAACCTTAATTTTATGAAGCTATGAGAACACTTTTTGTGCGCAAAGAAAAGAATTTCTTCTTTTCCGTGTCAGTCTTTAGGGTCAGAAAGCTCTCTGATTTCATCAAAAATATCTTAATTTGTGTTTTGAAGATGAAAGAAGGACTTACAGGTTAGAAATGACATAAGGGTGAGTAGTTAACTACAGAATTCTCATTTTGAGTAAACTTTGGCTTTTCACAACACAAATCGTTGCAAAGCAGCTTTACAGAAAATGAAAGTTTCTACAATATATTTAGTAGTAGCTTATCAGTGGTGATTATGTCAAGTTGATGGCAGAAATGTACAGTAAAATCAGTTAGTTCATGACATGTAATCAAACAGACAGTGAACATTATTTACAGCAATGATTATATGTTGCAATCAAACTTATAGCAAAATATGGTGGTTATGTATGTTGGTTCAGAGTTGGCAGAATAAATGTTTTAATTTCTTTAAAATAAATAAATAAATACAAATCTAACCAACACCAAACATTTAAAGAGTAGTGTATTTAACCTGACATCTTGTTATCACAACTGTCACATTTAGTCTGGGTTTGTTTTCCAAATTAAAATGACATTAATTGCATACAGTATGATGTATATTCACTTCTGAATGTACTGTTCATACTGTTCTGTGTTACATTGTATCCCACACTTGTCTTATTAAACTTTAACTGTGCCTAACAGAATACAGAATCCTTCATGTAGAGTTTAACAACATTTAACTTGACTGGAATGAACAATGTTTATCAATGACACTATATTTGTATGTAATTATTTGCGACTTGACTAATAACATTGAATTACTACTCTTAAAGCTCTTGAGTTACTCTCAATTAAATAATTATGACTATATCAAACAACAATCTAACGTGATCATATCACGTGTTTAGATCATTTGATGTACAGTAACTGTTCAGGGAGTGTGCACATTACTTAAAAGCTTGTTTGCACTAATAATATACATAATAACTGACCTGGGGAAGCCGCAGAACAAACTGACTCTCCAGCTCATGAGGAGCATCTTCCTTGTTTTTAGAGCCCACTTTTCCCACTGAAACAGAGGAAAAGTCTTGAAATACTACATACCGGTTCACATTTATTACAAATTTACACACACACACACACACACACACACACACACACACACACACACACACACAAATATGTGTTTGTATTAAATGTTAATACAAGAACTTTGGAATTAAGCAAGGTAGGTACAATGATTACCACGATCCTGAACCTTCTACTATGAGAATACCATGGTATGTCATGACTAACATCTCATCACTTGTTTACAACATAGCAATACTACTTTTTTGTCAGTAAAAGCAAAACAGTGACTTCAATAATGTATGCATGCTAGTACCTTTCGTTTTTGAGGTCATCTTTGGCTCCTAATTCTGCACAAAAACAGATAAAGAGACCATGTTTGCATATAAAAACAAAAGGTGTGCAATCTATGAGACTGCTAACACTTTTTTTAAAAAGGGTAAACACATTTTAGAAATAAGTTAACTCTTTTTAGGGTGATAAAATACTAAAAAGTACATTACAGTAAAAGCGTGTTAATAAAAATACTCACCGAGATCCGAGAAGCTAACAGGCTAACGCTACATATAGTGGGTATCTGTCTGATAATAGCGTCAGATAGGATAATTGTTAAATAGTCGTTTCTCTAAAATGCCAGAGAATAAAATGGTTGTAATAGAATACCTATCACGAATTATACTACGTAAACACAGATTTTGAGAGAGGGGAACCAAAATGCTACTAATACTAAATATTGCAGTGCCTCGGTGAACTGACTCGCGGAAGCTCAGCGTATGTTTGCGCTTCACTGCCATCTGCTGTCCGTTGTGTAAAAGCAGCTACACACCGAAATCTGCTAATGCGGAAACATGAAAGCTTAAATATATTAACACATTTTTAGAAAATTTCTCGACTGCGCATTTATTTCAGTGGACACTTATATAAACATAAGAAGAACGATTTGATACATAAAACAGAGATTTAAGCGTTATAACGCATTCTTCGTGAATGAATGGATAAAAACCGAAGCTTCACACAGCCTCCCATATGGTCTAGCGGTTAGGATTCCTGGTTTTCACCCAGGCGGCCCGGGTTCGACTCCCGGTATGGGAAGTAATGTTTTTAGCTTTAAATGTATGGATTACGAGAAATTGCAGCTAAATAATTAGAAAAAACCCCAAATGCAACTAAAACTTTATTTATGCTACAATTAAATATGCTATTTTAATACTGAATTTAAAAATAAGAAATTTTGATTAAACATCTACACAACTAAGCTTTTATCACGTTACTGGTGTGTTATCATTTTTAGTGGGTCAAGATATATTACTGTATTTTTACAGCACTAATAAGTGGGTCTGGGTTCAATTTGACACTAGGCCAACGCAGTGGGAAATTGATTAGATGTTAACAGTATTGGGGGTAACACATTACAAGTAACTTTTTTCAAGTAACTATTAAAGTAACACATTACTTTTAAATAGACAAAAAATATTCGAACAAGTAACGCAAGTTACTTTGTTTTTTCACTTATTCACTGACACCTATCCAGTTCCATGTTGAGAGAAACTGGCGTTTCCTTCACAATAAGGTTTAATAATTTCACTTTTGGTGTTAAAGGACCCTTACAATTGCCAAAAAATATAACTTTTTTTTGTTATTAAAAACAAATAAATAAGCCCAACCCAATTCACAAAAGTAACACAACACATTACTTTTCATAAAAAGTAACGCAATTAGTTTTTTTTTTCCTTTCTTATGGAGTGACGCAATAATGTAATGCATACTTTTAAAAGCAACTTTATCAAAGCAAGAGATGATAACAATAACAATGTCACACTATTTATCTAGAACTAGCATTATGAGCAGGTAGTTACAAATAAGGGTCAGTAAATAGTGTTCAAAACAAAATATAATAATGAATTGTAATCAAAGCGAGTCTTTTGACTGACATTCATGGGGAATTTGCTTTGAATTACTTCCTACTAGATGTGTGACTCATTGTGTTAAAAAAACAAAGATATTCAAAGAGCATGATGATTAAAAGGGAGAGATTATGTGGTTACTATAAGCGATTTTTAGAAAGAAAGAAAGAAAGAAAGAAAGAAAGAGAGAATGAAAAAAAGTTATTCATGACTGATTAGCCCTTTATTGTTCTGTTTTTATGTCTGTACATTAGGTTTTAAGTCCTACAAAAACATGTAGTGTGCAAATAGTTAATGGGTAAAGTGTGCTTTTTAATCTATGGAAATGTTAAATATTAAAAGACAAAATACCACCGTTAAAAGTCAGGATAATTTATCAAATGTTGTATAAATAAATACAAGTAAATCCCCTGACCACAAACAACACTACTACCCTTGAATTCCCCAAACAGGCTATTCCGATAATGGGCGGTGCAGGCGGTGTGATTAAGGGGTCATCTGTATTTGTGTACATCACAAACTAACGTTCAGTACCATTAAGGGGCTGTCTGAATTTATTTGATGGTACAAATCAACGCTCACTCACCTGCGGGACAAGGACACTTCCATTCAGCCAACATGGACTGATCGCCCTATAACAAAAGCGATGTTTTCACTGCGATTATTACGTTAACCAAAATGAATGGTTGTGCAAATAGGCTCTGGATTACACTGTTTAAACACAACGCGCTGCTAAAGTGTTAATTGAAAGAACACCTAGAGATGTCTCTCATAACTACTGCTATGGTCACATGAAATGAGCCAAAACCGTAAACACTGCTCACATAAACAGTCTTATGATTCGTCGATTAGGTGCCGACGTCATCCATCCCATCCACAACCCTGAAAGACGCGACACTGATTACATGGGAGCGTTTTAGTTTGACGCTTCGGTCGCTTCGCAGGGTAGACGCCGGACCAATCGCTTTCGAGGGAAAATGTGAGCGCAAGGAATTCCCCACGCAGTGAAAACAGTATAACCTTATGTTAGGCAAGAGAAAGCGACAAAGCTCGGTTAGAGCCTCAAAAACAACGAGCTTTTAGAAGATTCTGTCGTTGGGAAAGAGAGGATAAAGTTACTTAATTTTAACAGGAATGAAACGGGAGGGAGGATTCAGATGATGACAGATTGTTCAGGAATTGTTTCATTGAAATGATCGCAGTGTGTCCATCACTTAACGCTACCCCACGCTAAACCTTACAACTTGTACAATTATGGCACGTTAAGATGAAGGTAAGTGCTTGCAAAGTTTGTTCAAATGCTATTACTTAAGATATTAGTTAGATTTAGTTATTTCTCAACGCATATTAGTGCATTTTAGAATGTAAAAAGGCTTTTAGAAGTTTCTCTTTGTGTATCACTGACTGCATGCTCAAGCATTGTTTATGTAATTCAGATATACATAGAACTACTTGGATTTGTTGACATTCTACAAAACCACCATATGTTGTCATCATTCTGATCTCATATGACTGTTTAGATCTGAATAGCCCCCAGGATAGCTTGACCCACTGCTCTGTTGTGCCCCTCTCCCATAACTGTGCACTGAGTTGTTCCAGCATGATTGCGGGCATGTGACTATAATGACTGGTTCAGTGTGAGAATCCCTTGTTTCAGGCTGACATTGCTGGTCAAGACACAGTAAGGGCTTCACATGAGTGTGAACAATCAGTTATCCAGTCCTCAGTGCTGGGGCTTGTGGTGGTGCATCAGTGTTTTCATACAGACCAGCACGCACTTGTAGATTTTTGTATATATATGTATATAACTGGTTTGACTTTGTGTCATTTTCACTACTTGTGACCAGGATCAAAAATTAGCCAAGGCTTCGGGGAAGAAATGGCAGAAGAGTGAATAAAAGGCCATTGATGTGTGGGCAAAAGTGCTTTTATCTATCTGGTATAACATAGTGAGCAGGCAGTTACAGTATGTAAAACAGATGCTAACAGGTCATTTATTGTGTATAGCTTTATTTAGAAGTTAAATTAGTGACTAATTTCATATTGTAACAGAGTATCAAATCCATCTGTTGGTGCATGTATACTCATTTGGCGTGATGTTGTCTTAATTTGTTTTCTTTATTTGTGGTTTGATGTCTCACTCATTGTCTTAACTGTTTAAATCTTTGCCAGATGTTTACATTTTTGGGACACAAAGCTTCCCTGTGAGACATGCATGTTGAAGTATCTGTTTGGCTGTGTTCTCAGCATTCTGGCCATTGGGAGGTGCTGGGGTCAGGGAGTATACTTGTGTTCTCCTGCTTTGGGAGTTTGTGATATTAGTCAGCTCGTTTCATCCAAAAATGTTATCAGCTGGTTCTGATACCCCCTCCCATTACAACAGCCCCCTCCCAGACTTCGTACACCCCAGAGGCTTTTAGATAGCTGGAAATTCCAGTCTTCTGAAACTAATTATCCTCAATGAGAGGCTCTAAATATACCCCTTGGTTGGTGCTGTCTTGAGTCTTTTCTTTCAGAAATACAGTCCTTGGAAATACTCCCCCCTTTTCTTGTTATGACTTTGCATCTCAGAACTCATGGCCAATGACCCTATTGTGCCTTTGAACTGGATTGCCAGAAGGCACAAAGGGGCTCTCAGATGCCCTTACTGCCTCTTTTAGCAGATGAGGCACGTGGCTTGAGATATCCCAGAATGACAATGAGAGGTATGTGGGAAGCGTCTGTCTAGGGAACATCCCCGGTGTTTGCTGTAGAATATGTGGCTGTGACGGCGAATCCCATGTGAATAAGAAGCCAAGTCAAGGAGAGTTATCCTAGGGCAGATTGGCTCCGACTTTGTGTCTTGGCCTGATGGTGTATAGAAAATCACATGAGATATGACTTAATGGGCTGGCTATTGATTTGTCTCCACATTTGAAGACATCAGTCTTTATAAACTCGGTATCCAGGAACTGCATCACCAGGGCATCATCAGCTGAGAGCTTGCTGCAACATGAGCCGCCTCCTTGCAGACAGACTACAAGCATCAGCAAAGATATCTGGAGTGTGCTAGGACAGCACGCATAATATAACGCCTCATTTTTCTGCGTGTAAGCCTTCATCATTCATTGTCACACAACTTACAACATGTGCAAAAATGGATTGAGTAATTGTCTGTTGGGTAATTACTCAAAACTTTGACGTAAATCTTTTAAATATGGTTTTTGGTTCTAGAATGCTGACAAGAATGAACCAGATGATATGCCTTATGTCATATAATTGGTGGGCAAAACGTGAAGTCATTAGGCTTCCACAAGGTGGTGGTGTTCATATGTTAAGCTCAACAATAAGGATGGCCTGAGACCAATTCATAGAACTGTCATTTGGTCTTTTACGCCAGTGTGGCCCTGATTCATTGATCTTGGACATTCATTGTTATTCCTTCCTTTTAAAAATGTGGTTTTCTGGGAGGTGTTCTGTATTGTTTTTGCAAATTCTGCTGGTTTGCCTTCAAGATAGTGTTATCAAGCTTGTTAACATAAACAGCTAGCAAGCAACAAAAACGATACTGACGGTCATCAGTAAAAATCTGTTGAAAACTGCAAGCGAATTGAATCGTATACGAATTTATGGAGTTAATTATATGTGTAATTTTCTGTTTGTTGTAATTTTGTTTAGTAAAGAAAGTGAACATGTTAGCACTTTTAATGAAATATATAAACCCCTTATAGAACCCATTTATTGTAAATATTTCTAGCAAGTATAAAAATACATTGTTAACATAATAAGAACCAATCATGCAGAAACAACAGAAGCAATCATTGTTGTTGAGCCCGGATATGATGCATTATGTAATATAGTGTAGACACAAAACGGAATTTTCATATTAGTCATTAGTTTCACTGTTTGTAATTTTACAAACAAAGTAACTCCTGCATGGAAAGGTGCACCATAGTAGTTTAATGGGTGATTCTATGTCAACTCAACCAAAAAATATTTTCTGTAGAAAGACAAACGCATATAGTGATGAAAGCCAAAATAATAAATGTCAAGGATGAATATTTACTGAGTAATCCACTATTTTGTAAAGGTGGGTCAAAATAACAATGTTCACGTGAGATTTGTAGCCATTTTACAGTGTAAAATGGCTTTAGAATGCTGGCAGCATCATGTTTTGTTTTTACACAGAGATTGGTAGGTCTTTTAGTAAAATCTGTTGACTTTAGCAATCTTTGTTTCAATATATGCCAACAGTGACTTTCTGTGTTTTTTGACTCAAATTTGCATGCCTGTAACTCAAAAGTATTAAAGATATCTTAATGTCCTCTTAGATTCTAGATCCTAACAAGGCGAGACACTGCAGGTGAATAGGGTAAAAAAATAACTAATAGTTATCACCTTACTTACCCAGTTGATTGATTACATTGATAATTGTAAACATTTAATGAAATATGCACTAATTTGCATACATTTCTAGAACAAAAATCTAAACACTGGTTAAAGTCAATTTCAACATTCTTGTTTAATTCTTTGACGTATTAGAGTCAAATGGTTTTTACAGAGGGAATTTTGGGTATCTCATTTTGTCACTCCATAATTCAGAAAATACTTAGAACAGACAGAAAACAATATCTTTTCGCAATTTTTGGGGGAATAATATGTTGTATATAATGAAGCAAATTATATATGAACAAATATAAATAGGAATAAAAATGTAAAGTTTGGTGTGTGTGTGAGTGCTACTGAAGTGGAGATTTCTGACTCCGTGTAGGAGAAAAAAACAAATTTTTAGAAAACAACTTTTAAAAATGTGTCTCGTAATTGAAATCTATTGACACAAATAGATAAGTACTATAAAAGAAACACTTCACAGTGTCTTTTGGATGTTTTCCTTTATGAAAAACAAAAAATCTAAAACTTGACAGGCGCATGAAAAAACAGCATTTTTGCCTGCTGTGTCTCACCTTACCAATTTTTTTGGTATCTTGATCTTGATTCAGGCCCTCGATGGTTCAGTCCCAGAGATATGGAGATCTCAATGTGGTGCCATGCGTAAATTGGTAAATTGTTCACATTTTCAGTGGCCAAAAACCAAATGTGGGCCATTTTACATACAGCTGATACTTATTTTCTTCTGAAGAGGAATATCTAAAGAACAAATAATGTTAAAACTAGAAATGTATCTCTTTTTTTCTACTTATGGATTTACAGGCATGCAAACAAGAAGTGCTTTTTGCCATTTTTGAGCTGTCACCGTTGGCATATAATGAAACAAAGATTGCTGGAGTCATCAGATTTTACTAATAGACTTACCAGTCTCTGTGTAAAAATAACATGATGCTGCCATCTTTCTTTTTCTTTTTTCTTTTACCCCTGTAGACTGGCTCCAAATCTCAGGTGAAAATTAACATTTTGACCCACCTTTGCAATAGTGGTTTACTCAGTAAATATTCATCCATGACATTTAAAATTTTGGCTTTCATCACTATATACATTTGTCTTTCTACAGAAAAAATAATAACAAAGTCAAAAATTTGCGCTGCATGGGAATTTTCTTGTAATTTGGTTGATTTGACACGGAATGACCCTAATGGAACATTACTTCAGTTTTGAAATGTAGAAGTTAGGGACTTTTGCATTGTTCCCCATATAAATTACTGTTGAGAAATGGCTCTTAGTAAAGTAAAAAGTGGAGACGGGTGATTCTCACACATCCCACCTATTATGTTTCCAGAATGAAATCATTTCAATTTGAAGCCTGTTCCTGACACATTTCCTTAGCACAATTGTGTCATTTACAAAGAAATCTTGTCTTCTGTTTGTGTTTACATTAGATTAATATTTTGGTTTGTGTAATGTTCTGCTGCTGTAACCTTGCTGTTCAGATGGCAGTAGCCAAATATGTGGGTGTTTTATTAAGCAAGGCATTATAGAGATACAAGGCCGACTGCCTTTGTTTTGACTAAAGAAAGACAAATATGGAAAGCTTGGGTATTTTTTTAGCAGGCACATCTTATTGCTGGTGGCTGGTGTTGGTAAAAGGAGGGTTTGCTTTTTACAGACGTTACATTGACTGAACTTTTAATATAATTAGAAACAGTTTTATACTGTACATTCATGTTTTCAGGTCCCAAAACTCAGTTTCAGTAGACCTCAAATGACATTTTAACAGTTGTTTTTTATTGAAAGTCAATGTGTGGAAAAAAGTGACGTGGGATGTTGAGTAAATGTTCTTGAGTGTGTTTGAGATTTAGATGGTCCATTAAAGGGGCAGATGTGACTAATTTATCCAGCTGATTTACACTTGAGAGTAAAAACTGTCTAATGTGTAAAGTATCACGGCACATTAAATGAGACTGTTATTACTGTACATCAACGCCAGTGTGACTCAGTCCAGTAAAACGTTCATTCAGGGACTGCCTCGCTAGACAGGGCTAAAATAAAGCAGTCAAAGTAAAAACATATATTTTTTAAATACTGTACCTGTTTACTTATTTATTTTGTTTGTATTTTAGAACAGTTGGTCGTTCCTCCCTCAGGCTTGGATTTAAATTATTTAAATAGACTGAGACATTAGGTATTCATCTAGCATAATGCTTTCCAGTGTCTGGTCCTCAGAGAGAAAACATACCATTTGACCATTTAAGCTCTAAAACAGACCCCACAACCATCATTAGCGGCTCAGCTTCTGTTGTATTTCACTATAATGTGTGTGAAAGGCACTGCCAATTTAATGATCTGAAATAAGTGGCAAGGAAGTTACACTGATAACGAATTAGGATTTACTTTATGTAGTGTCAAGTGTCACAGCGCTTATTGTGTTTTTTTCCCACTGCTCTGGTCAATACTCTCCATGCACAGATGTGTTATTTGGACTGTCTGGAATGTTGGCCTTGCTCTTTGTCTAATGTTTAATTAGTTGAGGTTTTGTGAGGATCGTATACTGTCTGCTAAGGGATGGTAACTTTCTTGTGCAGACCAAATAATAATAGAGATAGTGGAGAAGATATTGATGTTTCGACAGCATTGTTACATTTGTGGTGTAAACTCAGAATTTATTTTCCTCCATACCTGATTGTAGTCGTTTTGTTAACTTTATCCAGCACAAATGGGACAGTTTACCCAAAAATGAAACCTGTGTAACTTCTTCTTTTCTTTTGAACTCCAAAATAAATATTTTGAATAAACTTGCCCTTTGCTGTAGCACTTATGACGTTCTTTAAAATTTCTTGTGTTCCACAGATGAAAGAATGTTACAGTCATGGGCAGAATGATTGGCTCCCTTGGTGAATATAAACAAAGAAGTCTGAAAATAAATCTACATTGTTAATCCTTTTGATCTTTAATTTGACAAATTCACAAAAACATAACCTTTCATTGAAGTAAAACAATTGAAAATAGGGGGACAGTCTCCTTATAAAATAAATGTTTTTCTCAAATACACATTGGCCACAATTATTGACACCCCTAGAAGTTATTACGAGTAAAATATCTCTGAAGAATTTTCCATTTTATATTTACTGTACATTTTTAGCACACTTGGGTGACTACAAATATAAATTTGTGTAGCCACAATATAGAAATATGTGACCCTGGACCACAAAACCATTCACAAGGATACATTTTTTGAAACTGAGATTTATTAAGAAATAAGCTTTCCATTGTACAGTTTGAAAATCTGGAATCTGAGTGTGCAAAAAAAAATCTAAATATTAAGAAAATCATATTAAAATTGTCCAAATTAAGTTCTTAGCAATTACTAATCAAAAATTAAGTTTTGATAGGAAAAGAATAGGTAATTTACAAAATATCTCCATGGAACATAATTTTTAATAAATATCCTAATGATTTCTGGCATAAAAGAAAAATTTTGACCCATACAATGTATTGTTGGTTATTGCTACAAATATACCCGTGCGACTTATGACTGGTTTTGTGGTCCAGGGTCACACATATATGTGACCCTGGACCACAAAACCAGTCATAAGGTTAAATTTGACAAAACTGAGATTTATACATCATGTGAAAGCTCAATAAATAAGCTTTCTATTGATGTATGGTTTGTTAGGATAGGACATTATTTGGCTGAGATACATCTATTTGAAATCAGAAATCTGAGGATGCAAAAAAATCAAAAAGACTGAGAAAATCACCTTTAAAGTTGTCCAAATTAGGTTCTTAACAATGCATATTACAAATAAAAAATAACATTTTGATATGTTTACAGTAGGAATTTTACAAAAAAATTTACAAAAAAAGAACATGAACGTTACTTAATTTCTTAATGATTTTTGGCATAAAATAAAAATCAAACATTTTGACCCATGCAATGTATTTTTGGCTATTGCTACAAATATACCCCAGCGACTTAAGACTGGTTTTGTGGTCCAGGGTCACATATGAGGGAACACAAAGGCCAAATTGCCTTAATTGTCCAACATAAATAGAAAAACCAAAGAATATAGTTCTGATGTGCAGCAAAAGATTGGTAAGCTTCACAAAAGTTTGTTGGCCGTGAGAAAAGAGCTAAAGCATTGAAAATTCCCATTTCCACTATCAGGGCAATAATTTAGAATTTCCAATCAACCGAAAATGTTACAAATCTGCCTGGAAGAGTATCTAAACTGTCTTAAGCCTGGGATACACTGTGCGATATTATCAATCGTTGCTCTTGGCTCTAGCTCAAACTGCACGACAGAATCGCAGGGTGTAAAAGTTCGCAGCTCACGATTTATGTTCTCACACTGTACGACCCGATGCTCTTATGCGATCTTACCGCTCACACTGTGCGTCCAATATCGCACGTCGGACTTGAAACAGAAGAAGAAGAACAACAAAAACACGGTAGTAGGATGCTGACAAGGAATGATGAGGGTCACCAGAGCAAAAAGCGCTCGATCTCGTGCCTTTCCGTGAGTTCGTGTAAGCGCATGGACTTTTTTTATCTTTTTTTTTTATGATGTTATTTGTATCTGAAGAATGTTCTTTTTTATTATTATTTTTTTTTTATTGAACTTTTGAAATAACAGAACATGTTGCTTCCTTCTAGTGATGGGTCGTTCTTGAACGATTCGCTCATTTTGAACGAATCTTTAATGTGACTCGGGACAAACGAGTCGTCTCGGGGAGTGATTCGTTCAGTCGCGCATGCGCAACATCCTATTACTGGAATTAGTTCACCTGTTTTTAGAGTCGTTAGGCGAGGTGAGCGAACCATAGACTAAAGTAGACATAGACTTAAATCTAAGCCCTAGCCCGGCCCTGGTCCGAGACGCACAGGCTGTAGCCCGGCCCGTGTCCGACAGCTTATCAAAAATTTTGGCCCGAGTCCGACCCGAAGCCCGTCTTTTTTTCCGCCAAACAGCTTATACTGTTACAGCCATTAAAATAGACCAGATTTCGTATTTAATAGAAAGTTTATGTTTTTTCGTTTCGGTTTTTTTATCAGAACAATTTAGAGAAAAGTTTGGAGTTTTTTGTTTGTTTGTTTGTTTGTTTGTTTGTTTTTTAAATGTAAGTTAGTTTTTTAAGTGACATCGATATCCAAGCGGTATGTGGTCCACAGTGTGTTTACTCAATTTAACCATATATCAAATCAACACTTGACTAGTCTACAATGCAATTCACAGATATAAAACAAACATCAATATAGCAAAATGTTAGATTTAAAGTTTATTATCACCATCTCAGAACAAAGGCATTTCAAACAGGGCAGGCAGTTCTGCTGCGCAAAACCGGAACATACAAAGTCGCAGTGGTAAAGTAAACGAATATTGAACAAATATATAAAGAATAAATAATAATATAGAAAACTTAAAAAACACAACTTTACCACGTGGCTGAAAATCTCTCTGCGGTATGTGAGCACAGTGGAGCGGCAACAATTTCCCCCGCACTCCTTGCATTTAATAATCCAGCTCCACTCCTCTCTCACTGATGTCAGAAACACCGCTCCGCGTCAAAAAACAAAAACAAAAAAAACAAACAAATTAAGTATGTTTGAAATGTAACAGTCCTGTTCATAAAATATAATAAAATAAAATAACAGGAGAGTTTCAAACATAGTGTGCAATATTTGTTCCGACCACAGCTAATAATTGTCAGCATTAAAAGAGTATTGCTGCTTTATCCAGTGCAAAGTTTGTAATGAAAATAATACGTTTTCGTCAGTTATTTTACCTACAGATCACATTATTTCTGATTTGAGTGATCCATCTCTATCAAGCTAAACAGCGGTGGTGGAGCGCTCTTGAAGAGAGTGAAAACCATGACGCTCCGACTTTTAAAAAAATCCGCTCCTTCCTCCATTCAAAATCACACCGCTCCACTCCGCGCTCCGCTCATACTCTGCTATGCGCGAGAAATCACTGGCGCTTCCGGGGACGCACGCATGAAATCATGAAATCACGCCCGATATATGTGCAAGTTATGACGTGAAAATTGGCCCGAAGCCCGGCCCTAGGGGCAAAAAAAAAAAAAATTCGGGCCCCGACGGGCTCGGACTCAAATGCAGGGCTCTAGACTAAAGACCCAGGCAAACAATGATTTAATATTTTCTGTTTCTTATAGCATTATAGTTTTGTTTTGTTTTGTTTTGTTTGAAGTGTGATTAACGTTTGTGTCAGCAGTAGATGTGTTAGGGAGGTTAAAGGCTAACATTTGAATTATATTTATTGTTAAAATGAACGAAATTACTCGAAAAAAGATTCGTTCATTTTGCTGAACGAGACTCAAAGGTCCGAGTCGGTAAAATGATCCGAACTTCCCATCACTACTTCCTTCACTTT
The DNA here is from genome assembly GCF_049309525.1 of Garra rufa. NCBI lineage: Eukaryota > Metazoa > Chordata > Actinopteri > Cypriniformes > Cyprinidae > Garra > Garra rufa. The sequence continues at coordinate 26,489,438 of NC_133376.1, forward strand.
CACTTTCGTGTTTGCACAGGCGCAGTGCCAGAGTTTTGGGGTAATCAGGTCGTAGACGCTCGTAGCATTGCTTCAACGGTGCGATACACTCACGAGGGCCGACCAGAATTTCAAACCAGTTTGATTTTCATCCGACCATACGATTGTCGATCGTGAGAGGGTAATCGCTTCTCGTTACCCTGTGTATACTACACGATGTGAGACGCACGAGTCAGCTGAAAATCGGCCCGATCCAAGAAATTCTCGCACGAGTGAAAAATCGTGGCAAAAAGGGTCAAAAATCGTACAGTGTATGCCCGGCTTTAATGGAAGGTGAGGAGGAGAGTTCGAGTGGTCAAAGACTCTCCAAGGATCACAGCTGGAGAATTGCAGAAAATAGTAAAGTCTTGGGGTCAGAAAGCATAAAAAAACCAAACATCATCCATATCACCACATGTTGTTTGGGAGGGTTGCAAGAATAAATCAAGAAAAGAAAATGCTCTCATCCCAACTCCAGGATATTTATTTGCCAGACACTACTGGATCTTCTAACTAAACTTAAAAATAAGCTTTTTGGCAGCAAACACACAAGATGAGTTTGGTGAACACTGGGGGGAAAAAATACCCCATGTCCGCGGTTAAATAGACTGCTGGATCTTTAATATTGTGGGCCTATTTTTTCCAGAGGTCCTGGACATCTTGTTCAGATAGATGGGATCATGGATCCTATCAGATACCAACAGATAAAAATTCGAAACCTGACTGTCCCTGCTAGAAATCTTATAATGGGCCATGTTTGGATCTTACACAAGGACAATGATCCAAAAACAGAAATTAACACAAAAATAGGTCACTGAACATAAAACTAAGCTTCTGCCAAGGCCATCCCAGTCCTCTGAACTAAACCCTATAGAATTGGGCATGGACCTTGAAATGGACATAGAAATCTGAAGGGTCTGGAGTAATTTTGGATGAAGAAATGGTCTCTGATCTTTTGTAAAGTGTTCTCCAAACTCATCAGGCATTATAGGTGAAGACTCTGGTGAAGAGCTTTTGTAAATGTGACCCTGGTCCACAAAACCAGTCATAAATAGCACAGGTATATTCGTATTAATAGCCAACAATACATTGTATGATATCCAAATTATCGATTTTTCTTTTATGCCAAAAATCATTAGAATATTAAAGTTCTCTTATTATGCCTTTTCAAAAACGACCTTTCATGCGGTGTGTCATGTAGCTGTATGTGAACATAAACTACCTGCAAAGTTGTGAAGCCGAAAGTGCACGATAAATAAAGTTATTGTCTATCAAAATACAGAGTCGGCTCACTATTGCTTAAACCAGTCATCAGGAATTCGGATCTTTTTCTGTTACGGCTACACGTCGCAAAGTAACACATTTGCATAATGTCCGCCCACATTCTACATCGAGAACCATTATTTTACTGACGACTGTTCTCGGGAAATACAATGCGACATTCACCAAACGCTTGCTCTTAAAAGATGGATCAGTGGCCAGTTTATCAGAGGCTTGCTCCTCTGAACCTCTACCTGCAAGTATGGTTAATAATTTTTGATTGTATTTTCTAACGATCATTCAAAATATGTAGTTGTGTATGTTGTAAACCCTACAGGTGTCTTGCTAACCGGCTAACTCACACTTCTATAGTTATGTTGTTCAGCTGTGGGCCCACTGTAGTCTAAAAATGTATCGATTGACTGTCTGTCTATTAGTTGAAGTAATGATAAGGGATGGTACGTGGTTTTACACAGTATAATGCCTTATATAATGTTGAAGTTTACAACATAGAGGTGTGCCCGTTTCGCTTACATAAGCAAATTGCAAGCACTTTCCACGATAGTATGTGCTAGCTAGTTGAAGTATTCTCCTGTCCTTCTTGCAAATCACACCGTGTCTTCACCGGACACGACCGTTGTCGCGCTTTGCTGCATCCAGTGTAGACAGCATAGTATTTTGTCACGCCACACCGCTCGCAGCCGGAGTAGACACGGTGTCAGTTTCTTGTCGATCAGCTACTTCAACCGTTTCATCATCAGACTCCGGCTCGAATTGGTAAGGTACAATCGATACCATCTTTTCTATGTATTGACAAGTCTCCAGGGCTGTCATTCAGTAATGGCAATGAATGGGCTTTGCACGCGCTGTACGCGGTAGACCAATCATAAAGGACTGCGCCATCTGACCAATCACAGCAGTGAGGGCTCACGAAAAGGACGGGTTTAGAGAGACTGATTCTTCGAACTGCTTCGCACGAGTCGTTTACGAATCATTTAGAAATGAGGTAAAATGAAATCTAGTTTTGAAGAAAAAACTAAAGTGTTTTTTGAACTTGCATACATGTAAACCCGTTTTAGGAGACTCATAAAACAATATTACCAACCTTTAAAATAGCATAATAGGAGCACTTTATGTAAGTAAAAATCATGTTCCATGAAGATATTTTGTAAATTTCCAACTGTAAATATATCAAAACGTACTTGTTGATTAGTAATATGCATTGCTAAGAACTTAATTTGGACAACTTTAAAGGCGATTTTCTTAATATTTAGATTTTTCTGCATCCTCAGATTCCAGATATTCGAATAGTTGTATCTCAGCCAAATATTGTCCTAGCCTAGCAAACCATACATCAGTGGAAAACTTATTTATTCAACACTTATTTAAAAAAATGGACCCTTATGACTGGTTTTGTAGGAGGTTTCAAAAAGTATTAAATAAAAAGTCAATAATTGTGGCCAACTTGTATTTGAGAAAAATATTTATTTCAAAATGAAATTGTCCCCCCTTTTTAAATTGGTTTGCCTCAATGAAAGGACAGGTTTTTGTGAATTTTTGGAATAAAAGACCAAAAGGATTAACAATGCAGAATTATTTTTATAGGCTTCTTGGTTTGTGTTTACCAAGGGTGTCAATAATTCTGGCCAAAAAGTTGTTTCTAAACAACTTTAACAGAATGACAGAATTTTCATTTTGCTCAGAATTATGAGGTGTTCCAAAAATTAAACATTCTTTTAATGACAGTCAAGATGGCCTTGCCTCATTCCACCTATTATGTTTCCCATATTACCTAACCAGTAGTTAGAAATTTACAAAATTACAGCGATAACAAATCTTAACTCTGTGGAGCTATGGGTTAATATATTAAACTTGTAATGCAAGTCTAAATAGCTGGAGGCTTTTTTTTCTTTCAGTAGGAGTGTCCTTATTTACCTGTTAGAGACGTGGACACTTTATCACATATTGTGGGTCATGGAAGGAATGACTCAACACCTTAGTGTGCAGTAGCGGAATTTCCTTTAAAACTCCCTTATCCCACTTGACATCCACTGATTTTTTTCTGAGGTCAGGAATGTTGTATCTGTTCATAATCCCACATCTCTTGTCATTCTTAGTGGACGGAGATATCCCAAGGTTGAGCAGATGTAATCTTTTTGTCCACATTCGTATTTACAAAAGCTGTTACCTTGGAATCCTGTGGATTGTGGCGTGGCATTCAATTAACCTTTACTTTGTAAGTGTATTGAAGCATGCATTGAACTGAATTCTGGTCACAAAGGACTTTAGAAGGTCATGTTTGTGGTAAAAAATTGTTGGTAAAGCCACTAAAACATACACATACAGGCATGTTTATGTCTGTTTAAAGCTATAATTCCTACAAGGCAGCAGATTTTAGTATTTTAACTTTATGGTGCTTCTGTCTGGATTTAATTAGAATGCTTCACCGCTTTTTCTCTTGCCCCTTGGTCCTTTGAGGATGGCCCTTAACCAGGATGCTATGGAGGGAGGGCTTTTCTTTGTGCACAAAGCCTCTTGAAGCAGTTACCACCTGACCTCGGGTTTCTCGCAAACAACACGACCAGCCCTGAGAAGTGCTTTGTCTTTGTCGATTATCTCAAGGCTATGTCTATTTTTGGACCTGTTCTTCTAATATGCCACTGTTTTCTATCACCCAGTGATGTAAGTAATATTATAAAGGGCACTGTGGAGTTCCGTTGCATCACAGATAATAAGCGTTTACAAGTTATTTAATGTTCTCACTACAAACTGTAAAGATTTTATATCAAGACCGAACATGTCAGTTGGTTAGAGTAAATTGACTTTAACCTAGGAATGTGTGTACATTAGCATTCCTGAGAGTACTCAAGCCACAGTTATACGTGTATGTCAGCAGCAGTATACAGAAAAAAGAGCTACTCCGGACATGGGTAAAACCAAAGTGTGCCATCTACATTTTTAAAACAGGCACACAGCAGAAAATGAGGCCTTCTTGTGGCTCGGCTGTGTTTAGCTTGGACTCAGTCATGCAGTGCTAGTAAAGGCGAGTGGGCTGGTTTTATTTTTAGGCTGTATAGGAAAGGTGTGTCTTTTGAACTTTGTCAGCAAAGGCATGTGATCAGGTTGCTGTGAGAGCTACTGAATTCTCTCAACACTCTCTGTAGAGAAAAATTGTTTTTCTTCCTTCATTTCTTTTGCTCTTTTATTGTAGTGTGAATTAAATTACACACACTGCATAGTTTATCCAAGGTCATATTTGTATATAAACATGCAAATATTATATTATATTACATTGATCTATGCCTTGAACATGTAATTTGACCAATTAGATAATTACAGTCATTTTGTCTTTTATTTCTATTGAGGCTAATATGCCCTGTTCATCTATTATTTCATACATATAGGGCCCTATGAAATCTGTTACATTTTTTTTCCCCAAAGTTTTTCCAAATTCTGTTTTTGTCTATTTAAATTTATGTTTTAATGGTTATATATATATATATATATATATATATATATATATATATATATATATATATATATATATATATATATTAATATTAATAAAGAACATGTCTTATTAATTAAAATCATGAAACAGACAATTTAACAGCAGTTTATTAAAAGATTAACAAAAATAACATTTTAAAGGCCCTATGAAATACCTCAAATTCAGTTTTATTTTTACCAGTTTTTGTGATTAATTTCCTGGATTCCATTTTAATAGTTGCATTACTTTTTAATAATCAAAAGCATGTCTAATTATTTGATTTTATAAATAATTAATATATTATTATTATCTTACTTTCTTTATTTCTTCCTTTTTTTTAAGAATTACTGGGTTGTGTTTACATTTTTCTGGTAAATACATTCTGGTAAATAATTTTCTGGTCAAATATAATAAGATTTACAAAAGATAAACAAAAATTACAGTAAAAGTACTGTTATTACTTTAAGTAAAATAATTCTGTCACAGTTTCTTCAAGTTAAACCAAACTTTTATTTTGACAGGTTGCTGTGAAGACCTTCAGGTTTCTGTTTGTATATGATATGACAATAGATTTCCTCAAAAGAAATGGTAAAAGACTCTTGAAGTGACTCTCAGAGCAGTTCTAAAGATTGTTTGTGTTCATCATGTAGGCTACTCATATATTGAGGCGCCAGAATCTGAAAACACAGCGAGCATCACGTGTGCTTCAGTGTATGTGTAGTTAACGAAACTGCGTGTCTGTGCCATTCTTTCACACAGAGACATGCAGAACATGCAGGTTTGTATTAAAATAGTACTTTTTGAGGATTAATATTCACAGATACTACGTTTGATTTATTTATCCCAAATTAGGCAAATTCTGTAACGTTCCGCGTTACAGAGTAAATTCCATTTTTATGACTGGATTCCGCAATTTCGCGTTTTCCACATCACAGAAATCATAGAGCCCTAATACACAAGCAAAACTGTCAATTTAAACGTGTTTAAACAAACAGTTTTACTCTTATTATAATTATAATTTGACTATGTGTTTTGTATTTGTTGGGTGCTCTGCCATTTCTAGGGAAACAATATCATATGCAAATCTTGTCTCTTTGTGCATTTATTTCTGATGTGGAGCCTGTTGGACTTGTTTGATATGCCCCACTTGATGTCACAGACGGTTTATATATCATTGCTTCATGTCATACGTATTGTTGGCATAGAGGGGCAGGTGCTTGCTGCGTGTTTACAGACTTTTCCATCACGTTCTCAGCGCTGTATTGAACATAATACCCAGGACTCCATCTAATGGTGTATATTTTTCTCCCTTTTTTCTGCTTTCTTGTAATCCTCTTTAGTCTGTGAAGGATGATGTGTATGCAATACATAATACTATGGCTTCATATTCTTAAGCAAGTTGAGAACACGCCCACTAGACTGAAGGTTACCCAAGAGGCCCGACTCCTTTTTTTACTCCCCAGCAGTTCATTGGCACAGTCAAGGTTTCTCAGAAAGAGGCAGGTAGTTGCCGGTAAGCCCTAACGTAACTGTCGTTGTAGTTGGCAAAGTGTCAATTAAATGACTATTTGTCTGTTTAGAGTGCATTCACTGTCTCATTTACTAGTATAAATGGTGCGTTGACAAAACCCACTGCATTTCAGCGCTTTTCACTAAGCCACGCCATGCCACAGACTCTGGCTTCCTGTTTGTCAGCTGGATTGTCTCAGATAAAAATGCTTGACAAGGACTATGAAACCTAATGGGAGATTGACATTAATTTGGTATCATGGTCACTTTATTAGGGGAATTTGGCGCAGAGAATTCATCCTCATGTTGTCCCAGTCCTGTAAGACTTTCGTTCTTCTGTGGAATGTAAAAGATATTGTGAGAAATGGCTTGCTGTTTATATGTGGTTTTGGACCCCATTGAGTTTCATTGTATAGTCAAAAACAGTTCTTCAGTTCTTCAAAATATATACAGTTGAAGTCAAAAGTTTACACCTTGCAGAATCTGCAAAATGTTAATTATTTTACCAAAATAAGAGGGATTATACAAAATGCATGTTGTTGTTTTTTTTATTTAGCACTGACCTGAATAAAATATTTCACATGAAATACATTTACATATAGTCCACAAGAGAAAATAATTATATTATATAATATTATATAAATAAAGTTGAATTTATAACAATGACCCTGTTCAAAACTTTACATACACTTGATTCTTAATACTTTGTTGTTACCTGAATGATCCACAGCTGTTTTTTTTTTTTTGTTTGTTTGTTTAGTGATAGTTGTTCATGAGTCCCTTGCATTTTTGTGTATTTGAACCCTTTCCAACAATGACTGTATGATTTTGAAATCCATTTTTTGACACTGAGGACAACCGAAGGACTCATATGCAACTATTACATAAGGTTCAAATGCTCACTGATGCGCCAGAAGGAAAAATAATGCATTAAGAGCCAGGGGTGTAAACTTTTGAACAGAATGGTGATGTGTAAATTTTTCTTATTTTGCCTAAATATCATGTATTTTTATGTAGTACTGCCCTTAAGAAGCTACAGAAGATACTTGCATGTTTCCCAGAAGACATAATAAGTGAAATTTACTTTTTTCAAATTCAAAAAGTTTTCACCCTCTGGCTCTTAATGCATTGTGTTTCTTTCTGAAGCAGCAGTGAGCTTTTGAACGTTCTGTAATAGTTGCATATGAGTCGCTCAGTTGTCCTCAGTGTGAAAAGTTGAATCTTATAATAATACAGTCATTGTTGGAAAGGGTTCAAATACACAAAAATGCTGAAAAACCACAGAATTTGTGGGACCTGAAGGATTTTTCTGAAGAACAGCAGGCAGTTTAACTGTTCAGGACAAACAAGGGACTCATGAACAACTATCACTAAACAAAAAAAAAAGCTGTGGATCATTTAGGTAACAACACAGTATAAAGAATCAAGTGTATGTAAACTTTTGAACAGGGTCATTTTTATAAATTGCTATTCAGCTTAGCTATTCAGTTTAGTACTACATAAAAAAGAACATGCATTTTGTATGATCCCTCTTATTTTGGTAAAATGTAGCAGATTCTGCAAGGTGTATGTAAACTTTTGACTTTAACTGTGTTTTTTGTGTTCCGTAAAAGAAATTCAGGTTTGCAATAACATAAAGGGTGAGTATATGATGACGGCAGTTTCCAACCAAACCATGCAGCAGAGTCACAATTCTGTACTTTCCCTTTGGTCGAAAGAACGTAGTGACGTAGAAGTCAGTGGTAGGGGCTCTAATGAATTGGAAGTGTTTCTTGTCCGTGTTCTTTTCAACAGTGCAACCAGGTGGGGCGGCTCTTCCAGTTTATAACGCATGCCGTTTTTCATGCCTCATATCAAACATAAAGCCTGCTTTATGGGGTGTCATATAGCCTGGAGGGCCACTCCCATTTCACCCACTCAAACAAGACCTCTGGTACCACTCAAAACAAGAAGTACAAAGAGATCTAGTCAGTTGATGTGGATTCAGCTTTCGCTCTCCCTGAAACATCTCGTCTTGAAAGAGCATTTCATCTGGTTAGAATTCCCCGCGCCTGCTTTACTCTTGCCACGTCTACGTCGACTTGATGAAAACCTTTACACTCTTACCCAGTCTTGTGTTACCCGTCTCACATAGCTCAAGGTGTAGTCTGATTGTTACTTTGTCCAGGTTTCCCCTCCCCCACTGCACACGCTAGCCAATCGAAACTTCAGCTCGAGCTCACCTGAACTCATTTGCATATTAGCTCTGCCCTTGCAGCCGATTGGCCACATGCTGAAGTTCTGTTTTACAGCCTTTCTGTCAGTGGTTACTTGGGGGATGAGTCACAGTGAGAGAGCGCTCTGCTTTGCAGTACTTCTCTTTTTTAAAGATTTCAACCCACTGCCATTGCCCTCCCCTACACTGTTCTCATTTTCGCTCCATCTACCACTAAAGTGAGTGGGAGAGGCAGAGGGCAGGTCAGTGTTCAGCACCTTGAACATGCCATTCGATTCGCTTTAGACACACCCTTGGATTATTATTTTTTTTACTCCCGTCAACGTAATCTCTCTCTTTTTCTTTTTTAACATTATTTCTTTTTTATCTCATATTTTTCCAACATTGTGATATGTTTTCTACCATAACCATGGAGTTTGACATGAAACCCCTGAACCTTTAAGGTTAGTGACTATTTTATATCTTTACGATGTGATAGTATGTAGTTGTAAATCTGTTAGCGCCAAGTTTCTGTTGTATGCATTCTTCTGTAAGCTTTATTGTTTATTACATATATACACGTATATGCAAAACGTATTGAGTTTATTATGAAGCTACATTGTCTTATTTATTTTTTTTAAGTCAAAATTTTAAGTTTTTATATATATATATCCTATATTACATTAGTGCAGCTAAACAGTTTGGTTTACATTTTAATAATCACCTATTGGGCGCATGATCAACAATTATATAATAAATTGCTGCAGACGTGTGTAGTAACAGGTTTAGCGCCATTTTCCCTACATGACAGACCATTTTGCAGTCGTACAAATCTAACAAAGCATATTTAGTATATAATATTTGGTATTTACAAGTTTATAGTCAAATGTTTTGAAAGTATTGTTGCCTTATATGGGTAACGAGAGTGAGGTAGGCAATCATGTTTTGTAAGTCTATTGACCAAGCCCATACGACGGTTAGAGTGGGTTGCAATGTCAAAATAAACTTTTCGATTACATCTTAGCCTGTTTTACCTATGCTTACAAAGTTGCCAACGACGCACAATGCATACAAATATCCTTTGCACCAATGCTGTTCACGTAAGTGATGGTTTTGCTGTTATAGTGTGTCACTGATTCCATTACGTGGGCTTGTAGATTTCAGTTTGATTTTAGACTGGTTTATCAGGCCTCATCATTGCCATGAAACCTGGTCTGAATGTTGCTCATCCTGTTGTGCTAAGAACCCTCTGTATCTCATTGAGAGGAGAGTGACAAACAACTCTAATCGTTGTCCCTGAGCACCTCTTTTTTAGATATAACCCTGACAAAACGTCATTTTACCACGTGTAATTATGCCTGACACCATACTTACTATAGTAACTTGTGTCATCTCCATGGTATGCGCTGAGACTAGCCTGTAAGTAGCAGGGCAACCAGTCTCATAGAGAAAACAGTGATTTTTTTTGACATGATTACGTTCAAGCATGTGTCCAAGAGTTTTAAACAAACTAATGTCTTATTGAGGTCTTTTGAAATGTATCTAATTTCATATTAAGCTTCTTACATGCATTATTATTAATGTAAAAACAGTACAAAGTACTTTTAACTTTAAAAACATACTTTCTGTTCATTCAAATTCACATGTGAAAGAGTTTTGGTGGAGGTCAGAAAACTTGGACTTCTAGGGAATTTTCCCCCACCCAACACACCCTATGTCACATGACCTCAGGTGTTCAGGACAATATCAGATTTACTTTACTAGTCTTATCTTGTCAGACCCCCTGTTAGCCTGGAGATACCAACACCACTCGCACCATTATGCCCCCCACCCGGCCGTCCCTGATTTGTATTGTAAATTAGCCAGGGCACCTGGAGTTGGCTAGTAGTCAAACACATGCCCCTTTGCTGCGGATTGCTTTGTTTGGGGCTTCTCTTCAGGCCTGAGTTTCTGTCACAGTTGGCAGCGACGCCGGTAGTGTCAGGTTGGCTCTCCGCATAAAACAGCGTCAACAAGTCCCTGCCTGTAATTGGATCATTAGGTCCTACTGAGAAGGAGGGGTGGACTAAACTGATCTAGCTGGTCTAGCGTGTAGAACAGAAGAGGGCTCGGCCTGAGAAAGAATATTTGTCTTCTTCCTGTCATAGCATTGTGTGGCATGGATGGTTTGAGAGCTGTTGCTGAGGCTCATATTGCAGACTGTGGATTGTTAGTCTTTCAGTTCTTTCAGTAATTGGGTTTTACATAGTAGATGACTTTCCAAAACTTGCTGGATTGGTAGTTAACTAAAGGTTTTGAGGACATCTCTGAGGATTCTTTAGCGGTGGTCCTTCGTATTTCAGCTTTTGAGGGTTCTCAAACTGTTTTTAGAGTTATTGTCATTGAGCTAGTTTGTCAGTATAACAATACTCTAAGAAATGTTTGTCAACGTTGAGGCTGACTTCAATTTAAATAAAATCTTATCAGACCATGACGCCAGTATGCAAAAACCCAAACTATTTATAAGTAAAAAGTTTCATGAGATCACCATACGAGATAGCTATCATTTCGCCGTTGGGTTTGTTTGAATTTTTACTCAAAGCAGTAGTGTTCTGCTAAAATAGTCTAGGCAGTCATTCCTTTGTCGATATGTTGTTGACTGCTCGGGCAGATTTGCATCACGTTTTCATACTGCTCTCCCCATTTCCATTGAGCAACACACATTCTCTGTGTCGAAACGGTCTGATTCCTGAAACAAGCTCAGACTGGCATGCCTTGGTTCTCAGGTACTACATATACTGGCAGAAGACATGCTATCACAGATGATTACATAACAGAATATTCAGTATCAACGTGAAGAAAATGAGAGAATATATTGAGAAGATCAGTTGTTTTGTATTTGACCTGAAGTTGCAAACACCTTGAGATACATTTTTTTTCTTGTCCAAAACTTGTATAACATCATGGTTTTAGGAAAGAAAGCAGAACAAATGGTCAGTCAGTTTAGCCAAGAGAAACACATGGTCTTGGTGTAATAAGGAAGAGTGGCCTGCAATCTCTTCTTGGGAAAAGCCCTTTTGTTGAAGAAGCTAACGACTCCCACCCACCTGCTACCCCCGTTTTGTTTTTGTCTCCAGCTTTGGTGGGCGATGTTCCACTGAAACTGCCCACTGAATGAGTTCTTTCTGTTGTTCTAGAGTTGAGACTGTCCAATCTACACTCTTAAAAATAAAGGTGCTTCATGATGCCATAGAAGAACCTTTTTGTCTAAATGGTTCCATAATAAACCTTTAACATCTGAAGAACCTTTCTGTTTCACGGAAGGATCTTTATGGCAAATAAGGTTCTTCAAATTATAAAAAGGCAAGCAAGAAATGGTTCTTTAAAGAACCTTTGACTGAATGTGTCTTTGTGGAACCAAAAATGGTTCTTCTGTGGCATCGCTTGAAGAACCTTTTAAAGCACCTTTATTTTTAAGAGTGTATTGGCATAAAATATATTAGGTTTTATATGGTCATAAAATATAACCGAGTAGTATAATTGGTTGAGAAGCTAGAAAGCATTAGTACATGAAACTTCAGAAAGTCAACTTTCAGATCCACATAGATTTTTGGTGGTCTCTTTTCAAAGTTATGGGGACTTGGTTGAAGTTAAAGAAAGACTAAATGCTCTTTTAAGCTATTGATGTCAGAAAATGAATATAACACTCATTATCATTGTTGTATCTCACCAAAAATGAGCTACGTGTCACATGTTCACAGATGACTGATATGTCAGACCACTTCCCATGTAAACCACACGACTTAGTCTTTCTTGCTTAGCGTGTATTCACTAAATTAGTCACAAAAACATCACATAGTCAAGCGTCCCATGACAAGGCCTACAAAATAACTAAACAACCAAAACCACCCATTTAAAGACAATATAGTAATCGGTCTTATGAAACCAAGCATTGCACACAACGTGTTTTCCAGAACTCCATTCTTTTGTTAAAGCAGTTGCAAGTTCCTCTTTTTTGATAGAAGGGCCTCTGTCTGTTTGTAACCTGCTGTACCGCCACTCTTGAGTCAAATCAGCCACCTGGCGTTCTCATTTAAGAGGAATGCTGGCAGCATTGCACCCTTCCAGACTCAAAGCGACATGGATGACATATTCCCATTTGCACCTTGCAATAAAAACATTTACTGCTGCTGACACCAGGTTAGTGTTGAGTGTCAGAGTCCTGGATGCTTGGGCCCAGAGTAGTTATTTTAATCTAGAGCTTTAGCTGCACAGGTGTATGTATGTGTGCGTTGCTAACGAGTGCTGAAGAGATCGACCAGATGAGGACAAGTGGTTACCTCTGATGCCTACAGAGAAGGGGCAGCCCCTGTGTCTAATATTCTAGTCTGTCTTGTAAACAACGAGTACACAGGTCAGACATGTGACTGGTTATCGTCATTGCTTATCATAGGAACAGCTCAGGGCAGATACCAGCCTTGAAATGCAATTACATGCAATTCAGGCTCACAAAGACTCAGAAAACAAAGAGCTTCACAGTTTAGAAGTTGTGAATAGAAGCTACCATTTCGCAAGCTCTAAAGCAACACGTGTGGTGAGCAGCTAAGCGAGTAGCGTTTTACAGAAACGCACACAGGCTTTGAACATGCTGTGGGCGGTTGCGTTTAACAGAACATTAAACCACAAGTCACAGCTCTAAAAAGACTTGCTAATGAAAATGTGTTAGTTTCTGATGGTTTAATGTGAGGTTTTTTTTCTGAGTTTTAAAATTAGAGACTATGGTCATGATGTGAAGTTTGGTGTGTGTGTACAGCATTGATGCTCAAGCTGTTGGAAATGTCAAAGCACAGATATATGTGAACATTTTCATATTTTCTTTAGGACATTCTAACTAAACTTGGCATCTTTTAGACTAGTATATTGAGACAACATTTAAATAACATTAATACTTCAGTGGTGAGGGTTCATGAAAGTTGGTGGTGCAGTATAATTGAATGGTTAATCGGTCCAAAACTGTCCATTTTAGGAACACAGCGTCCTCAGTTAGTCACACATTACATCAGCCATAGGAAAGTTTACTCACAAATTCTGTAGTTACATCACAACCTATGGGGATGACTAAATATTTTATGCAAGCTGACTAAAATAATATGTTTCTAACTGAGTAGGGTTGCAGTAGTATCATATTTTAGTTGTGGAAAATTAAAATCACAGAACTCAGGAGACCCATGGAAATTCGTTTGCCACCCACACATCCTAAAAGTTTTGTTTACAGCATTACTTATTTAAGGGTAGTTATTGTTTTTAGTATTAAATTAATGAGTTTTCTTTTGTCAAATTTCTATTTGAATATTTTATGAAATGTAATTTATTCCTGTGATTTCAAAGCTGATTTTTTAGCATCATTACACCAGTCACTTGACCCTTCAGAAATCATTCTAATATTCTGATTTGCGGCTCAAAAAACATGTATTATTTTTGTTATTATGTTGAAAACAGCTGAGAAGAATTGTTTCAGGTTACTTTAATAAATAGGAAGTTCAGAAGAACAGCTTTTATCTGAAATAAAAATCTTTTGTAGCATTATAAATGTCTTTATCATAACTTTTGATCAATATAAAGGATCCTTGCTAAATAAAAGTATTAATATCTGTAATTTCGTCATTATACTGACTCTAAGCTTTTGAATGGTATAGTGTATATTGTTACAAAAGCTTTTTATTTCAGATAAATGCTGATTTTTGGATCTTTCTATTTATCAAACTATCTTGAAACTAAAATGTACTCATCTGTTTTAAATGTTGATAATAATAATAATAATAATAATAATAATAATAATAATAATAATAATAATAATAATAATAATAAAAAATTCTTGAACAGCAAATCAGCATACTAGAATGATTTCTGAAGAATCATGTGACACTGAAGACTAGAATAATGATGCTGAAAATTTAAATTTGATCACAAAAATAAATTATATTTTAAAATATATTCAAATAGAAAACAGTTGTTTTACATACTACAAATATTTAAAAAAAAATGTTACTGTTTTTGCTGTACTTTGGATCAAATAAATGAAGGCTTGGTGAGCAATAGAGACTTCTTTAAAAACATTAAAAATCTTACAGTTCAAAAACTTTTGACTGGTAGTGTGTATTTTCTATTAATGTTAAACCAGTTCAGTCCAGAACTACTTTGAGCTGACTGTATAACATATAATTCGTGATAATTGTGTATAACCAGTCAATTGGACACTTTTGTAAAATAATTTGATCTTAAATCAAAAGGCTCTTTGCCCTATGACAGTGGGTTTGCTGGATACCAGTTTGTTTCAGTTCAGCCCACATATTAACCTAATTGTTTGAAAAATAACTCTGTTTACTGGTTATACTGTCAGTTGAAATGCAAATGTATTTGGCGTCATATTCAAAATGACCTTCAAATGGCAGAAGTCTTCAAAATTGTAGTTTGTTAAAATAAACTGACAGTTAATTAAAATGACACGACATTAAAAGAGAAGTTATTTGATAAATGCTAATTAGTATTAGTCACTTAAATTAGGTCATTTCTATTCCAGTAGACTAATAGTTATTTATATACACACACATAGAAATGTTATCCAATTCATATCTAGTTTTCTTGCTTAAATGTCAGCTACTCATTGTATCTGTGTCATATCACTCAACATGCTATAGGTCACCTCACAACCCGTTTCATAGCAACAGCCACTCCTTGTTTACATTTTCATTGTGAGTCCTCAAGAGATATTCCGTCTATTGCATACGCACAAATTAATGCCCTGTTGTTGGTACCTTGTAGTGAGCGCACATGCTTTAGTATCACATTCTGCTGATTTGATGGATAACAGTGTTTTCACTAACTATGTTTCACTCGTTTGTTTGTTATGTAGTTCTCGACTTACTCCAGGATATTGCCACTATCTGCTTAAGTAGATTTAAGATGATAGCTACTTCTTTTTAAGCTCCCTCATTTACAGCCTCGCATATTATTGTTGGCTTTTCTCATCTCGTTGCTATCATGAGCAAACGATGGCACTACAAAGGCCAGCGGTCCTTCTCAAATATTGACCCGAATAAAATCCAACCACCAGCATCTGCATCCCGCCTCCTCATGAACCGACAAACAACGACAACAAAATGGCAACCCGTAATCTCTCTCCCATCACTGATCTCTGAAAGTCATTAGAGCTATTCTTTAGTACTCCATTCCTCTCTTGTTTCTTGTATTGAGAGATTTGAATGGAGGGATGGGGGAAGGGAGAGTTATTTTATTGTGGTGTGTTTTTATTGCGGTCGTGTTTGCTTTGCAATGTTCTTTTCCGCAGGTTATTTGCTGCGCAGGTGAAGCCCAGGCACACATTCACATCAGCTCATTCAAACATTTCCAGCAGTAAATAAGTACCGTATCAAGAGCACATGCTGTGCGTGTAATTAAGACAATTATTGATTTATGTAGTATATCGCATAACATTATAAACGCTGTTCTGATTCAGCACCTGAAAAAGTGACTTTTGCAACAGTAGCTGGATTAAATAATTATATGCAATTAGGCTGGAGTCGGTTGGTGAAAAGAGAGGTCCTCCTGTACACCCTTCCCATGGGTTTTATTAGCCAGCATGGATCAGAAAGCTGTCTAAACATATCACTTACAGGACTGTGGACTCATCAGCATCTCGCAGAATAATAACAGCATATGTTACCACATTAAGAGTAAATGGAATAATGGACAATACCACAACATGTTGGTAAGAGTAGTTTGTTTAACCTGAGTAGCTGTGCCATTTTGTAGATAAAACATGAATCCTCTGGTTATGCAATAGTTTCAGCCCTGGATCTCGTTTCATTACCGAACATAGATTGCCTTTTTTTTAGCTTTATCCCATTTAACTGATATGTAATCACTTTATGCAAATGTAAGTGACCTCCTTTGGTGTAAGACAGGCTGTCTTACATATTGTCATAGTTGGGACCACATGACGTGACTAGAAATGAAAACTACGCCACATATTGCACACGGCCCCTGCAGCTCAACAGGGCCAAAGGCAAGCCTTACATAACTTATGATAAATGCTATGAATGCCAGTTATTTTGGGCCAATTGTGTCAGCTATAAAGTATTTTATGATGCATTATATTCAAGGAGTGCCAGCCCTGCAGCTAGGAGTGTATGACTTAGTTTGACTTAATTTTAGAGACTGATTACTTTATCAATGTCTGTCGGGCTAGATAAAGACAGAGACAGGTTGCTCCAATTACCTGTGAATTCAGGTGTGTTTAGGAAAATGATGTCTATCAGTTTGAGATGTCAGCTCTTTATTCAGGTTTTTAGTCAGCTTGCCATTGCTGTTCCGCTATGTTTTACATAAGTTACACTTTTAAAGATAAAGGTGCGTCACGATGCCATAGAGGAACCTTTTTTGTCTTAATGGTTCCACAAAGAACCTTTAACATCTGAAGAACCTTTCTGTTTCAGAAAAGGTTCTTTGTGGCGAAAGAAGGTTCTTCAGATTATAAAAAGGTAAGAAAGAGATGGTTCTTTAAAGAACCTTTGACTGAATGGTTCTTTGTAGAAACCAAAGCTGATTCTTCTATGGGATCGCTGTGAAGAACCTTTTAAAGCACCGTTCTTTTTAAGAGTGTAGTTATAAATGTCAAAATATGTTGAAGGGTCTAGAACAGTCCTAAAAGTGCTGCTTTTGCCCATGTGGACAGCTCACACAGTTTGTGTTCAGACCTGTTTGGAATGCCATTTTCATTTAAAAGCCAGCTTCAGTTTCTTTGTACCACCAGCTTGTAGATGTTTAGCTATGATTTCAAGCAAGAGATTTGATTCCCACGTATGCTTTTTGTTCTGCAAGGCCTTGAGTGCCTAGAAAGGAACTTTAAGTACACCAAAGTGCTTTAGTTTCTCTTTCGCTGACTGTGAACTAAAAAGTGAACTTTGAATTACTGCTTTCTGGTTAGCGAAAACCTTGTGATGACTATGGTCTTATCAGAGGTAGAATGCAATCCGTGTCGTCATTGGATGTTTAGGGTTCCCAGAATTTATTTTGAAGCGTGTGGGTGCAAAGCAGGCATGTTTTGCTGCTGTATTCAGGGTGCATTTTTCCCTCCTTGTGCAGACATATGCTGTGACATGTTGGTATTGGTATGAGTGTAAACACATCAGGGATGGGTGAGTCAAGATGGCGGGGGTGGCGCTATTTCACAACAGTGCATATGTCGCCATAGACGAAAGCATGATAAATACAGCCTCAGGAGAGCTGAAACGTCCCCATTTATCAAGGGCGGCATTATCAGTGTTCAAGCCTTGATTTCAACCAGGTTCAACGGTGCTGGCAGTGAATTCAGTGTGTGTATATTGAAGTATAACTTCTTTTAAGTGTGAGAGATGTTCCAGATGTTATTTCAGAAGCTAAATCATAAGGACATTAAGCTTTTTTTAGCAAAGATTGAGGGTTTTATGTTTGATGCATTACAGATTCTGCAGATTCTAAACATGGTCAGATGATTGTGAGTAAGAGGGAGGTGCAAACACTTGAGTTTGAAGTCAGTATCGGGCTGAAAGCCCTGAGCTTCTCCAGTCTTGTCATGCTCTGAATTGTTCCTGCATAGAAGCCAAAACATTTTGTCTTTGTACCGAAATATCTGAAATGTTTTTCATATTGCATATGCAGCTGGAGGCAGCGCGGATACTGTGCAAAAGATCCTAACAATTAGATGCTGGAAGGTTCTTCAAGCAACACATCATATTGAAACAGCTGTTTGTTTACAGTACATGCAATCAGCATTGTTGCTTTTCCAATAGATATCATTTTCCCAATTAAAATCCCAATTTATTGGCATTAATATTAGATATTTAGTTGTGCGTGAACGTTTTTCTATTTTTACACTGACGTTTTTTTCTATTATGTAACATTTACTGAAACTTACACTCATAAAAATAAAGGTGCTTTAAAAGGTTCTTCACAGCGATGCCATAGAAGAACCATTTTTGGTTCCACAAAGAATCATTCAGTCAAAGGTTCTTTGAAGAACCTTCTTTTTCTTACCTTTTTATAATCTGAAGAACCTTATTTGCCACAAAAAACATTTTGTGAAACAGAAAGGTTCTTCAGATGTTGAAGGGTCTTTATGGAACTACTTAGACAAATGGTTTCTTCTATGGCATTGTGAAGCACCTTTATTTTTAAGGGTGTACTGTAGTCTTTAAAAAATGCATTTACAAAATCTATTTTTTTATGCCTAAATTCACTTGGAGTATCAAAATGACTGATTTTAGTGTTTTATTTTTAACTTATATAGACAGGTTATTTCGTTTTAATATCAGATGTCTGTTATTAGCCATAACATGAAAATAGTGATCTGGTTGGTGGCATCAAACAGAATTTTACCATCAGCAAATTTATAAATAATATTGCAAATACTTGTAGTGGTAGGTGACAGAATTTGAAATGGATAACACTTATATTTTGGGCCTCAAAGTTTGCAGGACAACAAGAACTTTTGTCTTTTTTAGCCCCTGTGGCAATTTCCTGTCCTGTTTTCACAAGTCTGACGTGTCTTCCTATCTGTGGTGTGCGGCCTGTTGCCACATAGTAGAAACAGATCATGGGGAAGAGCGTTTTTAACATTTTGTAGCACACAGCATGTGCCTTTTAAGAAGTCCATCAGTTGGGGTCAGCTCGCTGCTGGTAAGATATAATCTGCTTGCATTTTTAAACATCAGCCCTTCTCTTGCCCATCAGCATCTGTGCCTGAGGACACTACATTCACGTAGAGGAAATAGCTAAGCGTTTAGTTGCATGAGATGAACCCTGAGAGTGAGATGTGCGAGAGAGGAAGTGAGTAAGGGTGCACCGAGTTCTGTTCCTCATGTTGTTTTCTCAGTAATTAACCCCTGTCTGCAACACCCATGCTACATGGAGTTTACTCTATAAAACAGTTGGTTTCTTTTGTTGCTTTAAGTCATTAATGTATGTATTTTAAAATCTTGAGAATTGTGATTTTGTGAGGTCTTGATTTGATGGTTTTAGTTGATAAAACCATGTCTGATTGTGCGTGTGGTGGTATCAGCACAGTACGTTGATATCTGAGATAAGTCAAGCTTTTTGAAGGGTTTCTGAAGATGCTTTTTGGAAATTTCTGAGAAGCAGACTTGTTTTGTTTTTCTCAGAAGCAAACCGCTGAAGGGTGACATGATCTGAGGGTACTGAAAAGGGGGTTTTAGTTTAAAAGTAGGGGGCCTTTTGCTTAAAAATTCTACAAATTTGTTATGTAAGATGTGTGCCATGCTGTTTTTGTTAATACTTTTTCTTTTCTAATAGTGGTTACCAACCAAATAGAAATATGTGCGATTCGAACATGTTGCAGAAACAAAAAAAGTGAGAAATACAGAGTCTAAGAGGAAGGGGAAGAAGTTTCCACTCTCAGAATGAGAGAGAAGTGTTCGCTTGTTTGTGGTCTAACAGTCAGGAAGTAGCAAAAACCGACTGCTCAGTGATGCATTTCCTGTCACTGCAAGATACACAGGTCAGTTGTGGCTGTTCTCTTTCCTTTTGCATTTATCTTGCTTTAGTTTTAGGGTTCCATTACCATGGCTTAAAGTTTGACCAACTGGTAACTCATTGCATAGGGTGGGTTGTATAATTTAGGCAGTAAAACATCTAAACTTGTAGCACCAGCTAAAATGTAGAAAAAGTGTTTGACGATTTTTACAAACAAATTCAAATCGAATTTTAAACTGTCAATCACATTTCATAAGGGTGGGTGCTCTTTGTCCTCCTCTCAAACAAGTTTCCATCTGGCAAAGATGCACACAACTGGTTTTAAACAAGCGTCTTTAGACCCTAATGAGTTTAGTGGCAGGGATTTTGCCTTCACCTGGCCTCAGTCTCTCCTCCCTAGCCTTTAATGTTTGGAGAGCTGAGCTCCAGGCTCAAAGATAACAGCTCCTGTCTCAGGTGGGTGTGGGCCCCTAGACTTTTTCTAGCGCCTCGAGGCGGAGTGGAAAAGTACAAGACTTGCGAGATGAGATTAAATTTGCTTCATCTTCTGCAAAGGTAGCAGAAGGTAAAGCCTTTCTTCTCTCTCGGTTTTAGCGGTTCTCGAAGCAACGTGTTTGTCTCTCTCCCTCTTCTTTTTTTGTCTTCATCCCCCTTCCTTCACAAAGGTTGCTCAAGTTTTAAATCTTACCTGGCTTATACTTTGATCCTCACAAAAAACACTTTTTTGTTGAATTGTTGACTACTGTGGCAGTTGTTGTTGTAGACTGATGGGGCAGTGGGAGTTGCTTGTATGCTGGTCTCATTAAATGCAGTCTCTCTTGTTCTGTTGAATTAGCAAACATTCGCCTCAGGCCCTTGACCTTTCTCCCTAATGTATAATGCACTCTTCTTCACTTCTGCGACCAACAAAAGGGTGTGTGATGGTGATACTTTCACATCACATTTAGAGGAAGAGAAAGAAAAGACAGCCTTTTTTGATCAATGTAAGAATGTCAAATACCAGTGCTGGTACTTAAAAAGAAAAGTACCCCATAGACTTTCTGCAATACTTATTTTAGTACCTTCACTTTTTTTACTGACAAGTGGCAGGTTTCGTACGTGCATATGTGAACGCTCACCCATAATTGCACACACGCTTAGTAAAGAACATTTGCGGTAATGTATGTGAACAGTCAGATCTTTTTGGTAATAATGGTCGTCTCCGTGAGATATAAATGTGTATAGTTGGTATGTCTATAATTTGAATGTCAACGTGGAAAATTTGTCAAAAGAACAACTATAATAATGCAAAAAATAGAAAACCAATCACTGCTCCTAAATGATTTTTATTATCACATGTAGCATTCTTTTTACATTGCCAATTCATTTAGTTACTATTTACACTATAAATGTTTTTGAGCACCAAAACAGCATTTTAGAATGATTTCTAAACGATCGTGTGACACTAAAGACTGGAGTAATTGTGCTGAAAATTCAGCTTTGCTGAAGTCACAGGAATGCATTTAATTTTAAAATGTTAAAATATAAATCGGTTATTTTAAATTGGTATAATATTTCACAATGTTACTGTAACATATTTAGTCTTGGTAAACATTACGAACAAAAACAGTATTTGTATTTTTTATTTTCTATTTTTATTATTAAAATTTTTTTATTTATATTGGTATCACTTGAACATAAAGCAGTAGCAGAATAGTAGCTTCTGTCAGGACTGTTTAAACAATTGTGACCATATTATGGTTGAAGAGATGAGTTTCTCGATGGCCTTAAGTTCTTTATCAGAGCATTACAGGACTTCACTTAAGTTAAAGCGTCATATCCTCACAGGAACTAAGCTAAAAACACCCATCTTCTGCTGAGTCAAGCAGATGACTCTATTGAAAGAGGCTTTGTCCTCCATATTGATTGAAAGGGTGCTGTTGGCATAATTCTACTCTCAGAGTTTCTCTTCTCTTTGGTAAGTGGGAACAATCCTTCATATGTCTCACAAGAGACATAAATGTTCTCACTGGAGGTGCTTTAATGTCACATTACTCCAACAGTGGAGTGTGTTTTTGCTGAAACGCTAGAGACTGGCAAGTTCTGAAATGCCAGGAATGCCAGTCCTCCTTCCTGACCGAGCAGGAAAAGCGCTTCACATTCCTCTCGCTTTCTCTTAGTCAGTGCCTCTCCGAAAGCTCTAGTATCCCAAGCTATTTTGAGAGGCACTCCAGACTAGTTTTTCCTCACATGTGTTGACATCACTATTGCCATGACATCACTCCCCACAGAGTAACTAGAGACGACTTCGCCCACTCCAAAACCTCCATCTCCATCCATCCCGGCGACGTCATCAGAATATGGCAACTTGCGATCACACCACATCTTGAATCCATGAGCGCTGCATCAAAACCGCTCACCTACGTTCGATGATCATTCATGTTTGAGTTCGCTTGCTCCGTGATTAAATTCCATTGTCAGGGTGACTCATGGTTTAGTCATTTGGTTGGCTTAAATTACCTCCTTTCATGGTCAACACTGAGCTCAGCTGAGGGGTGGGTGGGTCGACAGGGTCAACAGGGAAGATGTATTTGTCCGTAGTCATTCTCCCCTCAAAACTGGTTATTCCATCCAACATTTTAGTCAGCGTCTTGCTTTATATTTACTTGTTTTGACAACACAGAGTAGGCGCTTTGCCAGACCCGTACCAGCTGCTGCTGTAGAACAATTAGAGGCTTGAACGGACGTTTTTCATGTACACCTCGTAGTTTTACCTTGTTGCCGAGCGTGTATCCTTGGCAGACCTCAGCTGTGGAGCGATTCCATGCGAGCCCCACCCTGGAGATTGTTTGCTTACTGAAGTCTTGAGTACTGAGTAACTCGCCCTCCCTCTCGGCGCCTCTGGATGACGTGCGGCAGGCCCTTGTTTTGGCCCATTTGCATGTGCTTGTGTTGGGACAAGGCAAGTGTTGTCGCATCCACTTGTACGATTCCCAGGCTGCAGTCACGGTGGCGTAGCTCACTCGCCATGTGCCCGGCACGAGGTCTCGTTATATACCGCTGGGAATCAGCGTGGAGAGCAGCATGATGCACGCAATCACAGATTTGCACGATTTTGCTCCCCACCAGGCTCATCTCTCTGTGTGAAATGTTCCCATCAATCCCATATCACGCTTTCATTTGCCAGCACATCACCGTCAAATGGTGTGAATGACTTCATTACTCAAAAGCAGGGCTGTAGAGCATGGCAAGATTGTCTAATAGAATTTCAAGCTGCGAGCTTTGGCTGCGGCGAACGCAGCTGCAGTTTGAGGTACACTGAGCTTTTTGAATTGAAAAGAAGAACTGAAAATGACACGAGGCCATTTTGAGCTAGTCTTTAAAGGAGGAGGCAGAACTCAGCCATGCTCTCGCCTGGCGACTTCTGACCCCTGGCTAATGCTGCGAAGACTTCATGGGCGAGTGCTTTCCCAGACTGCAGAGGTAGGCATGACCCACTTGGTGTGTGGTCTTAATTTGCCAGGAGTATCACTATAGTTGGTTTTATCATTTCTAGCACGGTTGATGCTACAAATAATGGATGGTGCCTCAAATTGTGCGGTATATTGAGAAGAAGGTTTTTTTTATATATAAAATGCTCTAAAATACATAATTGATTTACTGAAACACTAATAGAGAGGTCTGAGAATCTAGATAAACCAGAATATATTAGAAAAAAATATATATATATATATTTCTAGTTATTGTATTGGTCTACACTACCGTTCAACTGTTTTATTTAGCAAGGATTCATTTGAATTGATCAAAGGTGATGGTGAAGACATTTATAATGTTACAAAAGTTTTCTATTTCAAATTAATGCTGCTCTTTTGAACTTTCTGTTCATCAAATAATGTAGTTTCCACAAAAATATTAAGCACAACTGTTTTCAGCATTTATGATAATAAGATGTTTGTTGAGCATCCAATAAACATATCAGACTGATTTCTGACGGATCAAGACGTGACACTGAAGATTGGAGTAATGATTGCTAATAATTGTATCAATTATAATCAATTACAATATATTAAAATAGAAAACAATTACAAATAATAATAATATTACACAATATCACTTTTTTTAAATATTTTTACTTTCAAAAACATAAATAAAAATCTTACTTGCACCAGACTTTTGAACTGTAGTCTATAGTAGGTTTATATGGGCCGATATTGGATATTTAGTTTTGTAGGCTCATTTCCTCTATTTTTACATAATGTAACACACCGGTAATCATAAATCTCCAAATGAATCTTTATATTTTATACTGTATATAATAATGTAAATTCTAGCATTTTTAAAAATCTTATTTAGACCAAATAACTTAAAATAATTATGAGACATTTATCGGTTATGTACCATAACATAATTATTGGTTTATTGCCGTTGGATAGAATTTTAATATCTCTTGAAAGTTCTGTTCATTAAAGAATTATGAGTTTCCACAAAAATATTAAGCACAGCTGTTTTCAGCATTTATAATAATAAAAAGAAATAAGCATATCAGACTGATTTCTAAAGATTCATGACATGTGACACTGAAGATTGGAGTAATTGTTGCTGAAAATTAAATCAATTATTGATTGATTGATTGTCATTTTATTTCAAATATGCAAGAAACATGTCAACAAGACAGCAAAAAAAACAACGATCTTCCTATATATATTCTTTTTCTTTCTTTTTTTCTTCTTAGCATATTTGAAAAGGAGTGGGAAGAAGTTTTCACTTTTTTAATCCCACCCCCTCTCACTAAATCATACAGTTAAAGGAAAACAAGTTACTAGTTAGTATTTACTAGAGCT
Source organism: Garra rufa (assembly GCF_049309525.1). Taxonomy (NCBI): domain Eukaryota; kingdom Metazoa; phylum Chordata; class Actinopteri; order Cypriniformes; family Cyprinidae; genus Garra; species Garra rufa. The sequence goes on from NC_133376.1 coordinate 26,514,237, forward strand.
GAAGTATATACATACATATACTGTATACAAACATATACACCCCCAAACATATACACAGATATATACATATACCTGCACATAAATACACACACATATACATACACATCTTTATATATGCAAATATACATACACATATACAAACATACCCACATACATAATACATACAAATTTCCATATATACATAAACATCCATATGCCCTATTCACAAGTCTTCATCCATAAATGCTCAAACAGCACAAGCATGAACATACATAGATGCACAAACAGCCACAACATCTCCACCTTACCACCCAATTTCATACTTATACTGCTGGAAAACCATCTGTTTATACCTTTTTTTGAACTGTATTATGTTTGGACATTGCTTTAACTCCACATTCAAACTGTTCCATAGCCTCACCCCACAAATTGATAAGCTGAAACCTCTTATAGTTGTTCTGTTTCTAAGCCTTTTGAAATTAAATTGTCCCCTTAAAGTATAATGCCCCTCTTTTAAATCAAATAATTGTTGAATATTCCCTGGAAGCTTATTACTTTTAACCTTATGCATTATTTGTAAAGTTTGATATTGTACAATGTCAGTAAATTTCAACATTTTTGACTGTAAAAAAAGTGAATGAGTATGATCCAGGTATCCAACCTTGTGAATGATTCGCACTGCTCTTTTTTGAAGAACAGTTAATGGGTACAGTGTGCTCTTATAATTATTGCCCCAGACTTCAACACAGTAGGTTAAATATGGTAATACTAGTGAAATTATAATAAATTAAAATATATTAGAATAGAAAACAGTTACATACTGTAGTAGTAATACTATTTCACAATATTACTATTTTTTATATTTTTACTTTCAAAAACATAAAAATCCTATTTGCACCAAACCTGTTGTCTACATTAGATATATATGTGCCAATATTGGATATTTAGATTTATAGGCTCATTTCACTGTTAAATGTACTGGTAATCATACCAGTCTCAAAATGAATATCCATATTTTATACTGTACACTATAATGCAAATTCTAGCATTTAAAAAAAAATAATTTAGAATTATAATTATAATGAGCCGTTTATTGGTTTATCTGCCGTAACTAGTGCTGTCAATCGAGAAAAAAATGAACTTATTAACATTTTTTTTCATAAATTAATCATGATTAATCCTAACTTCTAATTTAAGTGAACTTAAAACAATCTTCACATAGTTATCAAACATTAAATACTAAATTAAATGTAGATAAATCCTTAAAGCTACAAAAGTAATTGATTATTATTTTATTATAATTTTTTTGATAAACATAATTATTCGGCAGCTATTACTTATTATAGCTAGCAGATATTTTTAATAAATATAAAATATTTAAACATTTTTAACGCAGTTAACACTCTTAATTTTGATGACACTAGCCATAACACTAACACAAATAAACTAATTATTTGTTTATTGGCATTGGCTAGAATTAGAATTTCTCTTTTAATACTAGTGCTATTTCGATTTGACATAAGCCCCCTAGCAACCACTCAGAACACCCTAGCAACTATGTAACAACTCCCAGAGCATTGTGGTGGCAAGAAAATAAATCATTGTTTCAAAGAGCTTGCCTGACCAAAGCAGGGAGAGGGAACCTTCAGCGGGGTGCTCCAGATGTTGGCCCCATGCTGTGGGAAGGGAGGCAGGGCGAATGGCTCTTGGGGGTGCCGTCTGGTTAGTGGTAATAATAGTCTGGGCCTCTCTGTCATGGCATACCTCATCCTGTTCTTCGCTCTCCTGGAGAGACGAGGCCGCACGAGGCCCCATGTTGAGTATGGGACTCCAGCTGCTGCAGGGGTCTCGGGCACAGTCCGAGCTAAAGAGAACATTTGTTTGACCTCCCTGCCACCCACACAGGCCTATCTTTCCTATTCTTTTTATCTGCCCCCATTATACCCTTTACCCACCCACCCCACCAACCCTAACCCCCCAGACACCATTCAACCTGGTATGCACTTGTTGACACACACACACTGTCCTTTCAAAGCAAACAAGCCCCACCCTGCCACAGAGGAAACATAGGCTGCTCCGCTGCCATTTTACACCCCCCCTTCAGTGGTTCGGCCAAACCTCCTCTCCTTTCCCCACTGCACTCGTTTAATCTTTAACCAGACTGCAGCCCCTCCTGTTCCTCCTTGCTGCCTCAGGGCCGGACAGAGGGTACTCGTTTCTCTCGACGGCATGTGATTCTTGTGTTTTTGGGATTCTGTAGTTTAGCTGGGTTCAGTGTGAAGAGTGGATGTGGACTTTGGATCAGGGTGTGTTCTGGGCCTTTTTTTGCTCATGTGACTGATAACCCAACCTTGTTTACAGTACCCCTTTGATCAGGCTGGGTGATCTCATATCCTGTGGCGATCCTAACCCTTTCTCCACACTGCCACTGAAGAGGTTCACTTATTACATCTGAACCTTGACGAATTAAACCAGGCATTCAGAATGACAGTAGACCAACTGTCTCATAGCTTTTGTTAATTTTTGTTGATCATCTGCAACAAGAATAGTGTGAATGCTATTATCACTATAGCAGTATTTAAATTGTATGTGATGCCTATACGCTGACTGTTAATATTTTCATGTTATGGCTGCTACTGCTACTGATAAATGGCTGAGTATTACATTTCTGTACTAATTTGTCGACATTAATGCTAAATTCACCTAAGTTTTAGGTGCTAAGGTGAATATCACAACATTATAGTTACACTGTTAAGTTATTAACCAATAAAATGTTTGAAAAAAAAATGGATACAAAATATTTAAATAATATTTTTTCAATATTTATTTAATTGTTTCAAATATAATAAAATATATTTTAAATAATGAAGTAAATTCAAATAATATTGAAACAATTATTTTAAGTAATATCTTATAATTAATATTTCATTAATTATCAGTGACATATGAGATCCTGGACCAAAAAAAAAAAAAAAAACCCAGAAGGGTCAATTTTTTGAAACTGAGATTTAAACATCATCTAAAAGCTGAATAAATAAACTTTCATTGATGTATGGTTTGTTAGGATAGGACAACATTTGGCCGAGACACAACTATTTGAAAATCTTGAATCTGAGGGTGCAAAAGAAAATCAAAATATTGAGAAAATAGCCTTTAAAGTTGTCCAAATGAAGTTCTTAGCAATGCATATTACTAATCAAAAATATGTTTTGATATATTTATGGTAGGAAATTTACAAAATATCTACATGGAACATGATCTTTACTTAATATCCTAATGATTTTTGGCATAAAAGAAAAAGCAATAATTTTGACCCATGCAATGTATTTTTGGATATTGCTACAATTAAATTATTTTAACCGTTTACATTTTAGAAATGGTGCCATTTTTTGTATTTTATACGTTTTAAATATTTAAAAAAAAAATAATAATATAAATATTATATAATAAATCATATAAAAATATATTATTATATGTAATATGTAATATGTTTTTTTTTTTTTTTTTTTGATTTTTAATAATTGGATGAAAACCGATATGACACTGATATATTGTGCATCCCTAGTTAATACAGAGTGACGTTGTGTTGTTGTGATCTTCGAGGGTAAACAGGAGTCAAAGTAAGAAAAAGTTAAGTGGCCAGTGATGAATTTGCTGGGAAGTGGAGTGTTTTCCACTCGCCCATTTTTATTCTGTCTGGCCAGACTTTCTCAGAGTCTGACTTTGGGGCAGTTTTATGTATTCAAAGCCAAGAATGAGATCGGTGATCCGAAAGTCTCTCCAGCAGTGAGCGAACGCTTCATAGAGTCAGAAAATTAGCCCCTCGCCTCAGTCCCAACGGTACTGTCTCTGGCTCGTCCGGCCATCCCAGCCCTCGCTTTCTCTCTCTGATAATGTGACATTTTGCTCAGTTGCAGTTTCCTAATGTTTCTTTTCCTTTGTTTCTCTCTTGAAGGTTTAGATGCCCCAGACGCACTTGGAGTGAGAAGAATCCTCCTCCATCAGGCAGTCACGCAGTCCTCCGCCACTCAGTCTGTCATCTGGAGGAAAAAAAAAAGTCAGCAGCGTGCAGGACCAAAAAAGGGAACTCTGTTTTTACCTAACAGTGCCTCTCATTTTGTGAAAGCAGCAGATTACCTCAGCAGTGTTCCTGCTTCAGAGTGCTTCCTGTGCCGAGGGGTGTGGTGTGGAGCGAAGCGGTCCGGGGAGTGTGTGGAGGGGTAGGAACCCTCTGCCTGTCAGCCTGTGTCCTACCCTTTCTCTCCCTACAACACCATGACCACTGCGGTCCAGTCCAGCGAGCTTGTCTTTGAGTTCGCCAGTAATGGGATGGATGAAATCAATCAGGTACATCACAGACACGTTTGTTGTTTTCTGTGTGCATTCCACCCTTTATCATTGGCTGGAAAGCCCTGAAGCATTTTGGTGCCGGAAATGGTCATTGTGCATCTAGCTTCACAGACCGGGTCTCAAGGTCTCAAGATATGGGTTTTTTCGGAGGTCTATGCCTGTGATGCCAGGCATGAAGGGACAAGAGGGAGGAAGGTGGAAAATTAAGAGTGCAAGGAGAGGGTTTAAAGATGACTGTGTGGGTTGCTGGCAGGGTTCAGATGGAAAGACTGAGATGTAGGAATCGCCAGTCAGACTGAACTCAGTGTGTTTGTATTCTTATACCAAAACCTAGTTGGGAACAAAGGTGGCATTTGAGCCTCGGGACGCCTAATTATGATACATACAGTGGGCCCAAAAAGTATCTGAATACTTACGAATGTCTGAATATTATTGCATCAGATACAGTACATCAGATACTTTTTTCAGAACTTCACTTTTCTGAGCAACTTTTTTTTTTTTAGTCTTGAGGTCACTGTTTCAAGTCAAGTTGTGTTATAAATCATGTCAGTTTTCGTCAAGTTCATACAGTAAACATGTTCCACTGACGACCAGAAAATACACTACAACTCAAAAGTCTGAAGTTGGTAATTTATCTAAAATACAGTAAAACAAGTATGTTTTTCAAAGGTTATTACAATTTAAAATAACTCTTCCATATTTTAATATATTTTAAAATGTAATTTATTCCTGTGATGCAAAGCTGAATTTTCACGTGATCCTTCAGAAATCATTCTGGTTTGCTTATTTGGTGCTCAAGAAACATCTTATTGTTAACAATGCTTTTATGGAAACTGATACTTTTTTTTCTTTGATAGAAATTTGAATAGAAAGTTAAAAAGAACAGCTCTTTTAAAATATAAATATTTTGTAACATTAAACATGATTGATTTAATGTGTCCTTGCTGAATAAAAGTATTAATTTATTAAAAAAAAAAATCTTACTGCCCCAAACTTTTATATGGTAGTGTTTTTATCATTTCTTATTTTGAAAGTTTTTTTGTGAAATGTTGTGACTGAGACATGGGCTTGTGCTAAATTAATTTAATATTCATTTCATATCATTTTTTTAAGTCATGCAAATACATTTATACATTTTTAATTGTGGCAAAATCTTATAAATACCTTTTAGGCTACTGTGCAGTTTGTGCGTATGCAAGCATGCTGTCATGCTCGTGTTTTGGTGTACTCTGTATTTATCTACAGTTAATGTCAAAAGTTTGCACCCCCCTTTCATAATCATACTAAATGCATGTTATTGTTTATTTAGTACTGACCTGAATAAGATATTTCACATAAAAGATGTTTACATATAGTCCACAAGAAAAAAATAATAGTTGAATTTATAGAAATGACCCTGTTCAAAAGTTTACATCCCCTTGATTCTTACCCGAATGATCCACAGCTGTGTTTTTTTTGTTTAGTGATAGTTGTTTGTTAGTCCCTTGTTTGTTCTGAACAGTTAAACTGCCCGCTGTTCTTCATAAAAATTCTTAAGGCCCACAAATTCTTTGGTTTTCCAGCATTTGTGTATTTGAACCCTTTCCAACAATGACTGTATGATTTTCACACTGAGGACAACTGAGGGACTCATATGCAACTATTACAGAAGGTTCAAACGCTCACTGATGCTTTAAGAGCTGGGGGTGAAAACTTCTGAACCGAATATAGAGATTATTTTGCCTAAATTTGATATTTTTTCATTTAGTACTGCCCTTCAGAGGCTACAGAAGATAGTTGCATGTTTCCCAGAAGACAAAATAAGTAAAATTCACCCTGATCTTTAAATTAATGCATTGTGTTTCCTTCTGGAGCATCGGTGAGTGTTTGATCCTTCTGTAATAGTTGCATATGAGTCCCTCAGTTGTCCTCATTGTTAAAAGATGGATCTCAAAATCATACAGTCATTGTTGGAAAGGGTTCAAATGCACAAACATGCTGGAATACCAAAGAATTTGTGGGACCTGAAGAATTTTTCTGAATAACAGCAGGCAGTTTAACTGTTTAGGACAAACAAGAACTAATGAACAACTATCACTAAACAAAAAAACACAGCTGTGGATCATTCAGGTAAGAACACAGTATTAAGAACCAAGTGTATGTAAACTTTTGAACCGGGTCCTTCTTATAAATTCAACTGTTATTTTCTCTTGTGGAATATATGTAAACATTCCTCTTATGATCACTCTTATTTTGGTAAAATAATTAACATTTTTAATGATTCTGAAAGGGGGTGCAAACTTTTGACTTGAACTGTATATTTTGTCTGAGTTCAGATGACTCCAGAATCCTAATTTTCATCTCAAGTGTGTGTTTGTGCAGTCATGTGAATGGATCTGGTATGACAGGTCTTCTATCGAATCCATTGCCTCCTCTCTTACAGACTGAAAGAGAATTGAAAGCTAGATTCAGGCCTAACCTGCTCAACTTGTTGTAGCGTGGGAGACAAGTCCTGTTCCACCCAGAAATCCACTATTGTTTTGAAACGACACTGGCTTCTAAGTCACTCCCTAAATCCCCTCACTCTATTACCACACCACCATAAATAAGCCCTACCAGTCACCCCACAGTCTCAGATATCTTTTGACTCCCACTAATAACAATAGAGCTGCTTTTCGGAGACTTTGCAAAACAAACCTTGACGCTTCTCACTGTGTGTGCAGGGTTTTCCAGACACGGGTGCTGTGAAATGTGTTCAGCTGCTTGTATGGACCGTAATGATTAGCCATGCTGGATCTAGAGTCAATAATTACCCCCATAAGTCAAGTCGACTTGTAATGGGAGTGAAATGATATTAAGCTGCCGTGTCAGAGTTCAGCTACTGCACACAACAGCAGTTATGGACTAGATCCAGATTTCCAGAGTCACTGAGTGCATTTATATGCACAATCTAACGCTGATTATCTTATTAACGTAATGTAACAATGCATTACAACCTGTGAAAGATTGCACTTTTTAAGCAAAAAAAAAACTGGCACAACTAGATTTTCACCAATTACCCCAGTTTAACTCTGTATGTAAACACCTTCACTGACATTCTAGTGGCTGATTCAGTATGCGCATGTCTCATGTGAATGACTGTTTGTCAAAACAAAATAATTTCTTGTATAAACAGGGTTTTCTTGCATCGTCAGGTTTTTAAAATGAGCTTATTTTTGATCTGCATATTATTGTGCATGCAAGTTTAATTAACGATTGTATAAAATATGCACAGGTCATATTTTTAGAGATCGAGTGCAAGTATTAAGATTTAGTTTTGGTTCCCACTGATACCGATACTTGTATTTTTTTTAGTAATGCTCTAATTTTTCTGTACAGTATAGTGGAAAAAGACTTTAATTTGAGGGTACTGTGTTTTAAATCTTGAATTTCACTAGTGATTACAGCAAATACGGGATGTTACAACTGATCAACGTAGTATTTTAAAGTTAAAATACACTATTTTCACTTTTAAAGCATAAAAGTATATTAGGCAAGAGATACCAAACATTATTTAAAGGGATAGTTCACCCAAAAATGAAAATTTGATGTTTATCTGCTTACCCCCAGGGCATCCAAGATGTAGGTGACTTTGTTTCCTCAAAAGAACACAAACGAAAACTGGTGCAGTCTGCCAGCCATATAATTGATGTGGATGGGCACCAGACCTTTAAAAGTAAACAAAACCATGCACAGACAAATCCAAATTACACCTTGTGACTCGTGATACATTGATGTCCTAAGATACGAAACGATAATTTTTTGCGAGAAACTGAACAGTATTTATATCATTTTTTACCTTTGATACACAGCCACGTCCATCTGTCATGAGCACGAGCTTGTCATCCAGATCGTTACATGTGTACGCGCTCTGACGTAGTATACGCATACGCCGTAAGGGGAAATCAGTGAAAAGTCCCGGATGAGTTTGCGCAAGCAAAAGTAATCTTTTAGCTTTAAATCGGTTTGAACAATCAGGATAAGCGCAAGTAATTACCATTTTGAAAAGCCGCTATACCCACAATCTCTGTGCACTGTGTAAACAATGAGTGTCGTATACACGCCACAGATCGCTTCTGGCGTTTGCGTATTCTACGTCAGAGCGCGTACACATGTAACGAGCCTGATTCTAAACTCGTGCTCGGGAGAGATGGACGTGGCTGTGTATCAAAGGTAAAAAAATTATATAGATACTGTTCAGTTTCTCGCAAAAACCGATCGTTTTGTGTCTTAGGACATCAATGCATCGGCACGAGTCGCAGGGTGTAATTTGGATTTGTCTGTGCTTGTTTTTGATTACTTTTAAAGGTTTGGTGCCCATCTACTGCCATTATTTGGCTGGCAGACTGCACCGGTTTTCCTTAAAAATCTTTGTTTGTGTTCTGCTGAAGTCACCTACATCTTGGATGCCCTGGGGGTAAGCAGATAAACATCAAATTTTCATTTTTGGGTGAACTATCCCTTTAAGTCATTTTGTGTGTAACAATGTATAGCTTTTGTTAACTATAATTATTAAATATAAAATAAACATTAAATACATACACTACCGGTCAAAAGCTTTTCTCTTCTGCTCACCAAACCTGCATTTTTTCGATCCAAAGTACAGCAAAATAGCTATTTTCTGTTTAAATATGTGATTTCTGTGATTTCAAAGCCATTTTTGCATTATTACTCCATTCACATGATCCTTCAGAAATTTTTCTAATATGCTTCTCAAACAACATTTATCATTATTATTATTATTATTATTATTATTATTATGTTGAAAAGAGCCGAGTAGATTTTTTTAGGTTTCTTAGATAAATAGAAAGTTCAGAAGAACAGCATTTATCTAAAATAGAAGTTTTTTGTAACATTATATATTTAATTATCATCACTTTTGATCAATTTTAAGCATCCTTGTTAAATGAAAGTATTCATTTCTATAATTTATAAAAAAATAAAATAAATAATAATAATAATAATAATAATAATACTGTTTTTGAATGCTATAGTGTATAATGTTACAAAACCTTTTTTATTTTAGATAAATGCTGATCTTTGGATCTTTCTATTCATCAAAAAAATCCTGAAACAAATGTACTCAACTGATTTAAATATTGTTAATAATAATAAAAAATGTTTCTACAACAACAAAGCAGATCAGCATATTATAATGATTTCTGAAGGATCATGTGACACTGAAGACTAGAGTAATGATGCTGAAAATGCAGCTTTGATCGCAGGAATAAATTACAATTCAAAAATATATTTAAATAGAAAACAGTTATTTTACATAGTAAATATATATTTTAAATTTGACAGTTTTTGCTGTACTTTGGATCAAAGAAATGCAGGCTTGGTGAGCAGAAGAGACTTCTTTGAAAACATTAAAAATCTTACTGTTCAAAAACTTTTGACTGGTAGTGTAAGTAGTTGTGTATATAACAATGTAGAGTTTTTGTTAGCTATAATTACTAATTTAATATAATTAAAAATAAAACATTAAATACATAAACATTAGCATTAAATATAATCAAAAATCTTTTATTTAGCAAGGACTCATTCAATTGATTAAAATAGTTTTCCATTTCAAACGAATACTGTTTTTTTTTTACTTTCTATTTATAAATATATTCTGAAAAAAAAACCAACAACATGAATCATGAATCATGGTTTCCACGTAAAAAATTAAGCAACACAACATCGATAATAAGAAAAAAAGTTTCTTGAGCGGAATATAATTCACAATATATTACTGTTTTTACTGTATTTTCATCAAATAAATGCAGCCGAGGTGAGCATTAGAGACTTTTTATGTAGCAAGTTTATGCAACAAATGCTTGCTTTTTTTTATCAAACCATTTTTACATGCATGTTCACGGAATCAACTGTGGTGCATCCACAGTATATTAAATCACTTTTTCTATGATAGAGTCAGGCTTGCATAACTTCTCTTTGCTCATCTCCTCACATACACATCCTTTGGCTGCAATGGTGTGATATTGTGCAGCTTTGGTGGTTGACAGAGTAATTACTTATAGCTAAAAACCTGTCGCATGACGCCTGTTTAGTACACAGAATCATCCAAGAACTTGTCTCTGACATTGCAATAGAGGGTCTTTGGATTGCATCAGTGGGTTAGCATCACAACTAGTGTCAGGTAAAGCAGAAGAGGGTGTAACTGTGGAACGCGCCACATGCTATCGTGTTTATGCATATAGTAGGAACACGGAACTCAACTATGCAAAGTACTGATCATTATCTGATGTTTCCCTTTTAGAAATGTGGTTGATTGTTGTGAAAAAAAGGATGTTACAGGTTTATGGGAGTCTCTGTTTTTTTTTTTAAAAAACAGAAGCTTTACTCTTCACTAATGTGCAAGATTAAGATATTGGCATGTTGAAGAGCTGTATTAACATTGGAATCTTAGATTTATTAGGGCAGAGCTACTTAGCTGATTTTCATGCCATGTTTATTACATCATACATTGGTCTGATGACAAATAGCATGGATTTAATGCAAGAAATTTTGACTCATGCAGACACGTTCTGCTATTTTGCATTTACTTGTCAGGCAGTATGAGAGAGGCTATGTAAACCGATCACCAAAGTTTTTTGCATAATCCTGATATCTGATGTCTGTAGTTCCCCAGTACAGCAGGACGAAAGGGAGGATGTGGACAAACGCACAAGCAAGACTAAGTTTCCTGCTTACTAAGCAGCCAGGGCTTGTGGGATTCACTGAGTGTCTATCTAGCCTAGTTAAAACTCTTCTCTTAGTACACTGATGAACAACGCACAATGAAATCTAAAGTTCATTTGGTGTACACTGTTTAAAAGTTTGGGTCAGTATTTTTAATGTTTGTTTTTGAAAGAAGTTATTACTTTTACTGAGTAAAGATACATTAAATTGATCAAAAGTGACAATAATTCTATTTCAAATAAATGCTGTTCTTTTGATCGCAATTTCCACAAAAACGTTAAGCAGCACAACTGTTATCAACTTTGATAATATATGATTTTTGAAGGATCGTGTGATGCTGAAGACTGGAGTAATGATGCTGAGAAAGCAGCTTTGCCATTACAGGAATAAATTCCATTATATAAGCATTTTAAAAAGTATTTTAAATTGTAACAGTATTTTACAATATTACTGTTTCTACTGTATTTAATCAAATAAATGCAGCCTTGGTTAACATAAGAGACTCCTTTCAAAAACATAAAAAAAAAAATCTTACAGACCCTAATTTTTGAAAGGTTATGTCCAAATTAAACAGTAGCTAAAATGTCGCCATTTAATCTGTTTCTAGTAGTTTAACTGTGCTGAATGAATTACTCTGGCCTTGAACTGAGATTTTGAAAGCCAAACCCATCAAGTCTCTGGGGAAAATGCCATAACAACAGCAAATAGTCCAAGGATGATGGAACAAAAACAGAAAATCCTGCCAAAGGAAGATGTAAGATGGCTTATGTGTATCACAATCTTTGAGACAATATTTCAAGCATTCTTGAAGTACTGCATTACACTGATCAGTTATTTTTAAATGTTCGGGGGTTTTTTGTACGTGTGTGAGATTTTCTTTGGCCAGGTCTTTGCGTGTTCTTGTTTTGCTCATCTTCACGCAGTTGCACAACTGGAAAGCTGATAAACTGCATTCTTCTGCCATCTAGTGGTTACACAACCACAGTAATTTTAAAAATGGCAGAAAAATAATGAAACGTAGTCCCTGAGGAAAGCCAGTCACTCGTCACATTCACAAAGAACGGTTGCATAATTTAAGCGGTCCTCTAACAAGTGTCAGAATAAAGGTCACTAGACTTCGATCAGACCGTAGTTTGTCTTGAATTATTCCCGCTCTGTCAATGTTCACTCATATTCTGACACGTTTTGCCTTGTTTGCACACATTGTCTGCCAAAGGCCTAATGAGAGCTGCTATCTGGCTAATGAGATTCGGTTGCTCACACACACAGCGTCCCTCACTCAGTGTTGCTATCTTCAACACCAGTTTTCCCTGGTGTTTTTTTTTTTTACTAAGAAAAACCTGTCAAATTGCTCTTACTAACAGCCCTGATTCATCTGACCATCTATAAAAGTAGATAGATGTTTTTTAAGTATGTTGTTATATTTTGGCTGTGTTGACTCTGGTGAGGGATGTGGAACGGTCTCTTGTGGCTTTAGAGTCCAGTGCCAGCTATTTCCTCTTTCCCCCCATGTGATTTCCACCCTCGCTTAGGAATGCTGGTGTTAATGAGCAAGCCTGAGATGGTGTTTTTGGCATGAAGCTTATGACCCTGGGAGCAAACAGGGTCATGTGTATAAGAACCTTACTGGAACTGATACGTTTGCGTTTACGTCATTTAATCATATGATACCACACAGGTTTGTCTCTGGCCTTATTGTTATGCTGACGCGTAGTAAGAGTCCGACCAAGTGACTGAACCGGCTCAGGTTAAAGCCATTATGAATGGGCCATTAGCTGCAGCCTCTGTGAGTATAAGTAACCTGGACGATTGTGGATTAGAAGCTTTCATCTGTAGGGAAGGGGCAAATTTATGTGTTTTAAAGCAATTACGGTGCACTTTACTGCTTTTCCGCTGAAAGCATTGTACGACGGTTGATTTTAGATCGATGGCGCATTTATCTCTCTGTTTGTTCTCCCACAGCTGGACGACCCTTCAGTGTTCCCAGCGGTGATCGTGGAGCAGGTGCCCGCTGCCGACCTCATGCAGGTGTACTCTGGACTGGAGGCAGATGAGGTGACTAATGGCATCATGGTGGATGCCATTCAGGATGTGGTGGAAGAGAACATGATAGGAGATGTGGGGCTCTCTGGTGAGTCCAATAAGTGATCACAATTATAGGCGGCATGATGTGTTTTTGAAAACCTTTCTCATGAAAATGGGGGAAAAAAGTACTCTTTGCACCTAAAACAATCTACGACATTGTTTATGTATAGATGCACTACTGTGTAAGTTTAAATTCAGTAAGATTTTTAAAATGTATTTGAAAAAAGTCCAGTGTTTCCCACACACTTACACTTTATGTGTGGTGGCACTTCCCCCGGCGGAAATATATGTATATATTTTTCCTCAGAGGAGGCAAGGGAGGCAGTGTCTTCTCAAAATATTGGATGAGATAAAAAATTGTAGTACAAAAATAAAACAAAGGCAATATTACAAAATAAATTGACTTTTAACTGAGCCCCTAAAGCGTAACTATTTTCTGTAGCCTCTGAATGACAGTATTAAAATAAGGCAAAATAAGAAAAATGTACACATCTCTATTCTGTTCAAAAGTTTTCACCCCCTGGCTCTAACTGCATGGGTTTTCCTTCTGGAGCATCAATGAGTGTTTAAACCTTCTGTAATAGTTGCATATGAGTCCCTTAGTTGTCCTCAGTGTGAAAAGATGGATCTCAAAATCATACAGTTGTTGTTAAGGGCTCAAATACACAAAAATGCTGGTAAACCAAAGAATTTGTGGGACCTAAAGGATTTTTCTGAAGAACAACAGGCAGTTTAACTGTTCATGACAAACAAGGGACTCTTGAACAACTATCACTAAACAAAAAAAAACAAAAAAAAACACAGCTGTGGATCATTCAGGTAAAAACACAGTATTAAGAATCAAGGGGATGTAAACTTTTGAACGGGGTCATTTTTAATTCAACTACTGTTTTCTCTTGTGGACTGTATGTAAACATATTTTATGTGAAATGTCTTATTCAGGTCAGTACTAAATAAAAAATAACATGCATTTTGTATGATCTATCTTATTTTGGTAAAATAACATTTTGCCGTTTCTGCAAGGGGATGTAAACTTTTGGCATGAACTGTATAACCACTTTGTTACATCGAAATAAGACTTAAAATGGCATGAAAACATGATCTGTGGGTGTTTTTAGGGAGTAATCAGCTTGGTGAAATTTAAAGTAAATCTCTGTGTCTATGACCAATATTTACCAAGCTTTGATGACTGATGATCCAAATAAATTATGAGCATAAGTTCACAGCTTCACAAATCACTTTATCTATTTTTTCTTGAAATATCCCAGAAAACTACTGCCAAGCGCATATTAAGTGCAAGGCCATGATAGTGAAACACAAGCTTAGTGTTTGTCAATTGATGAAAATATGTTCTGTCCACAGTAGAGACCCAGGTCTCAGGTGGAGAGGACAATATGGAGACCATTGAGGCGGCTGAGGCCCTCCTGAACATGGAATCTCCCAATAACATCCTGGATGAGAAACGCATGAGTATGTGGTGACTCACTGTCTGTTTACGTTGTGCTGTTATTTTTTCTTTTTAGAAATGTTTGTGGGGAGACTTGTGGGGAGAAAAAAAAACGCAGTACATTTCAGTCAGTTAGCACATACTGATACTATTTCTCATTTCAGTTCTGTCTGTTTAAGCAAACAGTATTATAAACACATACTAATATTTGACCTCTACCTTTCTGTAGTTCACGCATATGGGAATATGCTGGAATCAGACCTGACCTACATTTCCCTGCGTCCAGAGCAACTCTCAAACGGCTGCATGGATGTTCACATGGATGAGGAGACATCCTCTGTGGATGAGATTCCTCAGAAGAACCTTTCCAAGCCTGCCAGAAAAAGCAAAGGTACCATCATCCACCAGTAGAAGGCAGTATATACCTTAGTGTTTATGTTTCTTTTTTTTTTTCCTTTCTTTTTTTTTTTTGCATTATACAGTGGTGGCCAAAATTAGTAGAACATTAGTATTTTCACCAGCTAAAAAATGGTTTTGCTGTAGTGTGGCAATAGGAAATATCAGTTTACATTTCCAAACATTCATTTTTGCCATTAATTGTAATAATCCAGTAAGATTTTGGAGTCTGACAACAACCAGTTCTCCACACAGAGATCTTATCATCATCCAGTCTGTCTGGAATGACATGAAGAAACAGAACAAACTGTTTAAAGCAGCTTTTGCCCCATGTGCACTTGTGCAGTTTTTCAGGTAGCTTTGCAGGTAGCTTTCTTGAAGCATCTTGGAGATGTTGCCACAGTTCTTCTGGATTTAGTCTGTCTCAGTTTGTTCTGTTTCTTCATGTCATTCCAGACAGACTGGATGATGATGAGATCAGATCTCTGTGTGGAGCACTGGCTGTTGTCAGACTCCTTGTGTAAAGAAAAATCTCACTGGATTATTACAATTAATGGCAAAATGAATGTTTTGAAATGTAAACAGATATTTCCTACTGACACAATACAGCAAAAGATAACTGACTTAAACCCATTTTTTAGCTCATGAAAATACTAGTGTTCTAATAATTTTGGCCACCACTGTATTAAAAACATAAGGCGAGACAAAAAAAATGTAAAATGTATTTATTAAATTTATTTTGGAATTAATTAACATATTTAGTTACTCTGATAGTCAGAAAGTTAACAATTTTTTTGCAATCATCCTGCAGTGCGCAAACCAAGACCAGTGCGGCCTTGCTCTCCCATCACCAATCCAGCTCTCCCGTTGAAAAAGAAGAGCAAAGAGGGCAAAGGTAAGCACGACCTCGGATCGCCGCACGGTAGTAAAAGAGAAAAAGTTGGAAACTATCGCTTCTCTGTCTCCCGCATGCATCATGAGTTGCTCTTACCGGGGCTTTGCTGGCAGTGCTGTGGCTGCTTAATTGATGAGGTGCTCTCAAAGTGCTGCGTTTGTGAGGGAACTAAAAGTGATAGCGGGCTGGAGGGCACATCGATGCTGTCCTGATAGAGGCCCCTTATGCATGCGACACGTTCCCAGCTCAGAGAGGAGGCCGGCCGCATACATATACATCACCTTGACACGCCGGTCTGTTCTCTCTCCGGCTCCCACTGCCGGGGTAGCTGTTTTTAACCACTTCTGGCCAAAGCGCGCGACAAACAAGAATAATCTAGTGCCAGGCCCCTCTAATTAATTTCCAGCCCGGTGTAGGACTACCATGAAGGGAGAATTGATTTATTAAGGTTATGAGAAAGAATACAATAATTGCACCTGTGCCAATTCGGCTTGTTAACTAAGACCTGTGGAATCGCGTATGAAATATGAAAGGTGTTTAAGCTTTTTATAAGTCTAAACTTTTAATGAGTCGACAGAGGAATATAAAAGACCCTTATTCTTGTAGGTAACACTATCTACCTGTGGGAGTTCCTTCTGGCCTTGCTGCAAGACAAAAACACCTGTCCCAAATACATCAAATGGACGCAGAGAGAGAAGGGCATTTTTAAGCTGGTGGACTCCAAGGCTGTCTCCAAGCTGTGGGGCAAGCACAAAAACAAGCCTGACATGAACTACGAAACCATGGGCAGAGCGCTTAGGTGAGCCAATGGTTACAAACACTTCACCCAGAGGGACCAATCATGCCAGAGGAATTGCTTTTCCTGACCTCCCACTTTCTCTTGCTCTCTTTTAGGTACTATTACCAGAGGGGTATATTGGCCAAGGTTGAAGGACAGAGGCTTGTTTACCAGTTTAAGGAGATGCCCTCAGATCTGGTCATTATTGATGAGGATGATGGCCAAGGGGACGACGCCAGTTCCGGTTACGGAGGGCAACGGTCCGCTCCTCACGGACGGGCGATGGGCCGTGGTTCATCGCGTGCACAGGGGAAGAGCGCCCAGGTGAAGTCGGTGAAGAGAGAGATGAGTCCCGGGCTGAACAGCAATGGAAAACAAGCAGAACAGCTGGTGCAGACTGTCCATGTACTGCAGCCAAATCAAGGAGCTGCTGTTCCAGCATCTACACACTCCTTAAGGTGAGGGGTGTTTGTGTATGAGCACAAATACATTAACAGAAAGCCACACATGCAGGAAGCAAGAAGTTAAAAACCAATGTTGAAACAAAGGCTCTGTTGTCTTTTTCTGCCTACGTAGGTAGCTGGCTTCATAAGCAAAATGGACCTTATTTTGAACTTTTCCTAGGCTTTCACATAAATTACAGAGCCCTGTACATGGATATCGTGGCCATGAATTAAGAATTGGTCTCCTATTTAGTACAACGTGGTACACCGTGATCACGGTTCAACTAAATTAAAATAAGATACAATATGGCCATGATTTAACCAAATTAAAACAACAAAATGAATATGGCCACAATTTAACAAAATGAGGGAACAAATTAATATAACTTGGCCACAAGTTAAAACAAATTAAAACATGGGAATTAATTAATACAGCTTGGCCATGATTAAACCATGAAACTGATTGTTGTAGTACAAAGTGGCCATGATTTACCTAAATTAAAAACAAGGGAGCAAAGTACTATAATTTGGCCAAAGTTTAAATAAAACAAGGGAACAAATTAGTACAACTAGACCACAATTTAACTGTATTAAAACGAGGGAATTAATTAGTGCAGTGTGATCACAAATTCACTTAAACGAACAAATTAGTACAACATAGGTACAAATTAATAAGCTGTCAGAACATCATCTTAATTTGTGGTCACAATATATATATATATATATATATATATATATATATAATTTTTTTTTTTTTTTTTTTTTTTTTTTTTTTCCTGTCATTCATCTCTAATTAACAGTGTTGTGGAAAGTTACTTTTTGAATATGGGCAGGGCTTGCTTGTTTGTTTTTAATATAAAAAATACTATTTTTGGAAAATGCAAAAGCCCTTTCACACCAAAAGTAAAATCAATATGCCTCAGGATGAAGGAAATTTATGTCTGTATAGTAGAACACAGCAGAAGAAAGGTCAACATTCATCTTCAGTGGAAAGAAAAAGAAAGAAACACAAATGTTGTTTATCTAAAGTAATTTTTGCTTAATAGTATGATTGAACTGGATCATCGAAGGACAGCAGCAAAGACTCTGGTTATTAAATTGGGATAAAATACAAGGATATTTGTGTTAATATTTAATTATTGCAGGTTTGCGGCATATTCCCGAGTTTGCATTTAAGTTTTTATTATTTAAGTGAGATGAGTAAATCTAGTCACATTTGGTGAAGAACTATAGTAAAATGTTTACACTGTGCACACAACGCTGTGAGCTGTCAGACAATAAATGGGAAAATAAAGTAACTTAAAGTAAAAAGTAGTCTGATTACATACTGTAACTTGCGTTACTTACGTTACTTGTAATGTGTTTCTCCAACACTGGTAATTTATAATTTTAAATCATAAATAAAATCTAACATCATAAATTTAGCTTCTTTAGCTTAAAAAAGTTTTAATTTGCATGTTTCATAGTTCATCAGAAAGAAAGTTGGCTCTTTTAATTCAAAGCCGCCACACAAATTTTCCTTCTCCTTAAAAAAAAAAAAAAAAAGCTTTATAACCCTTGCCCCTTTATCTCTCTCAGGACTATAAATATGCCAGGCTCTGTTCCCATGGTCCTCACGTCAGGAGCTCAAGGAGGAGGTTCAGTCACCCTGCAGACCCTGCCGCTGTCCTCTGTTCTGACCAATGGGGATTCCTCCACTCATGCCTCGCCGCCTCGGGTCATTCTCCACACTGTGCCTTCCACCAGCCCTGGCAGTAAGGATGTGCTCACCATCCAGACTGCCTCTCTGACGACAGACAGCATCCAGCCCCAGCAGCTCCTCATGTCCACTCTGGGCTCATCCAGCGGAGGGGTCATCAGCACCACGATACAGCAAGCCGGATCTCTTAATGGCATTACCCGCCTGGTCACTCTCAATGCCAACGGGCAGCCCGTAGTGGCCCAGCAGCCCGGAACGGTCATCGCCACTGTCCTGAAGCCCAGTGAACTCCATGGCCTGCAGGTGAAAGAGGAGATCCTCGACCCGCAGTACCTCCAATCTCTGGTCAACAGCAATCCTAGCATGGCCTCATACACCAAAGAAGAGCTCGAGGAAGGAGTGGCGGAGCTGAGCTACAGAACTGTGATCATCAACAGTGCAGGTCTGGAGCTGAGCCAGACCCTCAACGGACACTCGGACGTGGGCTCGCAGCTGGCCAGCAGCCCTAGTGAGGGCCTGACCCCTGTGGAGGAGCTGGAAGTGAGGGGAGAAGTGGCTCTGCATCCGGAGCCTGAGGCTAAGGAGCTGTTGGAGGGCTCTCAAGGTCTGCAGGAATTGCCGGGCACCATTCAGATACCCGCAACCCACTTCATCCAGGTCAAGGCGGAACCGGCTGAAACCTAAACTTTAGGCCCAAGCAGGGAAATGTGGACACAATCGACCATAAAACAGGATTTTTTTTCAGTGGAGCAGATTATCTGTAATTTATTGCTCTTGATTGTTCAGAACGGGCGTTGACCCCGAAGACTTGTTTACTCAAAGTGATATTGTGCCTAAATTCAAACCTTGAGGGATACCGACCATGATGTCATGATGAAAGCTCTTTGGTTTGCTCTCCGTCACTCCCAAACTCCCAACAGGAGAGCAGCCATTCTCCAACCAGGGATATTCCCACCATATGTGCCAGTTGAGATGTTTCTGTCTCTTCTCATCTCCGCGGACAAATCCAAAGACTTTATCCAGCAGAGGGACCAAAGGAGTAGTTGGTGGGAAGCCAAAAAGAAACCAACACACCATTGACTTAAAATAAAAACACACACACAGTTGCTTAGGACATACAAGACAGAGAAACCTTGTTTTGTTTTTTCTTATGTAGCCATCTTAGTGGACTTCAAACGGATGCATATTGGAATAAGACTGAAAGAGTGCCTAGGTGGTTAATGCTTTGTTTTGGAAGTGATGTTTGAAAGGGGAAGATTGTATGATTCACTCTGTTTTTAGTACAGAATTATGACTTTATCTCATCCCCTCATACCATCAGAACTGGAGAGGTTATTATTTTTCCATCACACACAAATTTAAAAGCTCTGCGCTTTTATGGAAATGGGCATTGCCTGTCCAAAGAGACAGTTCTAGTAGACATTGTTTGTATATAGTAACAGACTAAAGAATATAGTGACAAATTCCAAAATCATCTGCAAAGTATTTCCCCATTATAATCTTGTTCATATGAAATGGAACGCAGTATATATATGGATATATATAAATATATAATATACAACTAAGATTCAATTTATGGCCACAAATTTATTTATTTTCTGAATTTCTAAATTCTGTATAAAAGTCTTTTTTAAACAAATGCAAAAATGAGGGAAAATATGCAGTATGTAGGGCTAATTTTACCCGTAAGATCCAGTATGTGTGTGTATTGCTGTATTTTTCCAATTTAAAGCATTCCATGTAATCCGCACACCTTTCATATTTTATCTATTTTTCAATATAAGGGGATCCAAACGTAGCTTTATGAGATTGAGCTATCATGCTGTTCTTATTCACTGTGATGTGTTTAAAGCCATTTTTACTGAGCGTATGTGCTATAAACGCCATGTCCTTTGGTTTCTGCCTTTACGCTGTCATACTTTTACCCTGTATCGACCACATAGCGTTCCACTGATGCCTTACACGATCGCAGATTGTGTCTCAGACGCAGCTGGTGTGGTCTGTGACATTTAGGTAGGTTTTTAAAATGTATTTATTTGTAGTTGATGTAGTCGTCTGTCCATGGCCTCCGTTCCTTCCTCGCTTCATTTATGTCCAATGAATCTAGAGCACAGTCTCTTAATAGCGGCATCTCCGCAAGTAAACAGAGTGGGTGCTGCAGACATGTTGAACCCAAACTAAATTTGTGCTAAATTGGAAGAAGTGACTGAAGTTGTTGAGGGTAAATGTGGACTGGACTCTCTGATGGCCAGACGCTGATCATGGGCAGCAGGCCTCTGCCTCTAATTCTCTACGCTCTGACAATCATGGCTAGTCCTTGTATTATGCAATATTACGTCAATAAGACAATCGGTGACCTCATAATAGAACGAGGTCCCCGTGTCCTTTTCAGACCTGGTCTTGTTTGAAATGTTTGTTGACCACAGGCATTACGCTTTGTAAATTTCGGGTAAAGGTATGCCAGTGCTCTTGCTATAATTTCTTCTTGCCTTTTCTTGGGGCTTTCCTTTTTTTCCAATTGTCTTATAGTAGACTAGATTTTTTTTCTAAAAAAAAAAAAAGAGAGAGAAAACCAAAAGAGAAGAAATATAATAAAACCAATTTTGCCTTAACGTTAACGTGTGATCTCCTGTTTCCTCTTTGCTGTGGAAATTAAAACTCAAGATCACAGACTAACTGGGTTGTGGGTAAACAACACAAAGCCCACAAGGCAGATGCTATCATTGTTCCGACGCATTAAAACAAGTACACCTCCCGGTGCATCTCCTCAAGCGTTTCTTCTGCTAACGTGAATTAACAGAGGTCAGATGCACTCCCAGGTATCTCGCAACATCTTGCTGTGAATCGAGGCTGCTGCGGGGAGCTTTGTTTCCAGCCATATGTGCTCTTATTCAGTTCGTCTGCTTCTTCTGGAGACTACAGAGCGCCACGGTAACTTCGGCGAGGATGGAGCGAGTGCAATCTGTTAACTACAGGAAGCAGAGCACTGAAAAGAGCTAGTGAACAATCAGGCATGGTTCCCTCATTTGGGTGGGTGAAAAAGGGCATTAGCATTTTTAAACAAAGAATTTGGTCATAAAAATGCCCTCATACAGTTTCAAACCTGTTTTCTTTTTTTCTGTGGAACACACACAAAAAACATCTTTATGTATAACCATAATTCTTAGTGAATGTCAAACTCAAAAGTCTTAAACAAGGTTAAAAACAAACTATAGAACTATGGCACAGATTGTTTTAATGGGATTTTTAGTCAGATGGAAAAGAGCTGCTTGAAAATTCTTCAAAATCTTTTTTCCGTCCTTTTGTGTTCCATAGAAAAAAAAAGACATACATTTGGAACGACATGAGTAAATAACACAATTCTCATTTTACTATTTGTTTAACATATCCACCCTCTTTGATTTTCCATAATTTTTTCCATCTGTCTTGTGGGCAAATAATCTTTAAAGTTTAAACAACTAACACTGTCTGTGAGAGGACCCATAACAGTTTTCACACCTGCGGCTCTGTGTGTGCCGGACTTGTGGTGAGGATAGAATTGATTGTGTGTGTGATTACTCGGTGGTACGGGTTTAGAGAGGCTTTCTATGGTCTTATATGGTGGGATGTGTGTGTGTGTGTGTGTGTGTGTGTGTGTGTGTGTGTGTGTCTGCTGATGGAGCCATCTGGCAGCTGGTACATGCTGGAGCTCTTACCCCCAAGTCTACTATTCACACACAGCTGCAGATTACCCAGCACTCTGAACCCTACAGGCAACAGTGAAAAATAAAACAATAACATCGAGAAAAACACAATACCAGAGCTGTTAAAGACAACTAGAGCCACAAGTATGGGCAAAGCAAAATGGCAACTGAAAGTGGTTGTTAAAACAATTTACACAGCGTTAACCTGTCCTTTGAAAGTGGGAAGGTATTTTATAACTCCACTTCAAATGTTATGTGAATTGCAGAAGATATAACAGATACTTAGATATGAACTTTTCATTTCCAATGTCAAGTCTTTAGCTTTAATTTGAAATGTAAAGGTAGAGGAGCCACAGTACAGTGAAAATATCTCATATTGGAATTATTTTTGAAAGTCATTTTCTGTATAGAAGCATGTCTTGGTTACAAAAAAAGCTACTGGACTTTTCCACCTTTGCCCAGAAGGGAAATAAAACTCCCCCCAAAACTCACTGAATTCAAAAAGTGGAAAATGCCATTAAACAGATGCTATCATTGTCTATTTAATTTGCAATTTAAAATGAGCATAAAGCAGCAAAAATGTAAAAGTTAATGTAGAAAAATATCAAACCATTATATTATATACCATTATAAACCATAATAGAAAACCATATAAAACAAGTGTGACAACTTGCCCCGACCCTGACTTCTATAAAAAATATCCCTGTTCTGAATGTTTAAAGCCGCAAAACATTATTATACTTTATGACCATGGACCACAAAACCAGGCATAAGGGTCAATTTTTCAAAATTGAGATTTATACACGATCTGAAAGCTGAATAAATAAGCTTTAAGTAAGATGAATAAAAAATCTGAAATCTGAGATTGCAAAAAAATATTGAGAAAATCATCTTTAAAGTTGTCCAAATAAAGTTTTTAGCAAGGCATATTACTAATCAAAAATTAAGTTTTGACACATTTATGGTAAGAAATTTAGAAAATATCTTCATGGATACTTAGTATCCTAATGATTTTTGGCATAAAAGAAAAATGTATTTAAATAATTCTGACCCATACAATGTATTTTTTGCTAGTGCTACAAATATACCCTTACTACTGAAGAGGTTTTGTGGGTCACATATAAAATCGATTTATTTTATACTGTATAGTTTAGGGTGACCATACATCCTTTTTTCACAGACGTGCCCTGGTCGGGATTTCTAAATTGCCTAAAATGTCTGGCTTTTAGCTTTGCTTTCCTATTGTTTTCATACTTGCTGAAGGTAATGACTAAAAAAAAGTATTGGCCAATAGCGTGTAGGCATTGTACATAATCGACCAATCATGGCGTTCAACTGTGAGACGGCGGGATCTACAGAGAACATTCAAAGCAATGCAAATACACATATAACAAATACAGTGCATTCAGAAAGTATTCAGACCCCTTTCACTTTTTTCAATTTCGTTATGTTGCAGCCTGATACTACAATTGTTTAAATTCTTTTTTTTTTTTTTTTTTTTGGTGGACAGCCTTTTTCAGGTCTCTTCAGAGATGTTCAATAGGGTGCAAGTCAGGCCTCTGTAGAACATTCACAGATTTGTCCCTAAGCCACTTTGCTTAGGGTTATTGTCATGTTGGAAGGTGAACGGTAGACCCAGCCAAACGCTCTGGACTAGGTTGTCATTAAGGTTATCTCAATATTTTGGTGCGCTGAGCTTTTCTTCTACTCTGACGAGTCCCTCAGTCCCTGCCACTGAAAAACAGCCCCACAGCATGAGGCTGCTACCAGCACACTTTACTTTTGGGATGGTACTTTGCAGGTGATGAGCACAGCTGGTTTCCTTTAAACATGATGCTTAGAACTGAGGTTCATTAGACAAGAGAATCTTGTTTCGCAGAGCCTGAGGGTCCTTTAGGTGCTGTTTTGCAAATTCCAAGTGTGATTTCATGCATCTTCACTGACCATGGAGCTCAACTAGATTGACCATCAGCTTCTTGGTGACCAGTCTAGACAAGTCCCTTCTCCATCAATTGCTCAGTTTGGCTGGGCGACCAGCTCTTGGAAGAGTCCTGGTTGTACCAAACTTCTTCTATTTGAGAATTATGGAAGCCACTGTGCTCTTGGGAACCTTCAATGCAGCAGAAATTTTGTAGCCTTTCCCAGGTCTGTGCCTCGATACAATCCTGTCACTGAACTCTGAAGGCAGTTCCTTTAACCTCATGGCTTGGTTTTTGCTCTGATATGTCAGCTGTAAGGCCTTTAGAGGTGCGTGCCTTTTCAAATCATGTCCAATCAATTTCATATGGACTCCAATCAAGGTGTAGAAACATATCAGCAATGACCAAGAGAAATGGGAGGCACTTGAGCTAAATTTCAAGTGTTTTTGCAATACTTATGTTAATGTCATATATAAGGTTTTTCTTTTTATTAAATTTAGAGACATTTCTAAAATTCTGTTTTCACTTTGTCATTATAAGGTACATAAAAAATTATTAAACAACTTTAGTATCAGGCTGCAACATAAGAAAATTGAAAAAGGCGAAGGGGGTCTGAATACTTTCAGAATGCACTGTACATATTCTAAAGAGCAAGTCAATAGGAAAACAAAGCCAAAACCTGGACATTTCAGGCAGTTTAGAAATCCCCAGCCAGGACATGTCTGGGGGGAAAAGTGTTTATTGTCACCATAGTAGGTGTGAAAATGCATGCCCAACAGTTATAGCAAAATATGATGAAATTTTAATTCACAAAATTATGACTCATAACAAGCAAACAAAAACCCTGCTAGAGAAAGCACATAATGGTTAATGATGTACTTTACAGCCCCTGTGACAACCAGCCCTGGTCCTCCCTATAGTGTATATTTTAGGTGCTGTAACTGGTCATCATTTCAGGTTTTTTCACCATTTCATTCACTTTTTGTGGTTCAAAAACATTTTTTGTAGTCTCACAGTATGTTTTGTCTATGTCAGTATGCAGTACCCTGCCGTTTAAAAGTCTTGGATCAGATTTTTAATGTTTTTTTTTTAAAATAGTTTCTTATGGTCATCAAGGCTGCATTTATTTAAAAAACATATATAATATATAATATAGTAAAATATGATTACAATGTAAAATAATGTTTTTGTTTTTTAATACTTTGATGAATAAAAAGTAAAAAAGAACAGCATTAATTTAAAGTAGATAACCTTTTGTAACAATATACAATATCGT
The DNA here is from genome assembly GCF_049309525.1 of Garra rufa. NCBI lineage: Eukaryota > Metazoa > Chordata > Actinopteri > Cypriniformes > Cyprinidae > Garra > Garra rufa. The sequence goes on from NC_133376.1 coordinate 26,539,889, forward strand.
TCAAAAGTCTGTGGTCATTACATTTTGTATTCTTTTTATTATTATTAATACTTTTATTCAGCCAGGATGTGTAAAACTGATAGAACGTGATAGCAGAGACTTATATTGTTCTATTTTGAATAAATGCTGTTTATTTTAACTTTTTATTCATCAAAGAATCCTGAAAAAAGTATCACAGGTTCCAAAAAAATTTGTTGCCAACATAGATCTTACAATGATTTCTTAAATCTAATTTATTCCTGTGATGCAAAGCGGAGTAGCCATTATTTAAAATAAATTAAAACAGAAATGATTCTTTTTATACTGTAATAACATTTCACAATATTACTGTCTTTTCTGTATCTTTTATCAAATAGATTTAGCCTTGATGAGCATACAAGACTTCTTTAAAAAGTTTTACTGATCCCAAACTTTTGAATGGCAGTCTACAAAATCAATGGCACGAATGAGAAAATGTTGTTCAAAATAAAGATGAAGTATAGAATGTCATGGTGCAGGAAACACATGTTGCTATTTGACATGTCATGTCGACTCCCTATTATTACTCATGCAGCGTTAGAAACAAGACTAAACAGGACAGCTTGTAGTGATCAGTGTTTCACTGCTGAATGTCATAGGATCTATGACTAATCGTAAGCTTCTAAACCGAAATAACCCTTGTATAGTTTAAAAAAAGGTATTCAAATTAAAGCTGAATTTCTAGACAGCTGTGGTTCACTAGCGTCAAACCGGGTCTTTACATCAACACAGCTGCACAAAATCAGCTCAAGGAACATTCTATTTTTAAAGCAAGACGACAAGTAGCTGGGGGCCAATGACATGCTTGAAGAGAGCGAGTGTTTATTGCATCACAGCGTCTCTCAAGTGAGGAGTGGCGGGGCGGCTGAGGGATGGCGGTCATTAGAAATGTGCCTCCAGTCGGGGGCTGCGCTAAGATTACTCACACACCAGGATACTGCCGCACACACACACACACACACACACACACACACACACACACACACACACACACACACACACACAAATACTAAACAATGCTTTTGTTCTGTTACTGAACTAAGACTAGTGACATCCACTCCGATTTACGTCCTTTGTTCATCACTTTATATTTACATCAATTTTTTAAAGCAGCAGCAGTCTCGCAGCAGGAATTTATAGAAGCTAAAAGCAATACTCAGCTATTAAACTTCTCACCCTACATCCCTCAACTGCCTGAACTGATAAAATTCTTCCACTGACAAATAAAACAATAACCATAATTTTATATTTCCCAGGTCATAACCATAGAGTCAAGGTTTGGCTGATCATTATGGCCCCATTAGCCCCTGCTGGTAGATGCTATAACTACATCATCTGGCAGAAAAACAGATATTTCTCCATTGATAGCCATTCAAAAAGATCTGGATATTCTTTCTGACTAGATATATTTTTCCTAGCAACAATGAAATATATGGACATAATTAGATTGAAATACTAGCTAGCGATGTGTGAGATTTCTTATTATTTTAATTTACATTTCTTTCCCAGGGTTTGGGACTGTGTAGTGTATATGTAAGGAATAATTGACGTAGAATTCTTAGAAAATAATGCACACCCGAGGTGGTGATGCGGTCACGACGCGAAGCGGAGCATTATTTTCGTAGAATTCTACGGACCGAAGTCAATTATTCCGCTTATACTACAGTTACCACACCTCAAGACATCGATCAGATGATATATTTCAAGACATTCGTCCGGTTTTTATCTTTAAAACGCTATTGTGAGTAGGATTCATTTCTTACGCAGCTCATCTAACAGCTTCGTTGCTAGTTCCAAAACGTCATTTTAGACCTAGTAACAACGCTTGAGTCGTTGATAGCAAACTGATGCAGTTAATAATGAAGTTTAGACAGACTAACAGACAGACAGAAAGAGAGAGGGAGAGAGATACTAAGTGCATGAACTTAATATGTGTCTCTCAAAGGTGACTGGCAGCATCGTCTCTACTAACAGTTAAACTTTAAGTTCATTTTCTTCAAGACCACGCCGTTGTTACCTCGCTTGTGAGAACTGCATGTAGTTTTTAAGTTGTTAATCGTCAGAGCAGTGCTAACAACATTAGCGCGAGTGCTAACTGTATGTGTGTGTGTGTGTGTGAGAGAGTGAGAGAAACAGCGAGAGAAATAGAGTTAGTGCTCTCTGTACATAATAAAACGTAATATTGTGGGAAAAACATGGACATAATCTGTCGTTTTTATCCTGTTGTTTACTGTATTTATTAGTTTGGCCAGTGTCATTGTGGTTTTTGGTTATTTTGCTGTTTTGGGCTGTAAGGACCTTTGAAATAACTGAAATCGTGTGGCGAAGTGATATAGACATGTACTGCGGTCAAAAGCTGCCTGGAACTACGTTCGCCGTGCGTTTCCCTGAAAATAATGCACACCTCTAGAACGTTTGTCAGCCAATCAGATTCAAGCATTCAACGGCCCTGTAGTATAAATATAAATATTAATATTTATTGTATTCAAATTTTAAATTTCTAAAAGATGTGTCACAACTCGTCATCAATCGGCCATATTGCCGGCATGGAACTTAAACAATGCCACTGAACCAAATGTAACAAGCTTAATTTGCTGATTATTGCTGCTGAAAATGGTGAATTATTGTCATGTTTTGAGCTGTACTAATCGGTCGGACTGGGAAAAACATTTGGAGTACTACAGACTGCCAAAACTTATAACAAATCAAGGAGAAGAGTGCAAAAAACTGTCTGAGGAACAAAAAGGCGTTTGTGGTTGGCCAATTAAACCAGGATTTCCAGGGCAAGAATCTTTACAACATTCGTGTTTGTTCTTATCATTTCCGGTCAGGTAGGTGAAATATTAAGCAGCTTCCACACATTTTTTCCTATGATTTAGACAGCATAAATTAGGAGAACAAAGTATTCAGTAGTACATTAACTGTGCAATTCATGTTGTTGTTTACATCCGAGTATTACTAATATGTCTGCACATCCGGGTAACTGGCTAAATCTTGACGTAAGTGCAAACCCTCTATTCAAATCTTAATATATAGTTTCATCATAGCATTTTTTTAAATATAGGCTATCATTAAGTACCAACTAAGATTCAATAATTACAATACAGTATTCATAATTTACATTTGATTATTCTTTGCAACAATTAAGGTTACTAGGATTGGCAGTTTTCATATATTGAAATGACCGTGGCGTCCTACTATGTGTCGGGCAATTCTTTTACAAAACAGCATTTTTTCATATTTATATTGAGTGATTAGCATCAAAGCAGTAAATGTATTATGTGATAAACTATTTTACACGAAAGTCGCGTTCAAACATCTCCGCTGTCACATTCAAACAGGTGTCCCGTTGACCCTTAAAAGATGGCGAAGATGTTTATGTACCTGGAGCAGGACGCGGCATTTACCTTTCATTATCCATATGTTATGAACCAACATAAGCAAAGAAGCCTGATTTTAAATCATGTAGCCTATTTCGGCAGAGTCCTACTACACCAGCCTAAACTTCTAGAAAGAGGTAGGAATGTCTTTGAAGGTATTGTAGATAACCTGGCTAATACACAATGATATAGTTATATCGACTACAGGGCACCACTGGAGGGCAGTAGTGACACACCTCAGCGAAATACATTTAACAAGCAATTTGCTCTCTCTTCTTGTACATCGTGTACTGCTTTAAAGCAGAAAGCCTGCCTGTAAAACACAGACTACCTGCTCCACGTACACGAACCGGCGAGTTAAATCCTGGGAACTAAAACAAACAGCTTGGAGGTAAATTACAATGCACTTTTGATGTGCTAACAAAAGGAATTAATTCACATGCGTACCTGTGCAGTCTGCAGTCATCCTGCCTCCTTGCAGAGCTCCAGATTTACTGAATTTTCGCCCTCAGTCTCATGCAGTCACTGTTGCTGCAGGCTCACTCTCAATCTTACTGCGTCTCGGTCTCGGCAATGAAATACAAGCAGCTCTGAGCTTTCACAAATGAAAATAGGCACTGTTAGGTTGTTTTAAATCTGAAATCGTTAGACACGTCTTAGTATGGATCTGGGTCGGTTTATGTGCATATGAATCACTGCTGTGTTTTTTTTTTTTTTCTACCTTAGCCTTAACAGGTTAATATATACATGAAGTATACAACATATGTTATCTGTCATAGTTGACATGTATATAAACACACCAGCGTGTGTCTAGAAATAGAAATGAAAACACAAAGGTGCGTATGGATATGGCATATCATAAGGCGCAGTGACATTGTAAATTTTCAATGACATTAATGTTTTTATACCACTCATGCTTCTAGTCCTGTGTCATACTAAAAATGAAATGAATTATAATGTTGCTTAGAACCTTTTCCATGTCATTTATGATGTTTTTATAGTGCACTTTGTCCTTTTTCACCTTATAGATAAGAGAAACTTAGACATTCTTCCAGGCTTTGCCATACAGGTTTTGAACAACATGAGGGTGAATAAGTAGGTTTTTTATTTGTAGGATATTAAGTCGTATGAGCATACACAGTAATACATGTAATAAGAAATATGTAGCTGAAATTGTTAATATTACATACATTAAAATATTCTTACAATTACTGATATTTTCCCTACTATGCAATGGCTCTATTAACATTTGAGGTGACTTTCTGTAGTATCGCATCAAGATAAGTGCTGCTGTCTCATATGATTCCAGGTATTGTGATAAAAGAAACAGGATCCAATATAATAAGCTTTCTGTGGGGTATTTTGAGTTTGTGCTTTGATCATTTTCCTGAGGCTTCTAGTGAATTAGATCTCGGTATTGCAGACGAAAGAAGTGTTTTGAGAAAAGATACGGCTGATGAAGATCACATTTAGACAACTGACCATGGATGTGAAAGAGATAAACATCAAGGTGAGTTTTACTTGCTTCCTCCATGGAATGCTTTGTGGCTTTGCGTGGTTGTTTGTCACAAATGTGGCATCTTTTGTTTCAAGATGAAAGCCCTGTGTTTTGCTCTTTTGTTTGTTTGTTCTCAGAATAGATGCATTTTGTATGCTTTCAGTGTAATGTCTTTTAAGGTCTTCCTTATGATAATTTAAAATAATATACTGTGTCTGTCTTATTAGATTTCATAAAGCTCAGTCATGTGTCTGGTCTTATTGGAGCTCAACTGGAAAAGCATAGCAGTGCTAATAATGTCAAGGTCATTGAGTTTGTCTACCAATGAAAACAAACTGAAAAACCCGAAGGCATACACATATTAGGTCTCTTAGCACATGAATTGGTAGCAGACAATAATACTTTTACCAGTTTAATTCAGAAAGATGTTGCTAGAAAAACACAAAGGAGCATTAGATTACATAAATGCAATTTATAGAGCAGGCATTTGCTTGGATGAAAGAATTGATTGAACAGTCCTAGACCTGCAATTATGGTGCTAGCAATGTCACTACTTAAATACAGCCGTGTGATATGTGTACAGTGCAGTTCTACACCACATTAAATTCACATAACAGCTTTTAAAAGGCTAATTTTCAAAGTTCTAGAGGGACTTGCTTAAGCGTAAATACATTACAAACAATAGTTCATAAGATAAACATGCAAATGTATTTATGTTAACATGGTTCCTTATAATGCCTCTCATCCACTATAAACAAGACAAAAAAGGGCCCTGATAAAGGGTCATGTCATGCAGAACTTCACACACAAACACGCAAAATCAAATTAAATCAATATGAGTTATAATGTCTCTACCTACATGTTCCCATTGTTTCGAAAGGTCTGCATTGAATGTGTAGACTACAGTAACTGACCATTTCCATGCAACTATATCAGTATAAGCATAGGGCAAGGACAGATAAAGACACCGTTCATTGAAAATCACAAGTCGTACAGAAGCAGCCATGTTTGTAAGAATATATATACATGTAGACGTATATATTCACACATATGGGTAGTAGACATGAAATACTTCTTGCGTTGTGACATGAGAGCACGGTTTTAAAAAGTTAATTATATAATAACAGTTTTTATAACCATATTAATTGAGAGACTAATATTCCATGTGGTTTCAAAATTAATATGCTAATAAAAATGACATGCATAATAATTACAAGCAATGTTGAAAATCAGTCTGAGAAGGAGTGTTGAAGGCAAAAAGGTGAAATTGTGAAAAACAGCACCTAATGCATTTATATATAGTTTAACTTAAAATCCTTGTTATATTGTTATTAGCAGAAAGAATGGGCAAATTATATGAACTAAACCCTAGTTTAAAAATACAATTATTACCAAGTTGTCCACACTAGGTGTTTACACTTGAGGCCTGTTCACACACCAAGAACAATAACTGTATTAGCATCCACACCAGCAGACGATATCGTCTTTTTATTCTAAGTGCACATTTGTTAATTTTATGAAGCTACGAGACTACTTTTTGTGTGAAAAGAAAAAAAAAAAAGACAACTTTATTCAATTTCTTCTCTCCTGGGACAGTCCTCCACCATTACAGAGAGTGGTACTCTCTGTAATTCCGTAGCTTCATAAGAAATTACGGTTAACCACTAATGCCAGGTGGACTATTTTAACAATGTCCTTTTAACATTTCTGGACTTGAATGTGAAAGGACCCTTGCTGTCTATGCAGGGTCAGAAAGCTCTCAGATTTCATCAACTTAATTTGTGTTCCGAAGATGAACAAAGGTCTTATGGGTTTGAAACGACATGAGGGTGAGTAATTAATGACAGAATTTTTATTTTTGAGTCAACTAATCCTTTAATATGGAGAATGATTTTTTAGAACTTTATTGCTACTTTTATAGTTATTATCCTTAGTTTGACCAGGTCTTTACATATGGATTTCTACTGATGAGTAAAGCAGCTTCTTATGAATCTCATGTCAAGTTCCTTTAACTGTTTAAAATTTCCTGTTGGAATTTTTGGATTTTTTATAATACTGTCAGAGAGTGCAATATTTTGTAATGTATCACCTGAATGTATTTTACATTTCATGTACATGTCAAGTTAAAATGTTTTATATAATAATTAAAACTTTTATGGATTATGATACTGACATTCCCCCATACTAACATGGTTAGTAAAAATTAAAAATTTGGTAAACAAACAAACATTGATTATGTTATCCATCAACTACCCATATATAATATAAAAAATAATTATGACAGATGAGCTAATGTTTTGCCTTACTTTAACAGATTTCTTTTTTACACAAAGAATAAAAAAAGTTTTGAGCGTGTTATGTGACATTTCGCACAAATATAGCTGGACTACGCGTACCCCTGAGCAGCATAGCACCGTTGGTTCCCTCCAGCATCTTCAAATTCGTCCCAGCATTCTTGCTATCCACCAGTTGCAGGGCATGACAATCTGACAGATGACCCGTCCTCCCTGGTAATAGTAGGGATACGGCCAAAAGCCGCCCAGGGGCTCGTGGTATCGCCGACAGTAACGGTACCCCCGGCGACAGTACTGGCAGCAGTAGCCCTGCTCATCTAGGCTGTTGTCCAGCTCCAGCCCGATTTCTCTCTGCGAAGAGAGTGAGTCAACAGGGTCAGAAGCACAGCCAAACAATACCTGCAATCTCACCACAGGGCGCATGACTGATGGCTTGATTTTAAGCAATAAAATGGTGCAGCGCTCTGAAGGGGGAATGAAGAGTGATTATAGGGTGTAGACACGCGATGACAAAAAACCCTGTCATGCTCAGATATGTCACAAGGATCAGAGTGGCATTTAAAGTAGATGGTTTTGATATGCCAAGCCAGAGTATCAGATATGATATAATGCCCTTGACCTTTCCATTACGCTGCCGGTGGCATCGCTTGGCTTTAGCATCTCCGATTCAAGTCCCTTAACCCCGCTGCCTGTCCGCTCTCAGTCACAGCGAGTTTGACACTGCCAGCCACCGAGATAATTACACTATTTCTTTCATCCCAGCCCTCCTACTCCCGTAAAAGCACAGCACCGGCGCCTCGGTCCGAGCAGCGACCCCGGCCTCATTTCGGCTCAGAAATGAGAACCCTCCCCCGTGCACTTTCATGCCCTCCTTTGACTTTGGCATGAAGCGAATGGCACGTTCATACAGCAATTAGCCGGGTAATGATCGCCCAACAAGGATCGGTTTATTTGCTCTCGCAGGCAGGGTGTGAATTGGTGTAAGGGCTAAATGAAAGCGGAGTGAAAGGTAAATTGGGTAGAATTAATGGCCCTTGGCCCTCTCCATTGTGATCGTGTGCGCGTGCCCTCTCCAGATTACCCAGGGCTGAGTGCCATGCCTTTGATCAGCCGCTACAACGAGATGGGTTCCGAGAAGTGCCACTTAACTTTCTATCTCCCGTAACTGTTGGAGCAGATAGCACCCTCGACTCGCGCTGTTTCATTTGACTGCGTTTCGATCTCCCCAAGCTTACGACGCAGACAATATGACGTTAAAAACACTGTCATGGACCTAGTCACCTCGGCTGATCTGCATTAGATTGGCAGATGAAGCCGTATCTCTCCAGGTTGTCTGGCAACGTTTCAGACTTCCTGTTGGGAAATGACGCAAATGGACGTGAGGGGAGAAAATCGCTTTAAGTGTGTTGCCCGGATGGAAATGGCATCTAAAAACGGTCATTTGCTGTGTTTGCATTGTATAAACAGGTATATTATTATCATTATTGATCTTTTTGGGCTTGAGATGAAGCGCGGTGAATTATAATGTGCCTGAGCGTGTGAAGATGCATAATAACGTGCATTTCTCCTCTGGAGTCCCATCTCTCATTATGTTCTCCATAAACGGAGCATGTATGAGTTTTCATGAGCTCACTATGCAATGATGAATGGAGTGAAAATTGCATTCTCCTAATGATTAGACTAGTGCAACAGAAAGCAGGGTGATGCTTGTACTCTTTGATTTATTACTCTCACAAATGCACAAAGACAATTACTGATTCATAATGTTTGTCAGGTTTAGGGTCAAGAGTGTTGAGACAACAATTCATTTTGGAAACGGCACAAAGCCTGTCAGTGTAGCACTGTTTGCTTTATCAGACATTCACAGAAAAGCCCCCTGCCAGCATGAAAGGTGGATGTTAGTTGGGAAAATAAGAGATTTTTTTGTTGTCGAGTGAAATGATGTGTGATTAGGATAAAACAAACAGACTATGAATGGTATTGTTCCGCGGAGGTATATTAATCAAACTGATTATCCTGCTGCAATGAGAAAGTGAGTGTTAATAACTTCATGTTCGAGACTTTATGTGTCAGCGAGAGGAAGTGAAGTACTCTGGGACATGATGTCAGTCATGCATAAACTAGTAAGAGTAATTAAGAACAGGTGCCTATAGCTGACTGTAACATTTTGTATTAGCCTTACAAAGCCTGTCATGTTCTCTGTTATGTTTAGTGTTGCAGCCCGTAAAGCGTGATGTAGTAGCATTTAATGTAAGGAAGTACGAAAACTCCTCATTTATTATGGCGTGGCACATCATACAGTTGATTCTCAACTTGACACCCTGTGGATTTACTTCATAAACCACGATTACTGAGGGGATAAATTATCTTAAACTTCACACTATCTTAATGCTAATCAAGACACTAGAGAGACCGTGTTTCCCAAAAGAGTTTGATTGATTATAAAATACATTGAGTAAAATTCTTCATGCACCAAATTATTTTTTTTCAGAACTGTCAAAGTTAACTCATTACCGTCTCAAACGTGATTAAATACGTTTAACACGCTATTTGTTTATTTATTTAAAAGCATTTTATTTAGTTTGACATTTATACATGCTTCATTTTGTTCTGTTCTGAAAACTGATTGGGACATCTGGAGCAGATTGGAACTGATCAGAGTGCACACAAACACAAAAAAGTCTCTTGTGGAGGACCTGTCTGTATCAGTAAATGATGGAGAAAGTCCTCTTTTACAGGTTACTTACTTACGAATCCAATCCACACGTGCTGTTTACAACAAAGTAAGCTATTTGTATTCATTGTATGGTGGAATTTAATTATCGTCGAAGCTGAACATTCATCGAAACGTTAATGCGAACAACTGCGGAGGACTGCAGCGTTATGCTTGTACGATTACACTCAAGAATGAAGAAAGTTGTTTTATTGAATTATTTCCGATTTATTTGTATTTCCTGTGTGTACTGTTGTTGTCTGGGGTCAGTAAGTTTTTTTATTTATTTATTTTTACTCTATTCAGCAATGTAGCATGTTGCAATACATTGATCAGAAATAATGGTTCCCATGAAAATATCAAGCAGCACAACAGTTTTCAACACTGATAATAATTTAGAATATTGTTCTAAATAATAATTTTATAGAATAATTTTAGAATATTGTAATAATAATAATATTTTTTTTTTTTTGCAGATTGGAGTAATAATGGCTTTGCCACCACAGGAATAATTTCGTTTTTAAAGTTTAATTTTGAGTTAGTAATAAATATCAAAATATGACTGTATTTTTATGTTTTTATCAAGTATGAGATTTGCCATCTTCAAACTTTTGAACATTAGTGTAGTTATAGGATAATATGTGGGGTGCAGTGGTGTTCTGAAATGAGGAGGACAGTCCTCATATTGTTTTCATTAAATGTAAATTCAGGTCCCAGTCACATTTTCTTGGTTAAATAAACATTACTTACACTACTAGTTTAGTGCTTTTAAGCATCTTACATTTATTCCAAAACAATAACTCGAGGCAGTAACAATTTAAAATGTATATTTTATTTAAACGATTATATATTTTATTTATGAACTGATGTTGAGCTGTTTTTTATAATAATGTTATTTTGGGATCATCAGCCATCAGAGCTCTGTAAACACTGGTCACAGACGCAGAGTTTATTCCAAACTTTTTCCATTATGGATAATGAAGGCTACATGCTTCTGTGAACCTTCAATGCAGCAGATTTTTTTCTGAACTCTACCCAAGATCTGTGCCTTGACGCAATTCTGTCTCTGAGCTCTGCAGGCAGTTCTTTTGACCTCAGGGCATGGATTTTGCTCTGATGTGCATTTTGAGTTGTTAGACCTTTTATTGAGAGGTGTGTGCCTTTCCAAATCATATTCATTTAAATGAATTTGATCCAGGTTAACTCCACTTGAAATGTAGTAACATCTACAAGCAATATGAATGCTCCTGAGCTAAATTTAAACTGTTCCTGATAAGGGTATGAATACTTATGAAATGTACTTATTTCAGTTTTGTTTTTAGTACATTTGCTTGTCATAAGTCTGTCATTATGGTGTATGGAGTGTAGACTGATGTGGGGGAAAAGTTATTTAAAGCAGTTTAACATAAGGCTGCAACAAAAAACATGAAAAAATTGAATACTTTCGCAAAACAAAAAATAAATTTCAATTTTAAAATTTGTCTTTCCAACAACGCCATTAAGTTGTTCATTCTGACTGATTCGCGAATGCAGAACACGTGTGAACACGAGGTGGGATTTATCGCATCACAGCCGAACGTAACAAGACGTATCCATCATATGAGAGCATTGCCTCATCTCACATGACTTTCCCCCATTCATTCTTAATTACCCCTCAACAGAGAGAGATGTGGACTCCTTTTCTAATTTTACCTGCAGGTGTTGCTGTTGGACAGTTTTATTTTAGAAAATTGAAAAAGGTTAGTGTGACATTTTAGCTCACAATTTTGACTTTTTTCTCCTCGCAATTGCGAGTTTACATCCCACAATTGTGACTTTTTTTCTCAGAACATGAGATATAAATGTTCAATTGCGAGTTATAAAGTCAGAATTGCTAGATATAAAGTCAGAATTGCGAGATATAAACTCGCAATTCTGGTCTTTTTACTTGCAATTGCGACTTTGTATCCCACAATTCGTACGTTTTTTTTTTCTTGCAATTGCGAGTTTGTATCTCACAGTTCTGACTTTTTTTTCCTCAGAATTGTGAGACATAAACTCACATTTTCGAGTTATAAAGTCCAGTTCTGAGGTGAAAAAAAGATTGGCGTACACAGAATTGCGAGTTTATATCACACAGTTCTGACTGCATTTCTCAGAATTGCGAGTTTATATCATGCAATTGCGACTTTATTCTCAGGATTGTGAGTTTATATCACGTAATTCTGACTTTATTTCTCATAACTGCGAGTTTATATCTTGCAAGTATGGGGAAAAAGTCTTGTATCACGCAATTCTGAGAAAAAGAAAGTCAGAATTGTGAGATAACAAATTGCAATAACCTTTTTTAATTTTTTATTCAGTGGCAGAAATGGGCTTCCATAGAGCACTTATTTTGTGGCATCCACAAAAATGGCTGTATCGAATCATTACACATGAGCCTGTTATTTAATTTTATTTCCTCATAAAAGATCTGTACTGTACATGTTACCACATTAATTTACCAAGATAGTTAAAACAAAGCATTTTAGTATCCTTCATTGGGTCCTTGACTGGACAGAGCATCTTAAGTTCAGCCGGACGTGGGCAGGCAGGTTCAATCAGCAATCTGCAATCCAGAATGCTTTTCTGCTAGGACGCGGGGTCACGATGCCTACCATCAACAACTGCGGCAGGCACACGAGCCTGAGATTCAACCGGACCCAATCATCAGAGGCTTATCCTCCCAATGTAGGTCAAGGACCATGATGCAATTTCTCAGCGCAGCCAGATGATAGTTATTCAGTTTGAAAGATATCCAGAGCTGTGCTGGCACACAACGCATCAGCGTGGCAGGACTGGGGAAAGGTCAGCCTCGTATATCTCAGGCCTTCTGTCACAGGAACTTTGATGATTATTTATAAAAAGTGCACAACAGGAAGAGACCTGTAGCAAAATATGAATTCCCTCCTCCAGCTGCAGACGTCTGCCGGTGGGAGAGCTAAAGAAGGGTTTGCGTCTAGGATCCTCTGAAAGGTCTGGGATATCTGGCTTCCCAGCAGCATCTACATGACTCCAGACTCCAATTACCGGGAGCCACATCCCCTCTGACGTTCACAAAAGCCTTTGTTATCGCTCTGCCCACAAACACAGCCCGCCTGTGCTTAGCCTTGGAATTGGCTGGATTGGTGTGTATTAACCAGCTGATAGAAGGAGAGGATTTCAAAAGGGAAAGGTGGTTTCATCTGGGTCTGCTTTAATTATACGGTACGTCGCGGCCCGTGTTGCTGGATGAGGTGGGCAGGCAAGACGTTCCTGGGCCTCTGCAGATAAATGTGCCTTTTTTCCCCCACCCCAAAGTTCTTTCTTTTCTCCGTCTTCTCATCCCTGTGCTTGGAGGCTAGAAGTCGCACGCTAGTTGGGGAGGTGTATATCGTAGGTGTGCGAAGCATTAGTGCGTGCGACTTCAGGATAATTAATCACTGAACATATGCTTCACTTCATGAACGCAATAAAGGACACTCTTTGGCCGCCTGATTCTGCATGCCTTGATAATTAAAGCATGATTAATACATTTATCTATTCATTAATGAGTGACCTTGGGAGGCTGTCTTTGTACATAACTAACTACATAAGAGAGGCAAGGAAAAATCGTGCAAGGCAAACTTGCTTCCTTTGAAGGCTAAATATCCCTCTCCATTAGCTGTAAGACATTAAGGGAGTCTTAAGTGAACTGGCCTGATTTAAGCAGATATATAGAGCAATTTCAATACCCTGTGGTCCACATGGTCTGTTTTAAGTTCGGAAAGGGAACTTCGATTAATGAACGATTTATACCAAGAAAGAGAGCATGACTATGCGGCTCAACCGCAGTCTGAACTCGTCTTTCGGCTCATACTTACATAGTCGTTTACTGGTAACTGGTCCATGACGTCGCGGGCCTGACGTGGACCTCTCGCCTCCAGCTCTGGGGACTCCTCCACATCCTCTACATCATGGAACTCAGCATCTGCATCAGAGGGAAAGACAGCAACGTCAAAAACTTGCTACTAAAAAACTGATATCATGAAAGGCCTCTTTGATCTTCTTTAAGATCATAAAGCCCTCTAGTAAAATAATGCCCTCATTTGGAAAAACAGAAGTTGGTTTGTGGCAAAGATGTTGTTTAAACATGGTGCATTGTAAAAGTTAGTTAAAAAGTATAGTTAAACAGTGATAGCTTAGGACATTTCTAAAGCTTTAACCAGTGTTTTTTTTGCCTATTGAAGGCAAGTACAAGCAAACAGTGGAGAGCAAAATAAATTACAGACTTGACTCTTAGGCTATTTTGAAACCTTATTACTAGGGTTGAATTGGATTTTGAGGCGGTGAAGCCCTGTTTGTAACCTCTGAGAGGAGATGGGTGGATCCAGTGGACGGGCAGGTCTTGGCAAATCTCCCAGATCTTGGAATTCAACAGGAATGTTTTGTTGGAGATTGGCTCTTCAGCAGGGATCCATATCTGAGAGTCCACCATCTGCATATCCACTTCACCAGTCTCACTCACCTGCGAAAAGAACGTACATTTTAATGCCCACACAAAAGTTTACTGGGTCATAGATGTGGATAGATGATCTGACACCAATACTATGAAGGCTAGTTTTGGCAATCACAGCTATCTAAATTATTAGTATATTATATAATAGTAAACATTATATTTTAGTATATTAAAACACAGAAATAAGTTCCAGTAGCTTCAGTACCTGGATCAGCAGATGAAGCAATCACCCAAAAATGAAAATTCTGTCATTAATTACTCACCCTCATGTCGTTCCAAACCTGTAAGACCTACGGTCATCTTCGAAACACGAATTAAGATATTATTGATGAAATCCGAGAGCTTTCTGACCCTCCATAAACAGCAACACAGCTACCATGTTTAAGACCCAGAAAGGTAGTAAGGACATTGTTAAAATAGTCTATGTGACATCAGTGGTTCAACCTTAATTTTATGAAGCTACAATAATACTTTTTGTGCACAAAGAAAAAAAAACCTACTTTATTCAACAATTTCTTCTCTTCCGTGTCAGTCTTTGATTCACAACAAAACCATGATGCTGCTTGTAAACAAGGTGTAGCTCATCCGGGTTCTACAGGGAAGAAATTGTTGGATAAAGTTTACTTAAAGATTTTTGTTTTCTTACAAAAATAGAATACATAACCACTGATGTCACATGGACTATTTTAACAATGTCGTTACTACCTTTCTGGGCCTTGAACGTGGTAGTTGCGTTGCTGTCTATGCAGGGTCAGAAAGCTCTTGGATTTCATCAAAAATATCTTAATTTGTGTTCTGAAGACGAACAAAGGTCTTACGGCTTTTGAACGACACAAGGGTGAATAATTAATGACAGAATTTTCCTTCTGGGTGAACCCTTTAATTTTGTGTTAAATCTTCTCACAACTCTATACACTGCATTGCACCAGCGGTCAGATTTGGAAATGATCTTGCATGCTGATACTTTTATTACACATTTTTTAATGATATTTAAGGATAAAAGTTGAACAGCTGTTTTTGTTTAACAACAATTATACAACCAGCTTTAACTTTTAAATAATCTGAATCGTTAAACAATCATCACACAAACCCATTATAATAAATAACCACATTTATGCTTTAACATGAATGATGTTTCTTTGTCAGTCTCTGTTTAACTAAACCTCATGAGTGAGTGTCAGCAGTTTGAGGGGTTTGTACAGTTCCATATTTTTCAAGTCTATTTTATGCATTGATTTTTTTTCCCTTTTCTAATAATAAAACTACTAGTATAACAAAACACTTAGGATCAATGTTTGTATGTGGGGATCAAGAGGAAAGTATTAAAAGTATTGCTTTCAACCCATTTGACTTGATTGAAACTGACCCGATTCTTTCCGTACCCTCCAAACACATTTCTGTTTGTCAGTTTATTGCGCATACAGGCATGCAAAGTCTCCTTCTCACAGCTCAGGCAAGATAAAGCTGGAGTCTCTGCTTTATGCTATTGCCTTGGATCATTTCACTCTCTCTCCACAGGGAACAGAGGACTAACTGCTGACCATGGCTAAAATATTTAATTTGACCTCTCTTAAAGACCATAGCTGTACCTTCTTGTGAAACACACTTATTTCTTCCCTAGCGGTGGAAAAAAAAAAAAGCCCTTTTCTGCAGGCACTGGTGGTGTTGCATTTTAATTTGTACAGCAGTAAGAGTACAAAAATATATCTGACTTTAAGATGACTTTAAAGTCTGTCTGCTGTGTTGGTCTAAGGAAAGACTGACGTGTTATTCAATCCTCCGGGCGCATTAAAGTAGGCTGTGGTGCATCCACCCTGTCACCCATTATACAACTAATTATACAACTGATATTAGTGTACTTAATTTGTTAGTTCTGCAGTTCATGAGCTGTTAAGTAAATTATTATTGCTTAATGATAGCTATTGTATGTCAGTTTGATCTAATTGAGATCTAGAAAGCATCTTTGGGTAATGTAATCACATGAGGTATATTTGTTGTGCTTGTAGTTATGTGTAAATAGAAGTACAAACAAACTCTGCTACGTTCCCTTGTTAATTAGCGCAGAGACCAGAGAAACGGCTCACATGACAAATATTTTTACAAGGTGATTTTTTCCCAGTCTAAAGCTTAATTGCACATTAGTTAAGCTTGATGTAGAATCCTGAGGCTATTGTCTGAGCTGCTATCATTTATATTAGATTCCCCTCTTTCTCTTCCATTTGCTCTCCCTCTCAGCCTTCTTTTTTTCATCCCGCTGCTCTTGTTTTATTAGAAGTCATTTTTGGTTGCCATTTCTTGTTTGTTGGGAAGTGACACGGCGCTGACCTGTAGCGGTTCCAGTTCCGCCTGATTAAAAGCTTCACTCTTTGCGCCTTTGAGACAGATTCTTTGCTCCGGCCCCCTTTCCCTCAAATCACGCTAAACTAATGATGACTAGGAGGACAGCCTGCATGACTCAAGCGGTGGAGGATGCTGTTCGGGTCTAAAATTAAAACGAGGGCCAGCGGTGCAAGTAGACCGCTTTAATTGGCCATCTTGACTGCTCAAGCAAAGCGTGCCTTTCATACGAGTAAACAAAGGTTAGGGCACCGGTCCTGCAACATTTCATCACATTTTTGAGAAATTAGCCAAATAGGTTTAAGGGTGGGTTCTCTTGAGACATCTAAAGGTTGCGGAAGAGCCACTGAAGAGAAAAGAGCAAAGCTGAATTATGTCTTGACCAAAGGGTCAAGGTTTGGCTGGTTAGCATGGCCTAGTTACTATGACCCCTGCTGGTCAATGCTGAAATCACACCATCAAAATGCCTCTTTCTCCACTGATGGCTATTCAAAAGTAGCTTTAACCAACCCTATAAATTCTATAAATCCTATAAAAGCATTTAATTGTATCATAGTAGTTATTTTGGAGTTTTGTCAGGGCATTCTTTTTCTGGGGCTATAAAGTAATCATGGTCACATGGTACCTACACTGTAAAAAAGGTCCCGTAAAAAAAACGGTCAAGTGACTGGCAGCTATGGCTGCCAAACAAAAACCGGAAAATTAAAGTAAAATATCCTAATTGAAACAAGAAAAAATCTGTAAAACCTTTAATGAAAATTTCTGTAAAATTATTGTTTTTGCACTTTATTTCAATTAAGATATTTTACTGTAATATTACGGTTTTTGTTTGGCAGCCATAGCTGCCAGTCATGTGACCGTTTTTTTACGATTTTTTTTTTTTTTTTTTTTTTTTTTTACAGTGTACACTACCAAAAGTTTGGGGTTGGTTAGATAAAAATACAGTAAAAACAGTAATATTGTAAAATATTATTCAAATTTTAAATGACAATTTTGTATTGAATATATTTTAAAATACAGTTGAAGTCAAAAAGGTTACATACACCTTGCAGAATCTGCAAAATGTTTATTATTTTAGCAAAAATAGGTGGGATCATACAAAATTCATGTTATTTTTTATTTAGTACTGGCCAGACACATAAAAATATGTTTACATATAGTCCACAAGGGAAAAAAATTGTTGGATTTATAAAATTGACCCTGTTCAAAAGTTTACATCCTCTTGATTCTTAATATTGTGTTGTTACCTGAATGATCCACAGCTGTGTTTTTTTGTTTAGTGATAGTTGTTCATGAGTCCATTGTTGGGGGAGCTGGGGGTGAAAACTTTTTGAATTTGAAGATCAGGGTAAATTTTATTTATTTTGTCTTCTGGGAAACATCTAACTATCTTCTGTAGCTTTTGAAAGGCAGTACTAAATAAAAAAAAATATGACATTTAGGCAAAATAAGAAAAATTTACACACCATTCTGTTCAAAAGTTTAATGCTCTTAATGCATGTTTTTTTCCTTCTGGAGAATCAATGAGTGTTTGAACCTTCTGTAATATTTGCATTTGAGTTCCTCAGTTGTCCTCATTGTGAAAAGATGGATCTCAAAATCATACAGTCATTGTTGTTAAGGGCTCAAATACACAAAAATGCTGGACAACCAAAGAATTTGTGGGACCTGAAGGATTTTTCCGAGCAACAGCAGGCAGTTTAACTGTTCAGGACAAACAATGGACTAATGAACAACTATCACTAAAAAGTATTCAAAAATAATACTTGAATTTATAAAAATTACCCTGTTTAAAAGTTTTTGCTCCACAGGTGTTTTTGTTGGCTTACTGTTCTTCGGAAAAGTCCTTCAGGTCCCACAGATTCTTGTTTTTTTTTTTCACCATTTTTTTGTATTTAAACCCTTTCCAACAATGACTATGATTTTGAGATCCATCTTTTAACACACAACTGAGGGACTCATTTACAATTATTACAGAAGGTTCAAATGCTCACTGATGCTTGAGAAGGAAACATGATGCATTAAGAGCCAGGGGTGTAAACTTTTGAACAGAATGGAGATGTGTACATTTTTATTATTTTGCTTAAATATCATATTTTTTTTCATTTAGTACTGCCCTTCAGAAGCTACAGGAGATACTTACATGTTCCCCAGAAGAAAAAATAAGTTGAATTTACCCTGATCTTCAAATTCTCCAGCTCTTAATGCATTATTTTTCCTTCTGAAGCAATAGTGAGCGTTTGAACCTTCTGTAATAGTTGCATATGAGTCCCTCAGTTGTCCTCAGTGTGAAAAGATGAATCTTTAAAATCATACCGTCATTGTTGGAAAAGGTTCAAGGATTGAAGGACTTTTCTGAAGAACAGCAGGCAGTTTAACTGTTAAGGGCAAACAAGGGACTCATTAACAACTATCACTAAAAAAACAACAACAAAGAAAAAAACAGCTGTGAATCATTCAGGTAACAACACAGCTTTAAGAATCAAGTGTATGTAAACTTTTGAACAGGGACCATTTTACAAATTCAAGTATTATTTTCTCTGGTGGACAATACGTAAATGTCTTACGTGAAATATCTCATTCAGGTCAGTACTAAATTAAAAATAACATGTATTTTGTATGATCCCTCTTATTTTAGTAAATAATTTACATTTTGGTGTATGTAAACTTTTGACTTCAACTGTATATTTTATTCCTGTGTCTATAGTGACAAATCATTTTAATATGCTGATGTGGTGTTCAAGAAACATTGAAAACATTGTTAATAATTTGGCATAAATTTTGTTACTCTAATTGATTTAATGTATCCTTTTTGAATAAAAGTATACATTTCTTTAAAAAAAAAAACTATCCCCAAACTTTTGCAATAGTACTGTATGCCTAAGGTGATCATTTCTTAAAAAATAAATAAATAAATATTGACCCCAAACATTTGAACAGCACAATATGCCTAAGGTGCTTGGCTGAAAACAGTTGTGTCCAGAGTACCCATAAGCAAAATGCAGAATTCAAAGCACGTTCTTTCCAAAAGGATGCCTTTGAGATGAATAGGAAAAGGAAGATATCTTTCTTTGGGCTAGGATCTTAATGGATCCAAGAATTGTAATGCCAAATAAGATGACTCAATTGTTATGATCCCTCTTTCTAAACTATAAAAACAGCTGTGTTGTCTTCTTGAGAGATTAACACTTTAAAAAAAGTTTTCTTAATGTTAAAAACTAGACACTAGGAAATAAAATATTTACGAATCAGCCTTCTGAAAAAAAGCAGTATGATACTGTAAAATTGAACTGTAAATCTTTTCCACTAACTCCCTTAACTCCCACTAGTATTTTACACTAATGCAGATTATTCATGAGTACATGTAAACTTTTTTAAGGGAGAAAAGTATAAATGGCAATGACGAATTCAGAAAAAAGAAGGCGTGCAGAGGTAGTTACCAAATCTATCCTGAGACTCAAGGGCTGTGCGGGAAGACAGGCCGTGATTTCATCGGAGACATTTGGGCAGTTGGAGACCAGTGGGAAGTTCAGGGATTACCGCTTTCATCATTTCCCAGACTGAATAAATTGAAAATGGTAAACAAACTGGCAGCATACAATTTATGCTTGTCACCTGGTCGTGCTCGCAGGCTGCTTTATTTCCTTATCAGTGGCATGCAGTTTCTCCTCAGCCAGCATTGTTTTGTGGTGAAGCGTGTTAAGGCAGCTTGCTCTGGGACCACAGTCGCATGCCCTGCGGCTCAGCTGCACTTGGAGCTAATAATGTGGATTTTAACCTCTACTTCTTTTACATGCTCACAACCTTGGAAAGAATGGCCCGCTTCTCTCTCCCTCTATCCTCCACACGCAAGCGGTCTTTGGTTTCAATAGCATCCTGATTTATCTCAGGCCTCCATGCTGGTATGTATATAATCAAAGATTTAGAGAAAGCAGGAATGTAAATAGGCAGTTAGCAAGCCTAAATAATTCTGTCACCTTCGTGTGAAGCCCACAGCTTGCATTTTTAGCATTTTACACTCTTTAGTCTGTTTATCCAATAAATGAGAGATCATTTGTGTGAATGTTCTCCTGGTTAGCTGCGTCTTTATGGTAGGAACAGCTTGCTCCATCTTGCACCATGTGTCCCCGTCCCCCCTCGAGAACCAGGCGCATCGCTCGCTCTCTTTCCATCTACCCTCTCTTTCTAGCCCCGCTGCTTCAGCCCTGGCCAACTCTGATTGATTTCACATCTGCGAAATAAAGCT
Source organism: Garra rufa (assembly GCF_049309525.1). Lineage (NCBI taxonomy): Eukaryota > Metazoa > Chordata > Actinopteri > Cypriniformes > Cyprinidae > Garra > Garra rufa. The sequence continues at coordinate 26,560,870 of NC_133376.1, forward strand.
TAGCCGAAAAATCTAATTAGGTTTCACAATGAGCAAAAAAAAAGGGAGAAATGGCAGCGACATATGGCGTTTGCTTCGCAATTAGTATCTGTAAACATGGATTAGACATTAAAACGATGAGGGAGAGAACATGCAGGCTGTTTCTGCCTATAATACCTTCTGTTCCAAAAGTCAACTTGCGACAACAATAGATCACTGTGTTTTTAATACAAATCGGAGAGGCGCGACACTTTCCCCGATTTCGATATGAACTGCGACGGAAACGGACTTTAGCGCTTTCGAAACCGACTGCCATTCTCCATGACACCGATAAATTGGATGTTTGATTGATAGAATTTCGCCCATCACTCTTGCCGAGCATCACAGACAGCCATTAGAGCAGGAGAACAGAGATGAATCACTTCAGCCCTGAGTCAAGTGAAATTTACGGAGCAAACATCTTCAAATACCATTTTAATGGCTTACCTTTCCCAAGGACCCCTCTCTCTCTCCTTAAGGCTATTTGGGCTGAGGCTTCAGAGGAGATGATTAAAAATTAATATTAGTTCAGGATTGACGGCAAACACCATTTGATGTGTGCCACAAAGGGGTTATGGGATTGTGGACTTTCGGATGGATTCACGGCCACAGGAGACCCAAGTTTATACTTTTGTGGAAAATGCTGGAGGGGATGATGAGATGGTGGGGGAGAGGAGTTGGCGTGGGTTTGCTGGTTAGTTGGATTGTGGATAAATAGTGATGGTTGAAGCTAGTTTCATATTTCGCAGTCTGATGAACTGTGTTGCAAAATTCATGATGTTTTTTTGTCCAGTTTTAAGGAAGCAGATCGCTGAAAGATGTGTTCTGCGAGATTAGAATACCTCTACGTCGATGGTCTTTGAGTCCAGCTTGGGCAGCTCCTTGGTTTGAGCCCTGATGTAGCATCTCTGGTGCTTGGCAAAGCGGATGCCCGTGATGCCCTTGAAAGACATAGATGTTAATGAGATTGACTGTTCATTACACGATTTGAAAAATTCAGCATTTGACCTCAAATACTCTCACAAAAACACCCCGCAGCCTTTTCAGTGCAGCACAGATATAACGAATGTTATATAACTACAGCAACGGGAATCATTTCCCAGCCAATTCAAGATTATTGGTCTACAGCCCCAGCCAGTAGAGAGGTATACCGCCGAAGCCATGATTATATGTAGGCAAAGCCCATTGATTTGCAGCACTTATGGTCTGTGTTGCGAAGCTAATCTGTTTGGTGAAGTGAGGAGCTTTTTTCCTGAAAGCCACAGCTGATGGTCTGCCATACAGAATTTGTTGCTTTACACTTGAAAAGAGAAAAACCCATTTTAGCAGAAGCATCTGAAGAAAGTTCTTTACTGTCTGAAAGTAGTCTTCGAAGGGAAATAAAGGCTATCGCGTTACAGACTCTTCACTTGGAAGGATAAAAACAATATCCCCCTGCATTCGGGAATACATTAAGTTGCTCTCGTTTTGCTGTTGTAGCAAAAGGAAAGTGAGAGTGAGTGCAATGCCGTCTGAGCTGCAGTATTAACGGAGGAAGAATCATAAATTCAAATGTTCTACGCTCCTATAACAACTATTAGACTGCATACTAACAATTGTAATTTTCACCCAAGCTCACCGGTTAGTAAAGAAACGGTTACGAGAGTGAGAAGTGCATTGTTTGTGCCGAAAATCATTGTGACAAATTGCTCTTCAATTTCCGGTAATGGTTTGCTTTTGCACGCAAGACGGACCTATCTTCTGATGAAATGCATTTATTGCTGAGCCTGGTCAACTGGAAAATGGAGAGACTCTTCATTACAGGGATAAAAAAATAGGAAAAGAATGTCATTTAAGAAAGAGTGTTGAAGTACAGCTTTGCCATTAACCAGATTAAATGTGTGCATGCTCTGAGACAATTATTCGAATGGAAGCACCGAATGATGCAATTGGCAGAGAGGGCAGAGGAGCACTGCTCCAATCATTGGCACATTTATCGTATGTAGATGCCCACACCTGTTTCCGCCAGTTATTGGTTTGAGAGACAACAAATACTGCTTCCTAAATGCAGGTGAAGTCGAGGGCTGGTGCTAAACCGAATTACCACTGAACCGAATCGCTCTTAACAACATTACTAGATCCAAGATCAGACTTAATCTGTGTCTGGGAAACTGACCCTGGCAGTATACTGTTTCTGTATTAGGATGTTAGAAACAGGCTTTGACTTTGTTAAGAAATTCCCCCTGCATCTTTACCGACCTCTTGTATCATCAAATGGGTGGTAAGATAGCTCATCTTGTCTTCCTGTAGGACAAACTAATCATTGTTATTCTCCACACTGATGGACAGAGACGGTGATTATTGGCAAAATCATTTAAAGCCCTGCTCTCAGACACTTTCGTAACTGGTTTTTACAAGACTTCAACAATTGGAGAAAAATGTGCCATTTGTACATTAGGAAATCCTTTTGTTTCTAGCTCTTCTGCACAATGTTTCCAAACAATTAAAAAGTCACACTGAAAGTCAAAGTTATAAGAAACAAAGTTGTGCAATTGTAAGATACAGAGTTACATTAGCATAAGCAACCTTTCAAAAGGGGTCTGTAAGATACACTCTTAAAAATAAAGGCTTCAAATGAGGTGTTTTTGCAGTGATGCCATAGAAAAAACATTTTTGGTCCCCCAAAGAACCTTTCAGTCAACAGTTCTTAAAAGAACCACTATTTTCCACTATAAAGAACCTTTTCTGCATTTAAAAGTTTCCATGAATGTTCAAGGTTCTTCACTGAACCATTGATGCCAATAAAGAACCTTTATTTTTAAGAGTACTTAATTGTTTTTGAAAGAATATTTTGGTGCTCAATAGGTTTTAAAACAGCCCAGGCTCATTGGAAATGCATACCTCTACATAAATTTCTGCAACACCGTAATAACGTACCTTACTGCATGTTTTGCGGCACTTTCAAAGTGAAATGTCAAGAGAGTGGTGCTAAAACAAACATTCAATACTTGACCTTTTATACTTGGCACATTTTTATTACGTTAAAACAGGCACGTATTGCTGCGTTTTTATTACACCACTTAAGGTACGTATTGCGGCTGTTCAGAATTCAAATATCTGTGGAGTGTCGCTAAAGGTTAATGCTCTGTCGTGTTGGAAATATCCCCTACACCAAACCCAACCCTAAACCTACCCGATAGTGTTAACAAATGAAAAAGTGATATAAAAAGCATATGTTGATGCAGCCTTATTATTTTAACTTCCTTATGCGGTTTTGAGGCGTTTTGTCGAACCGCAGTTTCACGGGGTTCAACGCCGCATGAGCTACCGAGCAAACCTACTGAAATGGAAAATGCATGCATATAAAGTTGCATATGTGACAGTAACGTTCAAAATTATCAGTTTAAAATCACACAGGATGTTAAAATAGTTTTGAAGTCATAACATAACATTCTGCAATTGTAATTGTGTGAAAGTTTCTTTATTAATCAAAACTCTGTACCTGTAAATCATACTTTGTGTGAAAAGAAATAAAAGTTGCCAGAGTTTTACTGCCTTTAGTGTTCATTTCAAATGGAAACTGCAGTAATTTGTACGTTTTTTCAGTTTTGCAGAAATGTATATAGAGGCTGAGATGTATTTCCATTAAGCATATGTTGTTTTAAAAACAGCATTTATTGAAATATAGAATGTGATGGTGCAGGTCTTCACTGTTATCTTTTGATCTGTTTAATGCAACATTGTAGAATAAAAGTATTGATTAAAATAATAATAATAGTTAATAAAAAAAACTTAAAGACCCCAAACTTTTGAATGATATGCAATGATATGAGCAGTGATTCCTAGACAATAAAAAATAAATGTAATGGAAATTCACTGGTAATCTACCTTGTATTGCACTAAAATACATTACTGGAATATTTTCTTCTTGCTGAAGGACACTATGGTTTTTGGTTCATAACCGAGTCTATGCGATGTGTCTCCTTGGCTTTCTCTATAAGCTGCTGTTGTGGAATTCTCATCATATCTTTTAAGTTTGTGGAGGACACTCAGAGTACTTGTCTAAAACAATAGAGAAAGGATTTTGCTTGTGTTTCTGTTGGCATTACCACTGCATTTCCATTCATGGGCTGTAGCCTTCAGGCTCTGTGGAGATGGTTTGTAGTTTTAGTGTGTGTAATGACTTGCAACATCCCTCCTTCAGAAAAATCAATTCCAAAGTCTGCCCTGAGCCAGAAGTTGCAAGAAGTGCCGAAGAGGCCTCTGTGCTCGAACTCCCCTTTCATTTATATCAACATGTGATTTGAATGATTTTACCTATTCACTTGTTTTCTGGTTTCCCATGGCAATGCCTTGAATGAAACTAATCTCTTTTGTGGCTTTGCTCCACTGACCATAGTAATTTAGAAAGAAGATGGGGCCAGCAACAAGTGTGTCTGAATGCTGATGCGAGATGTCATCGTTGCCAGTTTGCTTTTGCTTAGCACAGTGCTTTTCAGAGATTCAGTATCATCAGTCTGAGAGAAAAAGAAAAACGCTCTGTCTGTATTTTGACAGCAGTTCCTAGGCTGAGATTTGGGTTGCAGGAATGTGAGCTGAATCTGTCACATCACAATGAAAATATTTCACATGTATGTCATAAACCCTTACATTTTTGAAGTCATGCACCTCCAGGACCTCATCAGTGCCGTTTCCCATCCTGAAGATCTCGATCCGTTGCGCTGGATAGATTTCCATCATGCTCTCTGTCTCCATTCCATCCAGTACAGCTTTATACTCATGATCATATACCTGTTCAGATACATACAACCCAACATACCAAATTAAAAACACAATGCCAATAGAATATCCAATCTGCAGCAATACCATTTCCCATATAAAACTGACTGGATTTCATTCCATGAGATACAATATCAAGTGGAATCTGAAAGCTGAATTTAAAACTACATTTACTTTTCTTTTAAAGGAATAGTTCACCCAAAAATGAAAATTCTGTCATTAATTACTCACCGTCATGTTGTTAAGACGTTCGTTCAACACTAATTAAATGAGCGTTTGAACCTTCTGTAATAGTGCATATGAGTTCTTCAGTTGTCATCAGTGTAAAAAATATCATTGTTGGAAAGGGTTCAAATACACAAAAATGCCAAAAAAAAAACAAAGAATTTGTGGGACCTGAAGGATTTTTCTGAAGAACATCGGGCAGTTTAACTGTTCAGTACAAACAAGGGACTCATGAACAACTATCACTAAACAACAACAACAACAAAAAAACAGCTGTGAATCATTCAGGTAACAAAAACAGTATTAAAAATCAAGTGTATGCAAACTTTTGAACACGGTCATTTTTTATAAATTCAACTATATGTAAATGTCTTTAATGTGAAATATCTTATTCAGGTCAGTACTAAATAAAAAATATGCATTTTGTATGATCTTTCTTATTTTGCTAAAATAATTAACATTTTGCAGATTCTGCAAGGCGTATGTAAACTTTTGACGTCAACTGTATTTCTTTTCTTAACTCAATGAAAGTCAGTGGGATCCAATAACAGTTTTCAGAATAAAGTCTTTTATGTTTCACAGAAGAAAGTAAGTCACAGAGGTTTGGAATATGACATTGTTCTATAAATGATCAACAAACTTCAAACTTTCCTGGTTCCTTATTAACACAAGAATCATATATTTTGTAAAAGCCAGTAAGTTTGCTCAGGCTAACTAGCAGCATGACTACGACCTCTATTAGTCGCCGTAAGTTCAATTCAAGTAGACTCAACAAATGTCTGATTTGTCTGATTATCTAAGGTCTCGTAAGCATTATATGGCGTTTCCCGTTGCCAGGCCTCGCAGCGCTGCTGTTTATCTCAGCGCTTTCTTAAATGCTGTTTTTGGGCATGCATGGGTGGCTCCTCTCTGTCTACAAAAAATGATTCATGCCCACTAGCCAAAAACCCTGCTATTAATATTTATGTGTGTGTTGTGTTATGATGAGAAATTACACTGCTGAGCTCACCCTCATCTGTCTCAGTGGCAATTCTGAGTAATACGTTATGCTTAGACATAAGGCAAAAGATGCACACACACAAATATAATACTACATTAAGATTAATGTCACAAATCAGCGTGTTTTCTGATTATTAAAGTGCTTTATGCAGTGTAGCATAGAGCAGTAAACACATCATTTAATATCGACTTGTTTGTCAGCTCTGTTGTGGAGAGGGTAATGTATTGAAATTAGCTTGAAAGAAACTTCTGCACGGATCTGCATTTATATTCATCCATATACAAAGAGGAAGTTATGTAAAGACGTATGTGTATGAGTGTGGCGATAGCAGAACTGATTGGACTACAGTGAGTTGTAAAGAGAACGAAATACAGAATATTCCATTACTGAGAAGTAGTGGGGAGATATAATGCTTTTATTAGTGCTTGGTTTATTCTTGCAGTTTGAGGGGGTAATTTTGTTCTGCCGATGCTTTATTGATTAAAATGACTTTCAGTCAGCCCATTCATCACACAAAGCTATCATATGACTTTAAAAGGTACTTTTGGACCTTTTTTGAAATGTTACAGCCCTAGTCCCCATTCATTTTCATTATATAGCAATGAGAACTTGAAAATATCCAGAAATTCTTCTTTTGCGTTCCACAGAAGAAAGTAATACGGGTTTGGAACGACATGAGGTTGAGTAAATGATGGCAGTTTTCATTTTGAAAGGAACTATCCCTTTAAGAACATGATGAAGAGTTAATGAACTGGGTGTCCTGTGAAGACCTTGTCAGTGTCAATCCAGCTTGAAGCTACTGCAGGCGTTCTTATTGATTAAAATCGCAGAGCTTTTTAAATCCCCATTCCCTGTTCTTTTTTTTTGTTGTTGTTGTTGTTGCTCTCCTGTATTATGACAAACCTCAAAAGACCTTTGCCTTTAGCATATTTAACCTAACTAATTTTGTCTACCCTGTGCTTTCTTGTATCCAAGTTACCTGAATAGATGACAGAAAAGGCTAGATATTACAAAGAAATAACGATAATGAAAGTAAATTAGCTTCCAGCACTATGGGAGAGTACGGGAGTTCAAGGCGAAACATGGAGAAATGTACTCATTAGTGCTCTATCATGAAAATACCTTGAGCATTGCATTGATTCGTGTGCTACAGTGTTTGCTTTTTCAAATTTCAGACACTCAATGAGCCTACAGTGATAATGCTACTTGCCTGGCAAAATAAATATTTGATTTAACCATCATCATGCCAGAGTTTACTAATGGACATTTATTAAAATATTAACAAATAAAAATTACAGATTTGAATGTGTTAATTTAAGGTGATATAATGTAATGATTTTTTTTATTTTATTTTATGATTAAGGTCCAATAACTATTCTTCATTTGTACAACAGCTGTTGAGGGGAAAAGTTAAATTAGTATGTCTTTCTATAAATGCTGAACAACTGGTGTCCATCTAGTTGAGAATCTCTGATATACAGTCAAACCAAAATTTATTCAGATACCTTTAACATTTCTCACATTATCAGAATTTATTTTACCATATAAAATGGTAATAAAATATGACAAGAACTCAGAGTTACACTGTGTCAGGACAAATCCATCTTGATAATGTCAGATACTGAACTTTGATAGAAAGGTATGTAATGGATTACAATCAACCAAAAATCCATACAACTGTTAGTATGACAATATTTACACAACTATCAAGCAATGCTTAATTTTGTTCAGTCTGTGGTGTAAAAAGGTTGCATTAGCAATTAAGGAAAAAACACATGGTAAGTTCATAATTTTTGGTCTCACATTTTACTGGTAGTCCACTGTATGAATAATTTTGGGGTATAATGTCACAGTTTACTTCATTTTGCTATCCACATTTACATAAATGAACTATAGTGTCCTGCACCCACTAGAAAATCAAAAAATCAAATTATATCTGGTGTCTGAATAATTTTTGGTTTGACTGTACATGCAATGAATATGTAACTAATGTAACTAATTAATTGGAATGCCATGTTTAAATAATTAAATAATTATTATTTTAAATGAACTGGCAGTCCTATTTAAAAAATACATTTTAACTTGTCTTGCACTTCATGTCACTTTTTCCCAGACATTTTTTTTCCCTTTGATATTGATTCGCTTAGTTGGTCTCAAAACAGCGAAAAAATAGCTGTATTACAGGACAGAGAAAATGTAATATTGTATCCCTGGGAGATTATAAGAATGTACTGGCAAGTTCAGAGTCTGCTCATGATATATTGTTAAAATCGTCCCTAGTGGCTAGGCCTTGAGCTCTCAATTCCTGCCAAACTCATTACTTTATAAAAGAGGCATTTGAGAGGCACAGTCTTTTGTTTACATTTTCGCAGGTATGTCATGTGACCACCACAGGAGCTTTCAAGACTTATGACAATCTACGCATTGAGAATTCAAGTAGATTACCAATAATCTACTTCCCGGTGATGCCACCTGGCTTCAATATTCTTCAAGTACTCATGATGGATAACATGTGGAGGAGTTTTCAGTGTTCTCCTGTTTACTTCTTTTCATCTACTGCATGTCTGATCTCTTAGGTGGCCCAGCATACGGAGGCTCTCAGGAGAGACCCACCCCGAGGAGAATTAATAACAGACAAGGAAGCCAATGAAGTCTGAGAGTGGTTTGCATCATCGTGCCCTTCTGTTCCCCTGAGGATGCACGTTAAAGGTCGTCCAGACACTGTCACAGGTGAGTGGAGGAGAGAGGCTAGTATGCTCATGACAGCGTGTCCCCTTGTTGTCCTTAAGGGCCTAGAGATATGACCGCCCGTCAGAGCGCAACAAGATGGCTGTCATTCAGAAGTGAGACGATGACTTCACTTGTGTCCTTACCCTGCTGAAAAGAGGACCTGAGCCATACCAGTGTCAGCGGCACAGCCATGTTGTGCGATAAACTCTGGTAATTGAGTTGTTTTTCAGCATGCGCCTCAAGAATATCTATATTCTTCTCAGAATTGCTATTTTATTTGTGTGCTTTATGTGTTCCTTGTTGTTTTAGATGTACAAAGCGAGTGAAAAAATCCATCAGACTGGAGGTCTGACAGATGCCACCCAACGAAATAAACACTAACTGGCTTTCAGTTGCTGCTGAAATATAGTACTTTGACGCCTGGAAATGTGAGTACAGCTGTAGATTTAGCACTGGTTTGGTTGCAATACGTGAATCACCTGCAGGGTGTGCGGTCATGTCTTCGCCTCTGCTTCTCTCCAGCAACCCTGCTCTCCACACGCTCCCTGCACTCCCGCGAATGATGATTTAACAACTACTATTCACATGGGTAGTCACATGAGCACAGCAAATTCCTCCCCGGGGTTGAGCTCCCCTCTGAAATGTTGTTATGAGAGTTTTTTTTCTCCTCCTCCTCTGACTTCCCTATCTCTGTTTTCCACATTTTTTCCCTTTATTTTGGGTGAAAAAGAAGTACATTTTTCTTAGAGATTCAAAACGAACACAGCTGCACCTGTCACAACAGCCCCCACAGCAACACTGCCACTTTTACAACTTCCCTACTTCTTTTGGTTTCTTCTGCCATTAGGAAAATTAAAGACACCCTTCATTCGATCGACAGCTTGGCTTTCATCTCATAGAAAAGACGAAGTGACACTAGTGTATGAGCTATAATGAAAGCTGGATTCTCTAAAAAATGAGACACCCTAAAGAAAAAAGAAAGAAGGAAAAAAAACTCCAGGGTATATTGCTGTAAAATGAAGATCCCCTCAGGAAATAACTTCTCCAGATCAGTTGGAGACAGCGGTGTAGATGGCATTCACATGTGCTCAATGCATGTCAAAAGCCACTGTGTGAGCTACTGTGTAGTTATTATTCTAGGAATTAAATGATATTCTCATTTCAACGTGCGCTAAAGATAACAATTCGCCTATTGATGGGCTCTTCATTACCGTCCTGATCTGGTCTGACTCCATTTTATCTGCCCTGAATGGTGAAGATAACAGCGGGTTCATTTCCATCACAGGTTCATCTCTATGAAATGCAAATGGTTTTCCTGTTCCATTTATTTCTGCCTTCAAAAGCCTCGGATATCAGGTATTAGCTGCAGACCGCTCACTATGTTTGTGTTTGGTGTGGGGACAAAGGCAAATATTTCTTTCTTTTTTTTTTTTTTTTTTTTGCTGTTCTGAGACAAAGGAATTATGGAAGCAGACACCGATGACAAGCCTTGTCAGGCTGTATGACCATTACAATTAAGATAAATGCGAAGGGAATGCTTTCAGTGCTGCCAGATGAATTTAGTACAGCATCTGGAGATGTCCGATGAAGACAAGCGGTCGCTTTCCAGGCAGTCGTCTGTTTTGAAAATGGGGGAAACGATGGTTCGCTAGCTTATATGGTGTTACGGTGACATTTATTCCTCAAGGAGTTTAGGCTTTTGCACTATCCACTTTCTGTCAGGTTATAGTTTATCGTTTTTGAAAGACCTCCAAAAGTTGGTCTACATCTGTCTAAATTGAGAGCTTTCAATATCTTTGTAGCCTAGCGGCTACGCTAACCCACAAAAGTCCCATACATTAAAATGAAAGGCCCAGCATCAAAGGCACATATGAAAATAATAGATACCTCAGATGAGATTTTAGAACACATGCCGTGTAAATACACAAGCTTGTTATTACGGGATGTTTAATTACAGCCGTTTACATAAGAAACCGAGGCCAAGAGCATCTTGTTGTGTAGGGCTCTTTTGTGCCTCTTTCAGTTCTTATTATAGCTCTGTCAACAGCAGAGTTAAAATCAACTTTTGTTTCACCCGAAAGCCACAGCTAACTATTAAAAATAGAAGTGAGCTCCCTTGCGGACATTTTGGATGCAGAACAGAAGGGGTATGAATCACTGCTTGTCTATAACTAGCTACGTTTAATGTGCACCACAAATAATAAACAATAGAGAGTGGGCTGGCACTCATCGCAGTGCAAATCACATTAGTGGACGCAGAATGATGCAATAATGCAGAGCATATTTCTTAACGCTAACTGTGTGCACTCTGATGCAGACAATACAAATGTAATTACTCACACGCCATACTTCACATCTTAGGCACTGTAAATTGTTCAATCGACTAAAAATGCCTCTTTATAGCAAGAGCCGGACTCTCGGTGGAATTTTAAATGCATAATTGCTAGCAATTATAGAGAAGGAATTTCAGTAGCTCAATTGTTCGAGAGCTGCAAGCTCATTCCTCTATATTTATACTCCAGAGGGTTCACTGAGAATTCCTTCACAGGCGAGGGTCTCTCCACGAGGGGAGCGCAATGACCCACTTTCTCCGCCCGGATCCCCTGCGAGTCGCTGTCGTTTGCCACGTATGACCACCTTGCTGTGGTTGACTCGCATCTGCAGCTGCTTTTAATTTGCTGGGGCACCCCGGTCCCTTTCTTCAGAGCCAACACATACATGACTAATCGCACAAGCCATTTTAAACAACTTGAGCTCTCACTGGCGATAAATCACTTTGATCTGAGCTACTGTGCGGGTAATAGAGCTATGTTCAGGAGGGAGGGGAACCGCGGAGCATTGGGAGCAATTGCGTTTTCTCCCTAGTCAGCACGCAATTGTAAGGCAGGCTCAGGGACTGGGACATTGTGCTTTGAATCATTGTTTGCTTTTATGATCTGTTGAAAATCAACAAGCAAGTGCCGTTTAATACCCTTCTGGTTGGGCTAACTCACCTAGCTGGCTTGAAAAGTGATATCAGAGTCATAAAACATGCAAGTTTTTGTTATATTTAGGCATGACATAGGTTGAAAGAGATCAACGTGCATATTTGAATGTGTTTTGGGACACTGTTATTCTTTGCAGGAAAAAAAAAAAATAGTTTTTTGCTCTGAAGCTTCCAACAGTTGTCCCATAGGAAATAAAGAGAGCCCTTTCAACAGGACGAAAGAACATTTTCAGGACATTGGGTGATGCAACAGTCCCAAGCTTCTGCTCTCACAGCCGTGATTGATATCTCTGTGCTGAAGGGTGGAAACAACTGATGTGGAGTTTATAAATAAAACCTCCAAGAGGTGACAAAAGACCTTTCCCAAGAATACTGGGGAGTCTCACACTTTTTTTCCCCTCCCTCCTCTTCTTTCTCTTATTCCTTTGCGAGGTTTGAGTGACTGCTATTGGAGTGAAAAATACACAATGATTCCTGTAATTGATTGTTCCTCTGAATGGCCTCGCAGTGTAAGAATGCAGGCCAATCTTCCGTCATAATAGGGTACAGGATACCGCATGAAATATTCATCAAACGCTGTTCAAAATGCTGGCACACTCTGGTACTTCTTTGTGAATGTAAAACAGATTTCACATGGAAAATGTGGAGCTAAATGCCCATCTAAGAGCTGGGTTCAGAGCCATGTAGCCACAAAGGAAGTAACCTCTCCTGCTGTGGGAGAGGACACGATGACCCCGATTGTTACTCAGACTCACTAAAAATGACTAAATTGACTGAAGACATTCAATACTCCAGTGGCTAAGTGGCATTCAGACTGCTTGTGAGAGCAAACGCTCTGTGTTTTCAAGCTTTCAGATGCACAGGATAATTTGATTAACAGCATTAGCTGCTAATGAGAAGAGAAATGTAGCTTGGCTGAAGAGAACTATTAAGGAGCTGTTTTCATTTAAAACCATTGACTAAGGTCCAGAAACTAGAGGTTTTCTGAGAGAACGACCATTTTAGTACACTAATTTGTATGAAAAGGTGCGTAGCAAATGCAAAATAACTCCGCTATGTGTAGCCCACACAGCAGCTTGACTAAATCTAACAGAAGAAGCTTGAATTTTTAGGGCTAGATAATGGAAAATTGTATTTGGACAACAATTTCCCTCCTAAAAGCATTTATTGTGTAAGCCTTGCTTTATTCATAGCAGATCTCATAGGAGCTCTTGTCTTCAAAGCAGTATATTACTTATCTGACACTCCATCCTGCAACGTGGCAAGCAGGGAGACCTGAGGCAAGCGTTGAGGCCAGAAAGAGCTTTGGAATCGCTCTGCTCTTAAAGTGTTTTTCAGGCATTACTGCTTCTGCAAAGCCCTAGTGATGGGAGTCATCATGTATCGCTCGCATAGTAACAACATTCTGGTCTCTGTGCTTTTGCCTCGGGTGAACGGAGGGGCAGCAGTTTATTTTGGTCTCTAAAGCCTAGCTCAAGACATAGATCTACATAAAAAGGATGGGAACCCAAGCTTGCCAAGTTTTCCAACTAAAGCTTTAAATGTAAATGCGGCAAAAGTTGTGATCCCAAGGATCAGCTTAGTAGTGGACAGAATAAAAATCTATAAAGACTGCAATAGAATATGTCAAGGTTTTAGTTACATGTTATTATCGTAAGCTCCTAATGTAGCCAACTGAGGAGCTTTTCTACATTTCTTGCATATTAACAGTCCCACTTTATATTAGATGGCCTTAACTAATATGCACTTACATTTAAATGAATCATATGATACAATAGTGTACATACATGCCTTTACAATGCACTTATATTTTAAATACCTGCATGTAATTACATCTTTAATTAATTTCTGTAATTACAAAAACAGCTGTTCCCAATGAATCAGGGTAATTAGGTTGCTTTAGAACAGCTTGGACTATTTGGAATGGTATTGAACTTTGGATTTTCCCATAGACTGTGACAGTTTGAAAAGGGTATGAATAATTTTGGACATGACACTTTTTGTTCAAATGTAAATAAAAGATGAGTAATATTTTTTTCCACAATGATGCCTCTTGTACATCGTCTTATTATCTTCTGGGAGAAGCCGGTGTCATTTTCGATTAAAAAAAAAAAAACTTGCTGGTTGAATAAAAGTAACTTTAAGTGAGAATTTGCCAGGGGTATGAATAATTTCGGGCTTGACTCTATGTGTGTGTGTGTGTGTATATATATATATATCTGACAGGTTTTAGTCTGTTTCTGTTCTGTTTTCCTAGTGTTTTCCCCCCTCACATGGATTTCAGTTGGTTTTTCCCCTTTGTCTCCCCCTGTAGTTCTGTGTTTAATTAGCTTTGATTTGGTTCACCTGTCTTGTTAATTTGCTACACCCCCTGCCACTCCTATTTAAGTTGTTTGTTTCCTCAGTTTCAGTGTCCGTCAATGTATTGTTACTCCTGTCTGTTTGGCTCCATGGTTTTCGTTTATTTTTACAATAAATATCAGTGTTTAGTTAACTCCGGTTCCTGCCTCATCCATCTACACTCCTCATCCTGCTAATTGTGACAGAATGACGGACCTAAGAAAATGAATCGGGCTGAGGCAGACCTGTGGAGACTGTGGCAGGGTGGTCGGAGTTTGGAGCGGTATGTGGTGGATTTTGTCGAGCTCTGCTATCAGGTGGGCTGGCCCGATGCCTCTCTCGGTGCCGTGTTTCTGATGGGACTGAATGATGAGTTGTGATTCTCCTGCCTGTAATTTCTCCTTGATCGAACTGATCAATCTCATTCTTTATTTAAATGGCTCTGATTTTGAACTCGAAGAAGTAAAGAGTGTCAGGAGGTCTCATCGTTCAGTCCCCTCTGAAACGCGTCACGTCGGGTCAGCCTGTCCTAAGCCGAAAATCCCCACATACCGTCCCAACGGATCGGATCGCCAGCCCAGTCTCCTATCCCCAGTCATCCTCCAAAGCTACGCCGACGTCCTCAGCCCGATGCGGCCGGCCCCCTCTCTGCGCTCTAGTCTGCCGGCTTCCTCTCCGCGCTCAAGCCCGCCAGCCGCTATGCCAGAGTCGGTTCAACAAGATGGCCGCCATGTTACTATCTGCCCTCAAGATGGCTGCCACGCCTGAGTCTGCAAGCAAGATGGCTACCACGCCAGAGTCTGCAAGCAAGATGGCTACCACGCCAGAGTCTGCAAGCAAGATGGCTACCACGCCAGAGTCTGCAAGCAAGATGGCTACCACGCCAGAGTCTGCAAGCAAGATAGCTACCACGCCAGAGTCTGCAAGCAAGATGGCAGCCACGCCAGAGTCTGCAAGCAAGATGGCAGCCACGCCAGAGTCTGCAAGCAAGATGGCAGCCACGCCAGAGTCTGCAAGCAAGATGGCAGCCACGCCAGAGTCTGCAAGCAAGATGGCAGCCACGCCAGAGTCTGCAAGCAAGATGGCAGCCACGCCAGAGTCTGCAAGCAAGATGGCAGCCACGCCAGAGTCTGCAAGCAAGATGGCAGCCACGCCAGAGTCTGCAAGCAAGATGGCAGCCACGCCAGAGTCTGCAAGCAAGATGGCAGCCACGCCAGAGTCTGCAAGCAAGATGGCAGCCACGCCAGAGTCTGCAAGCAAGATGGCAGCCACGCCAGAGTCTGCATGTAAGATGGCCTCCGTTCCTGAGTGACTGGTTTTGTGGTCCAGGGTCACATATACATATATTATATCTGGTGATTGAATAATTTTGGGTTTGGCTGTAGTTGTTAAGGCCACCTAATATAAAGTATGATGCATTCATAAATGTTCTTTCCTTTCGTTTGAGTGTTTTAGGAGTGATTTCTCATATACCGATTACGCTTTGCATGATGTAAATCACAGCCCTCCCCGAATAAGGTTTAAGTACATGTATCTTTAGTGTTGATGATCAAATCAAGTGTTTGTACTCTCGCTATTTCTCGATCGCTATTGGCTCGCACCTCTGTCGACAGCTAGTTTTTTTCCGGTCTAATGCAGAGCAAGTAGGTTCAGAGCTTGGAGGATTGCGTCAACAAAAAAAGTTCTCAATGCAGAGATGGCTTTGAAGTTAACAGCGGCAAAATGGTGTTAACCTTTGGTGTGTAAATGGAAACACAGCCTTCCACTTACTGAGGATTTGAATTGGATAAAGAAGCAGAGAGCTCTCTGAATGTCGCTTTATCACATAGCACATGTATTATACATGCGTGCAGCTATTTTTCACATTCCCAATGCAATCAGCTATCTTTTAATGTTTCATCATTTAGCCCCATTAAAATCAGTAAATGATGTGCCCAGTTATTAAGTGATGAGTTTCAAAGCATGTTCAAAGCTTATTGAAAATAATCTAATACTCTCAGCCAAGCTTTCTGGAGAGCTGTATTCAGTTCTAACCTTGGTGTGCCGAATACATCTGTGTTTACTGCAAATAGCGACACTGTCTGAGGGTTTTTTAAATTACTTTCTTTCAAGAGGTAAATTGACTTGATTTCGCTGTCTGCCGTCAATGCCTCTATAAGCAGAGAGCAAAATTATAGACCTAGGTAGAGCACGAGCGAATCAACACCTCGTGTTTACTCTTCTTACAGACTTTGGCTGTGTCATTAGTAGATGAATGAGCTCCACATCGCTGATGAAAATTATTTCACATTCCAACAGCTTGTGGAAAATATCTGCAAGGTCATTGGTGCTATTCAATGTACCTCATCTTTGCTGTTCCACCAATCTGATTTCCCCCCCACTGACAGCTCAGTGGTAAGGAGTGAGATAAAAGATTGACATGTTTAATTAATCAATAATGTGCTAATTAAGCTTTTTGTGCATTTTGACTTCTTTATATAGCTTATTAGGATGCAAACATGACACTGCGAGTTGTTTTTGTATATTAGTGTTTTCTGGAGCGATTTATTTAAGGTTTTGTTGAGATGCCACACCTATTGCTTGATTTTGTTTCCCCTTTGAGATCAAGTATGTTGCTCTTGTGGTCAGTTGAAAAATGACTTTGTTTTTTGATTTAGTAGTCATAGTTTTTACATTGTGATGAAAATATCTACTTAATTTAGTCTTTTTTCATATTCATTCACTTGACTAAAATAGCATCTAACATTTTTTAATTAGAAGTAGATGCTAAATTAATTCAAACATTTATAATGTTTGAAGTCAAATACTCTTATTCTTTTCAGATTGTTAAGTGCATTGTTAAAATGTTATGGTGTAATCTTTTTTTCTCATCATATTTTTATATCCTTGTCAAAAATCCTTGTGTTAAACATTGCCAGTATGGTTGTGTCTTCGTGTTTTCTTAAAACATTAAACAGAAATTTAAGTAGTTCATTGTTACAGACGCTTCTTGTTTTCGGTTTCATTTAAAAACTGTGCCAGGTTGTCTCATATACAACATGTGTTGAAGAGATAAATTATGCACTGATCAATTTCAAGGTGTTTGTTGGTTAGATTGCTGCTATGTCAAGTGAAAAGGCTAGCTATGTGATTTTTTTATTTACACACTGGTCCTATTGTCTTCTTGATGATTTTCGCAGTACCATGCAAATGTCATGCTTTCAGCAGGTCATGAAAATCCCATTATTTGCCAACGTTATGAACATTTGATGCTGTAATTTTGTTATTGATGATTTAAAAGACATGGTGCTTAACAACATGCCAGCCCCCAACTAGTATGCAGGTCAATACTTTGCATGCATTGCCTCTCTCATTGGAAATCTTTCAGCTCCCACTAGGAGATGCCAATCATCTTTGTGTTTAATATTTTATCACTAAATCAAGCAGGATCCCCCCAAAGGGCTATTAAAACTGACTGACTAGCAGAAGCACATCTGTTGGGGTATGCTGGGAAACTACCTTTGATAAGTGCCACATTGAAGCGACAAAACAACAACCGGTTCAGTCCAGTAATGTCATTCCATTGATGGGTGAGTCCATTTTTAGGCTTGCTATATAGATAAAATTCTGAAAGTGATCTCATGTCAAAATGGGAAATCCACCTCGGCTACTGTTCACATCTCAATGACTGTGAATTTAACTCCATATCTGGCTGACAGATTTAACCCTTAATCCATTTGAAATAATGAGGCACATTCCGTGGATCTGGGTGGTGTTAAGAACGGTTTCAAAAAAGTTAATCTGATGAAATCTACTCTTATGTGAGAGAGCTGTGTGGCAGGACTAGTTCTTGGCACCCTGTGTAGAATCTAAATTGTGCAAGAGAAAGAGAACTGATCTCTGTTCTGTTCTCTGATTTTTTAGGGGACGACGTCTTGATGGGAAAGCGGAAAAGCCAATGGAGGGTAAGGGAAGTGGGCAGCACCTTCGTAACCAAGTGAGGAATATTTTATGCGTATTGCTTGCACAAACCAAGAGCATCATTGTAAATCTGTATTTGTCTATCTAATGTACTATTTGAAATTTCCCCAAAATCTACTGATGGTAATATGACTTTGTTACGGAGCGCTTGGTTATCTATGTATAGATTTCAGTCCAGCTGTTGCCAAAGCAACGAATGACCGGTGACATCATGCAATCATTTTTTTCCCTCCTTCTTGTTCCTTTTCTCTAATTTGGCATGTGAAATAGATGTGAATCATAATAAATGTGTCCACAAAACCAGTCATAAGGGTCAATTTTTATGTATCATCTGAAAGCTAAATAAAAAAGCTTTTCATTGATGATTGTTAGAATAGGACAATATTTGAAAATCTGGAATCTGAGGGTGCAAAAAAATCTAAATATTGAGAAAATTGCCTTTAAACTTGTTTAAATGAAGTTCTAATCAAAAATGAAGTTTTGATATATGTAACCCTGGACCGCAAAACCAGTCTTAAGTAGCACAAATAAAAAAATGCATTGTATGGGTCAAAATTATTGATTTTTCTTTTATGCCAAAAATCATTGGGATATTAAGATCTTGTTCCACGAAGATATTTTGTTTTCTACTGTAAATATATAAAAGCTTAATTTTTAAATAGTTCTTGGCTAAGAACTTCATTTAGACAACTTTAAAGACGAATTTATCAGTATTTCGATTTTTTTGCACCCTCAGATTCCAGATTTTCAAATAATTGTATCTCTGCCAAATACTGTCCTATCCTAACAAACCATACATCAATGGAAAGCTTATTTGAAAGCTTTCAGATAATGTGAATCTCATTATGACTTGTTTTTTTGGTCCAGGGTCACATATTTATGAAATGAAATTCACAAAATGTCTTTATGGAACATGATCTTTACTTCATATACTAATGACTGTTCGGCTAAAAGAAAAATATGCACCCGTGCTACTTAAAGGAGAACTCCGGTGTGATATTGACCTAAAGTGTATTGAATCATGATACCGAGTGTGAACGTACCTTGCATATCTCATCTCGGTTTGTGTCCTGCTGTCCGAAATCTGGGGTCAGTTAGCCGATGCTCACAACAGGTTGTCAATGAGAGTCAACAGGGCATCAGGATTAGCCATTTAAAAAAATCACTGTTTTACGCCATTTACGAGGCACAAAGTAGCTCCACACTTCATTGGTAGACTTCCAAGGGCCCTGACATTTAAAACGAGACATTGAGAACTCAGAAAAAGCACCGGTAGTTTATTTACAAATAGATTTATACAGACATTTTCCACCAGGAACAGACCGGTCGCCGCCATCTTAAATGTAGTCACGATAAGTCGAGTGTCGAGCACGAAGGAAACTACAACCTGATACGTTGATAACCCGATAAATTCCTTGGTGCTCGACACTCGACTTATCGTGACTAAGTTCAGGATGGCGGCGACCGGATTTTCTTTTCCAGGTACTGTCTGTATAAATCTTCTTGTAAATAAACTACCAGTGCTTTTTCTGAGTTCTCAATGTCTCGTTTTAAATGTCAGGGCCCTTGGAAGTCTACCAATGAAGTGTGGAGCTACTTTGTGCCTCGTAAATGGCGTAAAACAGTGATTTATTTACATGGCTATTCTGATGCCCTGTTGACTCTCATTGACAACCTGTTGTGAGCATCGGCTAACTGACCCCAGATTTCGGACTGCTGGACACAAACCGAGATGAGATATGCAAGGTACGTTCACACTCGGTATCATGATTCAATACACTTTAGGTCAAAATCACACCGGAGTTCTTCTTTAAGACTGGTTTTGTGGTCCAGGGTCACAAATACGAGAAAATGCCTATTCATTTATATGCAATTAATGTGAGAAAATGAGTAACATTACCACAAGTAATTATTGAAATATTTTACTTAAATTTTGAAGGTGAATTTGATGTAACAAGATAAGTAATTTACTGAATTGTAATTCAAGTAAGGCATTATAGGAAATCAATTCTCTCTCTGACAGGCTTTTAAACCTTCAAACTGAAGGCTTTGTCAAACTAACATTGCTATTCAGGTTGAAATCCCAATTTCTTAAAAACTTAGTACTTCCTTATATTCAAATTCAAATTACATTTCTGTATCCTCAATTCTATTGTGAATGGCACACAACCATGTTTGTTGTTTAAAGTGAAGCTGTTGACACAAATAATTACATGGCTTTTTGTTCATGAATTAATAGTTATGCTAATTGGATTACAATTCAATTGAATTTGAATTGTGTATTTCTCTAAAGTCATTGTTCCTGATATAACACATCAGAAACCATCACAAAATGGCTACAGACTTATTACCTTTGCACAGGCTCTCATTTTTCTGTTCATAATACTTAACAGGAATCCTGGGGAGTGCCTGAAAACATAAAACACTTCTACAGACGTTCACAATCCACCTGAGAGCCTCTGACTGGGTAGAGGGGATGTGTCATGTTCCCCTGCCTCTGCTTTACAAGGGAACAGTTTGTTTCAGCCAGGTGGAGGTCAGAGACTATTGCATCAGCCCGGTAAAAACACGAGCTCATAA
The DNA here is from genome assembly GCF_049309525.1 of Garra rufa. Taxonomy (NCBI): domain Eukaryota; kingdom Metazoa; phylum Chordata; class Actinopteri; order Cypriniformes; family Cyprinidae; genus Garra; species Garra rufa. The sequence continues at coordinate 26,581,467 of NC_133376.1, forward strand.
GTGAATAAATGAGTCTGATGAGTGAAATAAAAGAAGATTGCAGATCCGAAAGCACCACCCGTCTGGAGGGGCTTCCAAAGGCAGCTGCTCGGATTGGCCGGTCTGCTTCATTACTGTAATTATTTTCCCACAAGATCTGAAGACCTAAGGTTTTTCAACACGTAGAGAGAAAAGATTTGGCCTATTTTAGGAGCGCCTTCAGAAAGCAAACAGCGCCGCCATCACGCCTTCCTGGAGTCTATCCATCTTTCCTGCAAGGAGGCCGACATGACAGCCCCAAAAAGAGCTGGGTTGCTGGACACGGCCAGTAAACAAACCTGCTCGGGGGGGCCGTTCCTTGCCCAGCACCTGCCACTATTACTGGAGAGCAGGTGCAACTGTGTTCATTAAGATACACATCAGGACACAGAAGTCCTTAAGAGCCGGTTGGGGGCACATTTTGCGAGGCTGCCTTGCAAACACAACATAGCAACAAGGTGAGCGAAGTAATTTCAGCTTGAATAATGGGGGGCGTCTCGTGAGCCTGACAGACGTGTGCGGCGAAAGCAATTTCACAGCACCTCTCCGTCGCCGCTCGTGTGATCTATTCGAGGTGTTCGCCGACACCGCGGTCAATATGACAGACACCGGTGGTTCGGGCCTGATAAGGTAGCCTGAAAGAACACGGCTCGGGTGCTGCACGTGTGTCTGTCAGCCACGGTTCCTTAAGAGACAACGGGCATTCAGAAAGGTCAGAAAAATAGATGACATCAGCTTAGCACAGCAGATGTTTTGGGATAAAGTGCAGCAGTGCTACTATGCATCTCATTTTAAAGGCATTCGCTTTAAATTCGGTGATATGACAGGCGTCTAATCCCACAGGAACCAGTAGAACAATAATTAGGACATGGTAAACATGATGGCAGCATTGGACAACACTCAGTCACACAGTTAGATGCACACACGCCTATCTTAAACACATAGTGGCGTAGAGAATGATGGCTAACTCTTTATCTTCCCTGGGCTTCTGTAACAACATATGTTTGTAAGTAATTAAAAGTAGTTCCCAAGCGTTTACTATGTCATATTGAAATACAATATGGTGAGCAAATTACCTTTCCACAGCAGTTTATGCAAAGCTAGACACAGGAGACCGCTTTGCCTCTCCCTGCTGCCACATGGAGGGATTGGCAAAGACAATCTCCTGCTCTATTGATGTATTGACTTCTAATTAGTTTGTCAGGAGCTGTACCTTTTAAGAGCATGGGAATAATTGATGATGTCTTACCTAGCAAAATAAGAAAACCGAGAAACATTTCATATTTCATCAAGCCTAAATAAGGGGAGGCGGGGCTTATGAAATATGCAGTGTTGGTTTGAAATATTCATATTTAAGCTACAGAATTGTGATGCCCGGAGCTGCAATAGTTGCACATTCAGGTTTCGTTGTTGATGTCAGCACTTGAGGCATACTGTGACACACACACACACACACACACACACACACACACACACACACACACACACACACACTGCTTGCCTAATATTTCCCCCTGACTGCTGTTGAGAAGAGACCCCCTAACAGTTGGGCCTATCATTGTGTTTTAAAGCACCATTATACTACTCGTTGCTGGATATCAGCGACTACACAGGCCTTAAGTTAGCCGACCGCAGCAGTTCGAGAGTGTGAGCGCTCACTTTCGATCTCCACAGCCCAGACTTCCAGTGTCATTAAGCCCATTACATGCCCTGTGAGAATCTTCACTGCTTCTGCAGCTCAAAGTGATGACTCCTCAAGCAGGAGCGTGAAATATCTGATGCAGAAATTAGACCGGAGCTTCAGCAAACGCGTTAAAAGAATTGGCTGTTAAACGAGTTACATCCTCGGGAAGAATTTATGCGTAACGCAGTATAACGAAACATAAGGTTTGCGTGTCTGTTGACACCCAGCTATTGGCAATTACTTACAATCTGTCCATTTTGGGGTATAAACAAGAACTGCGAGACTGTAATGAATAATATCTATGTTTTGCAGTTCCGGTTATTGTAGCATCTTATTATGAAAAATGTACTATGTATTTATCTATTCATTTTGCCGTTTTCTCCAACTCACTGTGATGTTATTGTTTATGCCAAGGAAATCAAGATTGGATTCAGTCAGTTCCAAGAATACTAAACAGTGTGTGCAGATGTTTCTGTGTCTTTCATTTTCATTCCACGATTGTTATTCTAATCATTTCCTAATTAATCCACAGCCATGCACCATGCTCAATAATATCTCTTGGTCTCCACAATAGATTTGGATTTCTCTTACCTTCCCAGGGCTTGGGCTCCATATATATCTCAGACTGAAGATACAGAGGGCCAATACCAGGAATACCACACTCAGAATGATGGCGGCACACTGGTAAGCACGGTACCTGGCCTTTCTTTCCTTCTCTTTCCCCAGCTCAACCTATAAAAAACAATTACATTATTGTGCATGTGTATATACAGAATCTTCAAATCGCAGAATCTTCAAAATGTTAATTATTTTACCAAGATAAGAGGGATCATACGAAATTCATGTTATTTTTTTATTTAGTACTGACCTAAATAAGATATTTCACATAAAAGATATTTCCATATAATCCACAAGAGAAAATAGATGAATTTATAAAAATGACCCTGTTCAAAAGTTTACATACAACTGTTTCTTAATACTGTGTTGTTACCTGAATGATCCACAGCTGTGTTTTCTTGTTTAGTAATAGTTGTTCACGAATCCCTTGTTTGTGGTGAACAGTTAAACTTCCTGCTGTTCTTCAGCAAAAAAATGTCCAGGTCCCACAAATTCTTTGGTTTTTCAGCATATTTGTGTGCTTGGAGCTATTCCAACAATGACTGTATGATTTTGAGATCGATCTTGTCACACTGAGGACAACTGAGGAACTCAAATGCAACTATTACAGAAGGATCAAACGCACTCTGATGCTTTAGAAGGAAGCACAATGCATTAAGAGCCAGGGGTGTAAACTTTTAAACACAATGAAGATGTGTATGTTTCTCTTATTTTTCCTAAATATCATTTTTTTAAATTTAGTACTGCCCTTCAGAAACTACAGAAGACACTTACATGTTTCCCAGAAGACAAAATAAGTCAAATTTACACTGATCTTCAAATTCAAAAAGACGGATCTCAAAATCATACAGTCTTGTTGGAAAGGGTTCAAATACACAAAAATGCAGATTTTTCTGAAGAACAGCAGGCAGTTCAACTGTTCAGGACAAACAAATGACTCAACAACTATCACTAAACTAATAAAAAAATACAGCTGTGGATCATTCAGGAGACAACACAGTATTAAGAATCAAGTGTATGTAAACTTTCGAATGGGGTCATTTTTATAAATTCAACTATTATTTTCTCTTGTGGACTTTCATGTGAAATATCTTATTCAGGTCAGTACTAAATTAAAAATAACATGCATTTTGTATGATCCCTCTTATTTTGGTAAAATAATTAACATTCTGCAAGGTGTTCATGTAAAGGTTTCACACATTGAACATACCGTATGCACCACAATGCTCAACGAAGAAAGAAATAATCACATAGGCAATTGGAATTCTTCCGAGATCAGAACAAAAGGTCACATTTATTAAAATTGTCCCAAATTAAAAGTTCGTCTGTTCGATTAAATTCCCGGAGCTTATGGCCGCAAATTAATAAAGAGAGGCTTTTGTTCCGGCTGGGTTCCAGGAGGGAGAGTCTAAAAGCTTACTATTCACAGTGGTGTGCTCCGCTATCTCTCAGGACATGGCCAATCAGAATTATGAAATATGGAGGAACAAGCTTCAATTAGCCAACGTCTCTTGCCGAAACAGAAGCTTAAAGAACAGAAATAGCAGTGGTGACCGGGGGGCAGTGCTTATTTAGAGCTTATAGCCCAGGCCTCTATGAATGCGTATGGTTTCATGCTTTGATGGAATACTGAATAATGCACGTTATAAAAATATTAAGGTTGACATATTGGTGTGAGGTGTCATTTAAATGAAATAAATCTTTAAAAAGAAAACCAAGAAGGTCCCACTAACCTCTGGAAGTTCAGAGGCTTAACACTGTCTATATTGTACCTTATAGGTTACATATCATAAAAGTCATGAAAGTGCTGTTATCAGATCCCCAGTGCATCTACCAACCCAGAAAATGTGAAAGGACAACCCAGTAACTTTGTTTTGGTAAGCCTTTTTCTGCAAGCATGTGAAAAAACTAGCGTGTCAGATTTCGCTCCTCCGTGATGTAGACAGGGGATCTTATTTTAATATTACCGCCCCTTAATCTGGACATTTCTACCCACTACGCCACTATTCTGTTTTGTGTTCCAGTTCTAACGCCATGGTGAAAGTTCAAGAAAAGCAAGCTTACTGTTCTGTTGTTGGTGCACAGACAAGCACAGAACACTATTCAGAGTCCCAGCCTCAGAGGAGACAAGTGAGCAGTGGATTTATTGATTTATTTACTGTATATTACGCTGCTGCCACACAGATCTAATATTAAGATGCGATTTCTTTCCCAGCTGTTTACCTTCACAGACACAGACTGTTTTTGTAACTCCTGTGTGTTTTTTAAACACATAAACTTGTGTATTTGACAGTTTAAGTGCAATAAGACATGAAAAAGAACTTAGTTTAGTACTCACATGCCGTGTGACAGCCGCTTTCTGTGCACATGCTTCGAATGTTTGCACTCAGAAAAGAAGTTTAAACTAATATGTGACCCTGGACCACAAAACCAGTCTTAAGTCGCTGGGGTATATTTGTAGCAATAGCCAAAAATACATTGCATGGGTCAAAATGATTGATTTTTCTTTTATGCCAAAAATCATTAGGAAATTAAGTAAAGATCATGTTCCATGATGATTTTTTGTAAAATTCCTACTGTAAATATATCAAAATGTAATTTTTGATTTGTAAAATGCATTGTTAAGAACCTAATTTGGACAACTTTAAAGGTGATTTTCTCAGTATTTTGATTTTTTTGCACCCTCAGATTCCTGATTTTCAAATAGATGTATCTCGGTCAAATATTGTTCTATCCTAACAAACCATGCATCAATAGAAAGCTTATTTATTGAGCTTTCATATGATGTATAAATCTCAGTTTTGTAAAATTTTACCTTCTGACTGGTTTTGTGGTCCATGGTCACATATGGTTTAAAATGCATGATTTCAGTGCAATAGAAATGATAATCAAAACCAAGATGTTTTTTTTTAGAAGAGTATCCGAGATACAAGCTATAAAGGCACAGCTCTTTTCTGAAAAGGAGGTGGCAAGCAGTAGCTCATTTGCATTTAAAGAGCCATGCGCAAAAACAGCATGTTTTTGCTTTCACTCAAAATACGTATTTTTAAAATTGATATAATAAGTGATCTGTGGAGTATTTCTTCACAGACACATTCTGTGGACACCTGAGACTTGTACTTCATATTGTAAAAGGGGCATAATGGGTGTCTCAAAATGTGAGTTAAAAAAGTTTTCGTCCTTTAGGCTTTTTATAGTTCGAAGCACATTAGCATTTTTGAGTCTGCAAGTTAGCAGGCTATAATTATTAGCACTTCTGAAATGAAAAATAGTTTGTGTGTATTATTAGTATTATGTTTTAATAAAATTGGCTAGACTTTTGTAGTTTTGAGTAAAATCAAATTTGCCAAAATATCCTTAAGCACTGTATGTTCAGCTCTGTTTTCAAAGTTATGTCTCTGAGATATTTTCTACTTTGCCAAGATATTTGGCTGGACCAAAGTCAACACAGTTTTTTTCTGATTATTTTGGTGCGGTCTGTAGAATGGAAATCAGCGCCATCATTTCTTTCACTTTGTGACAGAATAAATAACAAAATGCGACTTTATGCAAAATAGTCAAAATGCGGCTTGCGAGACTATATCTGATTTATAGAGCAGCCTGCAGCTCTGAATAATTTTGTGACAAAAATTGTGACAAGGTGATAAAAAACATTCAGTCCCAAAAGCCCACCCCTAATACCGCCCTTGGTGGTGACTCCTGCGATTGTACTTTATCTCACACTTTAAGACACAGGAATCAGATCATGTCATTGAGGATATATATTTACATAGATAGATATTCTTGAAAAGTATGCACAGATATAAATGCACTGAATAAGACAGTTTGTCATGAGCGCCCTGTTAAAAACATCAAGGCATAAACCCTCTCGCTACGCCTGACTGGAAACAGGAGGACAAACAATTAGAGAAGCCTGAAATTCCTCTAAAGAAGAATTTCCCTTTGCATAAAGCAAAAATGCGAATAGAGATGGAGCTGAAATCCAGAGGTTGCATAAGCAGTGGAAACTTGACTGGAGGACAACGTTCCATCTGCTCGGAATACAAATGGCTCTGAAAATATAGCGACGGCTGCCAGCAAAACAGTATTAAACCGGTTTAAGGTTAAGAATCAGCGAGGCAATTCTGCTGTAGCGGGATTGAGTCTGAGTCTACAGTGATGAAGGGAGCCGAGGGCCCCCTGCTGATGAGAGAGAGTGACGAAGGGCGAAGAGGAGAAAGAGAGAGAGCTGGAGGGAGGGTGCGAGGAAGGAGAGATGAGAGAGAAAGGGAAAAAAGTTGAAAGAAAGGTGGAGGGAGAGAGAGAATAAGAGAAAAGGAAGAAAAACTGATGCTGTAGACAGTCGTCCTAAGACAATTTTCATCTGAACGGATAAAACGGGAAGAATCCCCCTGTAATGTCTGTTATTTCATATCATTGATGGCCATGGAGATCTTTCTTCTTAAAAGAAATTGCACACTGTTGTACAATTGCTCAAATCTATATTTATCATCACCGGCTCTATGCTAGACTGAAAGGGTATACTAATAATTCTCTGTTGTTACATTATTTTTGAAAAGAATTCCACCCACTTGATTTTCAGTGGAGCAGACACATGATTGTGTATACAATGCTGAGAAAATGATCTTGATTACTTAATTGTAAATCATGTGGAATAATTTGCACAGTAGTAAACGTCTAGCCATACAGCCGTGCAGCACGACGCTCAGCTGGAGAAAAGGCACCGAGTGCAAGAAAACTAAACACTCAAAAAGCCTTGCAGTCAGAAATAATTAACATTTTACCCCACCTGACATTCACATATCACAACCTTTGAAAAGAGCAATTTAACACAAATTAAAAAATCAATCTGAGATCTTCCACTTATCAAATCCTCTTTACCGAAAAAAAAGAAAATATAATTGAGTAATTTTATATTTATACATTGCATTGAGAATCATCCTTCCATCTAAATACTGATTTTCTTATGAAGCATTTCCTATTTAGATTTTGAAACTTTCCCCCCCGCTTCCTTCTAATTTTGTATCACATAAAAAGCTAGAATTACTCACATCTTTGCAAAGCACTTGTTGACTGTTGAAATGAGGGTTACTCTCCATAGCTGCAGCTGGAGCAAAGATAATCTTCTCTGGAAACCTTCTTCCAACCAGAAGTCCCTCTCACTGGGAACTTTCTTTCCACTGGTATTTTGGGAACCTGATCAAGGGGGTGGGTTCCTCCTTCAGATGGGATGGAATAACTTTAACTACTGTGGTTCTTTTTCGTACACGAAGCAGATGTCCTGACATTCATCTGTGAATGGAGGTTATAGATGCTCAGATTATTTCAATATTTCTTATTTCATGGTGCCCCAACATTCAATCATTTACAGCAGGAGTTCTCAACTCTGGCCCTCGAGGTCCATTTTCCTGCAGAGTTTAGCTCCAACCCTAATCAAACACACCTGAACAAGCTAATCAAGCGCTTCATCATTACAAGAAAGTTACAGGCAGGTGAGTTTGATCAAGGTTAGAGGTAAACTCTGCAGGAAAGTGGACCTCGAGGGCCAGAGTTGAGAACCTCTGATTTACAGCCTAACATTACTGTATACATACAGTTTGGGCAAAAGTTTACATACACTTTGCAGAATCTGCAAAATGTTAATTATTTTACCAAAATAAGAGGGATCATACAAAATGCAGGTTATTTTCACATAAAATACATTTACACATAGTCCACAAAAGAAAATAATAGTTGAATTCATAAAAAAAAATTACCTTGTTCAAAAGTTTACATACATTTGATTCTTAATACTGTGTTCTTATGAATGATCCACGGCTGTTTTTTGTTTAGTGATAGTTGTTCATGAGTCCCTTGTTTGTTTGAACAGTTAAACTGCCCGCTGTTCTTTAGAAAAATCCTTTAGATCCCACAAATTATTATTATTATTATTATTATTTTTTTTTTTTAGCATTTTTGTATATTTTAACCCTTTCCACAAGGTAAATTCACTTATTTTGTCTTCTGGAAAACATGTAAGTATCTTCTGTAGCTTCTGAAGGGTTGCACTAAATATGAAAAAAATATGATATTTAGGCAAAATAAGAAAAACATTTATATCTTCATCAGGCAGTTTAACTGTTCAGGACAAACAAGGGACTCGTGAACAACTATCACTAAACAAAACAAAACAGCTGTGAATCAATCAGGTAACAACACAGTATTTAGAATCAAGTGTATGTAAACTTTTGAACAGGGTCATTTTTATAAATTCAACTATTATTTTGTCTTGTGGACTATATGTAAACATCTTTTATGTTAAAATATCTTATTCAGGTCAGGACTAAATAGAAAAATAACATGCCTTCTATATAATCTCTCTTATTTTGGTAAAATAATTAACATTTTGAAGATTCTGGAAGGATTATGTAAACTTTTGACTTCAACTGTACTTGGCAATTATTAGTACGAAAACCAATCCCATCTGGAAATGTCTATGAGGGTTTCAGGTTTACAAAAACAACACTCGGCTGCTTTTCTTTGCTTCATAGCAAGCAACTTTGGACTTTGCAAGCCCACATTTTGATTTTGAAACCGTATTTAATAATTAATTCTACAAGAGTGTGCTCATCAAATGCAAGCACAAGTATCAAAAGCATTAAGTTTCTCACAATATGAGTGTTGACTAACAAAATCAGTGTGAAATATGTTTTGTCTCTGAGGTCTGCACTCTGGATAATGGATAAAAGCTGTGATATTTATAACCTATAGCTTCTGTTGTAACACTTCTCTTACAGCAAAGGCAGCTGATCTCAAGATGTGAGCTGAGATTTGAGGCGCTCTCATACCTTATATTATTTCAAGTTTGACCCAAGTAGTTTGGAGAAATTTGACCCTGACTTGAAAAATCAGACGTGATGAGTACTTAATATTTCTTTTACTTGAATATTTTACAAGGCCATCTCACAAAGATGAATGCGAAAGCTCACGTGGTCCATGACTCTGTATGGTGCTCAATCAATGAAATGATAAGAAACTAGTGTTTCAGGCTAATATTTGGTAGCCAGGTTTTTGCAACCAGCTTAACTAAATCTTTACATTCGCACTGGCATTTTCATTTCACTCAACTCATCTGTAAATCTGTTTCAACAGACGACTTGGGCTTCCATTGAGAGCCATTCCAACCCAGCAGCATTTCAAAACAGCAGAGGAAGGCTTTCTGAGCCATAAAAATAAAACATAAACAACACTTCGGAGAACTGGAATGACATTGGAAGGCCAAAGAAAACAATGTGAAACACACAGCCAGTAGAAAAGATGAAATCAAGGATGGGTGACGTACCAATTATTTCTGCCTATACAAAGAAAAAGTGTGATTAACTTATATTTCTCAATTCCAATCAGACAAATAAGGCATAACTGTGAACTTAACACTTTCTTTTCACCAAGGTTTTCACCTTGATGCACATTAATGATATTTTTCAGATTTATCAACCTTTTCATCACTATTTCCACTGTTGTTATGTGAACCGCAAGCTTGTGTTGTTAATTAATGGGAACACAGACCACGCTGTTTCTGAGAAATCATTAGTGACTTGCCATCTGCAAATGCATGTTTGTCGATGCCAGAGATTATTATGCTTCTCACGAAAGTAGCAGAGAATGCTAACTTAAGTTCCTCTGTTAATTTCATGAAAAAAGCAAAACTGTTAATTGTTAACACCATTTTCCATGTCTGATTGTAAAGGGAGCTTCATTTGCTCATGATGAAGCTTTGCTCTCCTACTCAACTCCATGTAGCACAAGAGCCTCCTCTTCTCATCTTCTTTTTTCTATTGCCAAGGCTGCTTCTGTCAAAGATTCACAAAAGACACCCACACACGCTGCCAATGGAGACCACTACGAGAGCCTGCTGTTTCTAAAGGACTTGGCTGGAGTCACCTGGTCGTGTGATGAAGGGCAAGGAAAGGGGGATGAGAAGCTCATCTCTGGCCAACAAAAGTGAACCTATTAACCGCAGAATACATTTCGCTACTGTATGCAGGAGAGGAAAATAAGCATGAATCTTATGAGCAGTGATAGAAAATGATAAACGTTCTTTTCGGTTGGCCATTTTAGCACACACAAGGTTGAATATTACAATTTTACTTCGGATAAAAGAAACGACAAAGCAAGATTAACAAGCATCTTTCACTAACCCAATAAATAAAGGCAGTCAGATGGAGACAGGGTCTTTTTTAATTGAAATAATTGCCATTAAAGTCTAATTGGCATTAAAGCACAATGATGTTATTAAGAGAGCTCTATGAATCATATCTGTCCATTATATTTCTTGAGAAGAAACGTAAGTCTAGGAGACGAGTACAGGTACAGTCTGGCCCCAAGGTCTGCTAATTGTATTAGATTTCTTAGAGCAAGCAAAGTGAGTCAATAAATATTTGAGGGATAACACTGATTCGGTCTCAGCGGAGAACCTTTGAACCGGCATGCTGGAAAACGAATAAATAGAGTCAAGGATTACAGTGTTGCAAATCTTGAAGTTAGCGCAATCGTCTCCCGCTCTTTACCTTGAGGGAAGAAAGCTGTGCGCTGTGGGATTTTTGCAATTTCTTGCATGGTGGGACAGGTGTATTTACTTTGGTAATTGTATTCCTTTTCCCAATTCATAATGTGATTAAATATTAATGCCATTCAGAGCAGCAGAAAAAGCAGATCTCAGAAATTATCTAGGCAGCCATAATGCAAAATGGTTTTCTCTTGCTTCCCAAGTCTTTGCTATTGTATGAAAGTGGATTGCAGCAATCTGGATGGCAACTCTTTTTCACCATCATGTAGCTTTGAAAAGGTGGTCTGTCACATGTAATGGAAAGAAAATAACAGCCTTGACATTTTATCTCAGAGGGCCCTCAGAGTGCAATCACAAACTATTTTACTTTAAATGTTTTACTAAATCCAATTGACATGTTTTCCCTAGCCGTGCTTTAATAAAAAGCAGATGCCATTGCAAATCAATAGAAGTGTTAATTGTATTTGTACAAACAGAAAATACAGTATAGAGGCTATGGGTCAATTGTAATGCATTCTCATAGCTAGATCAGCCCAGAAACTGAATTATTCATTAAATCATTTTAATGCAGGCATTAGAGCATTAAAATCTCTTTTTTAAGAAGAGTATTAACTTTTACTGCAATACACCCTTAATTTAATGTCACCTGAGAATGAGTAGAAGGGTAATTTGGTCGTTTTAATTAGGGATGTAGTTCAAAATAGAATAATGACTTTATTGAGTTTTATCTCACCTGCCTCTTGACTTACTACTTTATGCCCTGAAAACTTCACACTAGCTAACTATTAGGACAGCTTCTGCACCTTCATTTTAAGATTAGTAAGGTGGTTTGGACATAACACTAAAGAATTAAACATTATTTTATATCTGTAATTATTCTACATAGACATTTAAACTCAAATAGACAAAATTCAAATATAATCAGACTTCTAAGGCAAAAGTAATGAAATAGTTTTAAATGTTAGAAAAATTTTAGATGTTAGAATACTGTATATTGACATTTTGCGTATGATTTGACATATTTAACCTAAATGTGACCCTGGACCACAAAACCAGCCTTAGATAGCACAGGTTTATTTGTAGCAATAGCCCAAAAACACTGTATGGGTCAAAATGATTGATTTTTTTTTTGTGCCAAAAATGATTAGGATATTAGGTAAAGATCATGTTTCATGAAGATATTTTGTAAATTTCCTACCACAATATATATCAAAACGTAATTTTGGATTAGTAATATGCATGGCTAAGAACTTCATTACGACAACTTTAAAGGCGATTTTCTCAATATTTAAATATTTTTTGCACCCTCAGATTCCAGATTTTTAAAATAGTATCTCAGCCAAATATCGTCCTATCCTACACTGTAAAAAAAAAAAAAAAAAAAAAAAAAAAAAAATTGTTGAGCAAACAAAATAATTTGATACCCTGGTGCCTTAAAGTTTTAAGTAGACTTAATTCAAATATCTAAGTTGTCACTTAGCACAACTTAACATTTTAAGTTGGCTAACCTATTTTGAATTGACTGAACTTAAAATGATAAGGCAGCCAGGTAACAAATTATTTTAAGTTGATTCAACAAATTTTTTTTTTTTTTTTTTACAGTGTAACAAACCATACATTAATGGAAAGCTTATTTATTTAGCTTTCAGATGATGTATAAAACTTTCAACGTATTTTCTTGAAATACATTTTGTCATTTGAAGGTGTACACTACCGTTCAAAAGTTTGGGATCAGTAAGATTTTTATAAAGTTTTTAAAGAAGCCTTTTCTGCTCACCAAGGCTGCATTTATTTGATTAAAAATACAGAAAAAAAATAATATTGTGAAATATTATATTATTTAAAATAGTGGTTTTCTATTTTAATATACTTTAAAATAGAATTTATTCCTGTGATGTAAAGCTGAATTTTTAGCATCATTACTCCAGTCTTCATGGTCACGCAATACTTCAGAAATCATTCTAATATGCTGATTTATTATCAATGTTAAAAACCATTGTACTGCTTAATTTCTTTTTTTTTTTTGGAAACTGATACTTTTTTTTAGGATTCTTTGATGAATAAATTGTTAATAAGAACAGAACTTATTTAAAATAGAAATCTTTTGTAACAATATACGCTACCGTTCAAAGTTTGTGGTCAGTATTTTTTTTTTATTTCTTTCTTTGAAAGAAATTAATACTTTTATTCAGCAAGGATGTGTTAAACTAATAAAAAGTGATAGTGACAAGTGAAAAGTAAAACCTTATATTGTTAGAAACGATTTCTATTTTGAATAAAGGCTGTTCTTTTTAACTTTTTATTCATCCAAGAATCCTGAAAAAAGTATCACAAATTCCAGAAAAAATATTGAGCAGCACATCTGTTTTCAACATTGTTAATAATTCAGCATATTAGAATGATTTCTGAAGGATCGTGTGACACTGAAGACTGGAGTAATGGCTGATGAAAATTCAGCTTTGCATCACAGAAATGAATTCTATTTTAAAGTATATTAAAATAGAAAACTGTGATTTTAAATTGAAAAAATATTTCTAATTATTACAGTTTTTTCTGTATTTTTGATCAAATAAATGGAACTCTGATGAGCATGTTTTAAACAACTTTAAAAAACCTTACTGATTCCAAATTTCTGAATGGCAGTGTACATTAAATAAAAAATATAAACTTATAGTATTTTTCATGGGCATCAAACAATTTGTTTTCATAACTGATAATCACGGCATTCATTTTTATGCTAATGTAAGGACTTCTTTGAAGTCTTTGAATTAGCAATCATACTCTGCATGCTGTACCACGCTGATGAGAGTCTAAATATTAAATATGTCTTTTCTACATGACCAGTGTCCAGAGGTCACAGCGAATGTCCAAGCCCTTGTAGTTATGGCTCCTCATGCAGAGCGCTGCGGGATCCAGGAAGAAATCCAAACTCTCCCTGCCTTCACTATCAACACCCCACCCTGCCCTTAGGCCAGGCACCAGATTTTTCATGTCAGCTGGCACACACCTTCGTCTCATAAGTAGGTGTTTGACTTTCACAAGTCTCTCTCTCTATCCTGGCAAATGGACTCTTTGCCAAGGTTGCCATATCCTTGGGCTGTGTGGATGTCAGTTAAACATGCAGATTTCTCCTGCTTCACATGGTAGGAATTCCCATTGGGCTTCTATGAATGCTGCTGAATGTCTAATACAAGTTTTAACTTTTTTAGAGCAGATAATATCCTCCTAATTACTTCAATTTACATAATTACTCCTCTAGTTAAGACTCATATTAGAATCAATGTGAAAAAGCAATTTCACATGTAAATGTATCTTAAACGGTAAGAAATGCTATTGATAGTTTTGCACTGATGACGAATGAACATTTGGAGTTAACAAAACTACTGCAACACCTTCAGAGCAATAAAAGCTGTTAATATGTTTTCCTCATATAGTAATTTTTGAATATTAGCATGGCTCTTTAATTAACTGCATGATGTGTTAAATATATACCTTCTTAGGCTGCACTTAACAGTCTTAAATGGCTTAACTCTAGCTTCAGGCTTTACTTATTTGTAAGTGCGAAACGACACAACTGTTAAGGAAAGAGATTTCCTAAAGCATTCAAGTTGTATTTTGATATCCAAGAACTGCAAGGCATTATTATTAGCGTGACTAAAAATGCTGTTCACTAGGTTAAGAAAGTAAATATGAAACTGGAAAAGAGGAGCTTCTTCTGTGTCATTTTTTGAAACATGAAATAGTTCTGAGAAAAACATCTGAGGACAAGTTTTTTCTAAAATATAAAAAACTACATATTCTGATATATCTAAATGTTTATGTAAATCTGATCATACAGTTATAAATGTATATTTTTTGGCTAAATATGCAGAAATTGTTATCACAACTATATAGATGTTGTTTTATTAAGTATTTTTTATGTATAGTTCTTTTTGCTGACATTAATGGCACAGAATTACACACTTTACAGATATATCTGATTAAGCGCATGGAAATCATCAACTTATTAACTAATGATGAGTTTATTGAAACATGTAACAGGTAGAATACACTACCAGTCAAAAGTTTTTGAACAGTACGATTTTTAATGTTGTTTTAAAGAAGTCTCTTCTGCTCGCCAAGCCTGCATTTATTTGATCCAAAATACAGCAAAAACAGTACAATTTTGAAATATTTTTACTATTTAAAATAACTGCTTGAATATATTTTAAAATGTAATTTATTCCTGTGATCAAAGCTAAATTTTCAGCATCGTTACTCCAGTCTTCAGTGCTACATGATCCTTCAGAAATCATTCGAATATGATTTGCTGTTAAAGAAACATTTATGCTTATTATTAGCAATATTTAAGACACTTTGATGAATAGAAAGATCCAAAGATAATCAATTTTCTGAAATAAAAAGCTTTTGTAACATTATACACTATACCATTCAAAGGATTAGAGTCAGTATATACAGTTAAGCCGAAATTATTCATACCCCTGGTAAATTCTGACTTAAAGTTACTTTTATTCAACCAGCAAGGTTTTTTTTGACCGGAAATGACACAGGCTTCTCCCAAAAGATAATAAGACGATGTACAAGAGGCATCATTGTGGAAAAAAATATTTCTCAGCTTTTATTTACATTTGAACAAAAAGTGGCATGTCCAAAATTATTTATACCCTTTGCAAACTGTCACAGTCTATGGGAAAATCCAAAGTTCTATACCTTTCCAAATAGTCCAAGTTCTAAAGCATCCTAATTACCCTGAATCATTGGGAACAGCTGTTTCAACTCAACAGGTGAAAAACAGAAGCTCTCTGCTGTTGGTTTGTGGACAGTCATGGCTAAGACGAAGGAGCTCACTGAGGACCTGCGGCTGCGCATTGTGGCTGCTCACAAGTCAGGAAAAGGCTATAAGACCATATCTAAATGTTTTGAAGTTCCAGTGCCTACAGTGCAAAGTATTATTAAAAAATACAAGACGTTCCACACTGTGAAAAATCTCAGAAGGACGTGGTCAGAAGCCAAAAGTGACACCTGTGCTGGCCAGGAGGATAGTGAGAGAGGTAAAAAAGAATCCAAG
Source organism: Garra rufa (assembly GCF_049309525.1). Taxonomy (NCBI): domain Eukaryota; kingdom Metazoa; phylum Chordata; class Actinopteri; order Cypriniformes; family Cyprinidae; genus Garra; species Garra rufa. The sequence goes on from NC_133376.1 coordinate 26,597,400, forward strand.
GATCACCACCAAGGCCATCCTGATGAATCTGGGCTCTGCTGGTGGCAACATCTCAAGGCAGACAGTCAAACAGACACTGTACACCGCTGGGTTTCATGGACGCAGACCAAGGAGGACACCACTTCTCCAGATAAGGCACACAAAAGCCTGCTTGGCCTTTGCAAATGCTCATCTGGACAAAGAAGAAAACTTCCGGTCTTCTGTTTTATGGTCAGATGAAACAAAAATTTAATTGTTTGGCCACAATGATGTAGCCTTCATTTGGCGTAAAAAAGGAGAAGCCTTCAACCCTAAGAACACAATCCCCACTGTCAAACAATTGGTGGTGGGAACCTAATGTTTTGGGGGTGTTTTTTCAGCCGGTGGACCAGGGAACCTAATCACAGTAAACGGCACCATGAAAAAGGAGCAATACATCAAAATTCTCAACAACAACATCAGGCAGTCTGCAGAGAAACTTGGCCTTGGGCACCAGTGGACATTTCAGCACGACAACGACCCAAAACACACAGCAAAAGTGGTGAAGAAATGGTTAGCAGACAAAACATTAACATTTTGCAGTGGCCCAGCCAGAGTCCTGACTTAAATCCAATTGAAAATCTGTGGAGGGAGCTAAAGATCAGGGTGATGGCAAGGAGACCCTCTAACCTGAAAGAGTTGGAGCTCATCGCTAAAGATGAATGGGCAAAAATACCAGTGGAGACATGCAAAAAGCTGGTCAGCAATTATAGGAAGCGCTTGATTGCTGTAATAGCAAAAAAAAAGGCTTTTCTATTGATTATTGAAAAGGGTATGAATAATTTTGGACATGCCACTTTTTTCGAATGTAAATAAAAGATGAGTAATATTTTTTCCCACATTGATGCCTCTTGTACATCATCTTATTATCTTTTTGGAGAAGCCTTGTGTCATTTTCGGTCAAAAAACACTTGCTGGTTGAATAAAAGTAACTTTAAGTCAGAATTTACCAGGGGTATGAATAATTTCGGGCTTGACTGTACATATTCTGGGGAGAAAAGTAAGTTTTTACTAAGCATGGATGCTACAAATTGATCAAAAGTGATGATAAAGACAGTTTCAGATAACTATTTCAGATAAATGCTGTTCTTCTGAACTTTCTATTCATCAGTGAAACCTGAAAAAATTCTACTTAGCTGTTTTCAGCATAATAAAAATAATAATTAATGTTTTTTGAGCAGCAAATCAGAATATTAGAATGATTTCTGAAGTAACTGGAGTAGCGATGCTAAAAATTCAACTTTGAAATCACATTTGAAAATACTTTCAATAGTAAAATTATTTAAGTTTTACTGTTTTTACTGTACTTTGAATCAAAAAATGCAGGCTTGGTGAGCAGAAGAGACTTCTTTAAAAAACATTAAAAATCTTTGTTCAAAAACGTTTGACTAGTAGTGTATGAGGACTGATGAATTATATTATATATCATAATGTAACTTTGTTCCTTATGATTTCAAACTCTTTGTTCTGGATTTCATTTCATTTTCATATTTTCATGTTTCTACAACTTAACATTGAGAAAATAACATCATATCAACACCTTTTAAAACACAAATGGAGCCTACAAGAAACTTACTTCAAGGAAACACTTCTTTTATCAGGTTAGCTAGATTTTCAGTGGTGTATTCAAGAACATCTGTGGTGTAAATCACAGCGTGGTTGGCATCCTATCTTACTTGCGTTGTATTACAGAAGTCACAAATACACTACAGGGGGCTGAAGAATTAACACCTGCATGAAAAAACAAACATGACACAGAATCAGTTATTCACCTAACATACCAAAAGAAAATATACTCTTTTTAAAACAGAATTGTTTTGTCTCTCACAAAAGTTATGTCTTTGCATTTAGCAAACATTCATGCACCAATAGATTGCGCAGTGGTATTTATGTTTGAATACAGTTTACAACATTCCCATCATTTCCTGTTCTTTCTCTGTCTTTCTGCAGCATTGTGAATGAAAATGGAAAAGGCCATTTTTAAATAAATAGAAAAGTATTTGATGCAGACGCACAAAGCATAATAATCACAATGGGGTAATGAAAGAAAACCAAATACTATGAGTTTTCCTAAGCTATGTGTGCTCATGTGCATTTCTACTGGGGAACAAAGTAATCTGCAGTCTTTTAAATAAAACATTCCTCAGACCCGTGTAAAGAGGGCATCTTCTTTTGAAATATCAGTAAATGTCTCCAAATAACAACAGACACAAAGACTTGTGATGGAATTTCAAATTCAAATATTTTTACTTTCGACTTCAACCTGAGATCAACCCATTTTAACAGCATTTCCCTGAATTTTAACCTGTTCTTCAGTGAACAAATGGTTTGAATAATTCAATCACATGTGTACACAAAAGATAGCTGAAGTCCCTGCCCTTGATCTCAAGTCATCATCTCCATCGTTCCGAAAGCAATCACGACCTCAACATGAATGAAGGCTGCTGTTTACAGTATGAAGCTATTGAAATCTGAAGCTGTGAGCTGGGAATAAGACTGCCAGGGATATAAAGATTAAAAGCTATTAAGTATTTGCATGTGAACGTTAAAATATAAGAACAGATGTTTTAGAAGCACTTGAATATAAAGTCACGAAAAAAGAAAAGTAGAAGAATTTAGTACTGGATTTAAAACCAGGCTGAACTGCGACAAAATGCCTCAAGGTTTATGAAATTGTATAACACCAAATATGCTGTATCTATTAGCTGGTTTTGAACTTTGAAGTAGTAAACGACACTGGCATTGTATGTCAGATGGCAGATAAAGCACTATTGAGAACCATTTCGTTTCACATTTTTGCACTAAAAGACAAACAGGTTTACATTATCTTATTGCAAAAGAGGTTTGAGAGGACATTGGATGCAAAATTCACTTTTACATGGTGTTTGCATATAAATGTGTCTTAGCAATGTGAGCACAACCACCCTACAATGATAAAAATCCATTCACGCCCTTTTTTTAATCCCCAGAAAACCTAAACAGTCTCAATTATCAAGCCATTTTGATTTTCTGAGCAATATGACATCATACTGCTCAGGCTCCGCCCACGGCCTCTGATGGACTGCCTCCTATTAGCATATTTCTTACCGCAGCCAGCTGTATGTTGTTCGCCATTTTTTCCGCGTTTGAGCAGCTGTACAATGTCTCGTAAGCAATGCAGGTGTTTTGTAGATGGATGTAAACAAGAACATAAGAGTCTTTTTCTCCCAACATCAGAGACACTGAGGATGAAGTGGATTAGTTTTGTTTTTACACAAAAAACAGAAGAGGGGCGGGGTGAGCAGTAGCTCATTAGCATTTAAAGAGCAATGCACCGAAACGTGTCGCTGTGAACAGAGCTTTTTTTAAGGTAAAAAGGGTGTTTTACACTTCTATTGAGGAATTTTAACCAAAGAATGTTATATTTCATTAAGACTCTAAATCAGGGGTCTTCAACTAAAACGGCTCGAGGTCCGGTAATGAACCCTGTGCACCAGCCGAGGTCCGGACAATTATATATAAAAAACTATATGTTTTTTTTGCGAGACCATGGTATCTGCAGCATATTTTATCTTAAATTATAGACATTTAAATACTTTTTTTAAAGATCTGAACAAAATTAAATTAATAAATAAATAAATTATTAAAATGACTGTAAAAAGCATGATTTACAATTGAGATGTAGATTTGACAAAACAAAAAAGATTTCTTAAATTATAAAATTCACATTCCAGCCTTCAAGAGTCAAAAGTATCAATTCTTATATTAATTTAAACAATTATTGTCAATCAAGTATTATATTAATTAACATATATTTTATTGCCTTAATTGTTTAAATTTGTATAACACATGATCTTGTCGATCCATCCGTTAACATTTACAACTCTACGTGTTTGGTGCTTAAAACCATGGACTGATTTGTTTACATTGGTCTTTTTGACAACAGCAGACGTAAGAGCTGATTAAAAATGTCAGATCATTCTCTTCCAGCAGGAGGCGCTATCAGAATGATACACAAAATAGCGCCGCAGCTGACTTTGAAATGCGCAGCGCTCATATTTATTCAATGGATAACCTTATTAAGTTTCATCGCAATTCTTGCCTTTCAGTCCCCACATTTTAGACCACCTGAAATCATAATTAAGACTTTCTTAACCCCTAATAACACTAGTCATCAATAAAAATGAAGAGCTTTATTTCAAAAACAACCCTTAGCCTACACAAAATACGTTTCTTTTTATTTTGCACAAGAGAAATATTAGGGAAGTAAATTAATATCAGCATATGAAGTATATTCGTCTATCATTGTCTCTTAGAGAATGTGCACATCAGATGCTGAAAGCGCTGTTTTTACTTTCACTTTAACATATGCAGTTTTCACGTTGCTTGTGTGATATCCATTGGCTCACCGTCGTGGTTTAAAATATAAATATGTCTAAAAATACAGTATAAAAAGATATATTTACAATATTTTGCGACGTAACGCCAATATAATGCATTTTCCATCAACGTTTTTCACTCACTGAAAGCTACATCTGTCTGCCGATCTCTGCTCTCCTCACTGCACGGAAGATTGCACCCAAACGCTGACCCTAGTGTGCTTGATATAAATGTATTTATTAGAAATAGCGTTTGCCATTTTTTTTTTTTTTTTATTATGTCAAAAGCTTTCACGGTCCGCATGGACACATCTTGCAGTCCGGATCCGGACAGCGGTCCGCCAGTTGACGACCCCGGCTCTAAATCATACTAACCCGTGGAAAATAGTCATTTGTTGTCTCTTTTGTTAAAGGGGTCATCGGATGCCCATTTTCCACAAGTTGATATGATTCTTTAGGGTCTTAATGAGAAGTCTATAACATACTTTGGTTAAAATTTCTCAATGGTAGTGTATAAAGCACTCTTTTTACCTTGTCAAAACCAGCCCTTTTTAGAGCGAGCTATTCTGTTGCATGTTTCTTTAAATGCTAATGAGCTCAGCTCGCCCCGCCCCTCTCTGCCGTGGGATGACAAGCTGTCAAAAGATGTTTACTTTAGCCGGGTTTAGCTGTGAAACTTGCTAACTAGCACATTATTAAGAAAGGCCATTTGCAAAGATGCATAAAAAACCCTTTTATTCACTTGTGCTGTGGGTAAAGCTGCATCAGAAATGATTTGCATGAACATAGAAGCATATGTAGATTGGGATCAGCGTTTTCCTTTCAAAAATGAAAGTAACGTTAATCCTCTGTGTCTTCAATGACTACTATGTTCATTATTACATCCAACAACAGAACACCTCAATCGCTTAATCAGAGACATTCTTCTCCTGAACCTGAGTCGACACAATGGCGATCGGACTATCAGACTATTTCACCTCGGTGAGGGCGGGTCTAAGGTAAGGCGCTCCTGTCAATCAACTATCATGGGAGTGGCCGACACACTGACAAGAAGCTGAGAATGACCTGATTTTAAAAAGGGGATATTACTTTTAAAGATTAAAAAAATACCACTGGGTGGATTTTTATCATTGTAGGGTGGTTGTGTACACAAGCTGCCAACACACATTAATGTTCAAACAACATGTAAAAGTTAGTTTTGCATCTGATGACCCCTTTAATCGCACAAACAAAAATTACTTCCTTTGAGACGCTGTATAATTCTGTGTACTGATATCACAAAAATTTCGGTTGATGTTTTATTTCTAAAATATTCTGCATCATAAGGGTAACTGGCCGATCATTAAACCACAACTTTTGCCTAGCCATTTGCAATAAATTATCTTAGGTGAGATTGCGATGCTAAGATCTTCATTTTCATTTTGCTGACTGCAGCGGGTTTAGTAATTGACTCTTTTAAAGTGAGTTATCCAGAGGGCTGTACTTTGCCATTTGAGACACTCCTGACAGGACTATTGGTTAAATTAAATATTCTTATTTTCCTCAGTCATTTCTGTGCATGCAGAAATCACAAACTGTAAGTAACTGCATCAAATTCTGATATTTTCTGTCACAAACAAAACAGATCTCCTCACCATTCAATGAAAAGATGCACCAATCAACTTTGTACCTGTGCAAACAGATAAAATGAAACACAGCAGGAATAGAAAACAAATCATGTATAACAAACATAATTTGCATTGCACTGGGTGTATAATACTCTTCAAAAAGCAATATAATATATTCACCTGCACTGCATCCAACCGAATAGCTTTTGTAATAGCAAGCCTAATAATTCTTCTCTGTCTTGGCAGTAACACCAGGTTTGAGTGCATGCTCTGATTCATCATCCTTCGTCTATATAATAAATGATGGACACATTTTATAGCACTGACTTATTTACATTTATTATGTGGACGTCAGTCAGTGTGAAGTGAGAAAAGAGTGGACGTCAATTTGCCTGAATAAAATTCAATTTGTTTTCTTGTTGTTAATGCAACCAGAATAGCTTGCAAGGACATAGAACTGTTTTTTGTTTGGAAGAGTGAAGTTTAATTGACAAAGGTTACCAGCCATATTGAGGTATGGGGTCATTCTGCTTGACAGCCGCTTTGCGAATCACTGACAAAGAGTATGAGCATGTTTGGAATATTCTGGATAAATTTTACATTTTCTTTTATGATTTCTCATACCGCTTCGATAAACATAATGCGATAAGATTCCAGTTACAAGCCATTTGTTTGTCCAAGTTGAACGTGCAACTGCTGTGTGACCTGATGCAATCATAGGCAAGCAGACGGTATTTGTTGTGAAATGGCAATTTTTTACCAATGAGATTTCTTAGTGGGCATGGCTATAGTGCGATGCCGCAGAAATGTCTGCAGTTGGCTGCTAGTCATATGTACTGTAATGTCTGTAAAAAAAATTGCAAGTGATTCTATTTTGAAAAGGAATGTTTTCATGCAGGAAAAACTTTTGTATATAAACTGGAGAAACGCATAATCATGAACAAGGTGAACAATTATCATCGCATGACTGAAACTCACCCAGGATGCTGACAGTTTCCCACACGGTTTTCCATGCACCATTATCTCTCTGCATGTGGGAAGACAGATCATACAGAATAGTGAAATGAACTTCTCCTCTGTCTTGCACTCGACTGCAGCATCTTGTAGGAGATGGATCATGTGAGATCCACTGTCTGTCATTTTCAATGGTAGTCGCCACATCGCATAAACTTCTGGATACTATGAGTCGATGCTGTTCATGTCAGAAATCATGTCCTCTATTGAAAATGAATGATTTTGGTTGTTGCACAGCTGTGGAATCAGATTTGTGCTATTAAAGGAGAAGTTCACTTTAAAAATGAAAACATTCCAGGATTTTTAGGAAAACATTCCAGGATTTTTCTCCATATAGTGGACTATAATGGTGGCCAACAGGTTGAAGGTCCAAATTGCAGTTTCAATGCAGTTTCAAAGGGCTCTACACGATCCCAGTCGAGAAATAAGGGTCTTACCTAGCAAAATAATTAATCCTTTTCTAAGAAAAATACAAAAGTATATACTTTTTAACCACAAATGCTCATCTCGCACTAGTTTGACCTCACAAATTACACAATCACGCACACGTAATGTAGGTGGAAGTACCGACCCAGTGTTTACCAAGTGAACGTGCAAAGAAAGTTAAACGCCATTTACAACAATGTAAAACAACAATGATTTTAAAGTTGGAAGAAGAAAATGAGATGGAGTTTTTTGTTCAACCCTACCTTTTTGAACCAAAGTACACAGACAAAGAACTAACTACACGTGACTTTTCCAACTTGATTACCCCATGTGTGAAGATGCACATGTGTATTCTGTGGTTAAAAAGTATATTAATTTTTTTTTTTTTTTATATAAAAATCGTTTTGCTAGATAAGTCCTTATTCCTCGACTGGGATCATGTAGAGCCCTTTGAAGCTGCATTGAAACTGCAATTTGGACCTTCAACCCATTGATCCCTATTGAAGTCCACTATATGGAGAAAAAACCTTGAATGTTTTCCTCAATAAACTTAATTTCTGGGGGTGGCATGGGGGTGAGTGAATTATCAGGAAATCTTCATTTTGGAAGTGAACTTATATTTTAATATTGAACCTAACTTAAGAAATAATGAAAATCAAAAACGGAAATTAATAAAATACTTTTGAAAAAAAAAATTGCATTACTCTAGCCAACTTTGATTACCTGGTTGGAATAGGAATTTTATGGCCTGTGACATACAGTATGACATTGTAGTCTTTCATTTGTAACATCACAATCTAATCACAGCCTACAATGCAGAAAAATTGCATTTTTGTCCTCATTTAGCATTATTATAAACAAACAAATATTCTCAGAAAGCACTGAACATCATACATTATATTTAGTATTATGTACTATAATTTACTACAATAAAACCTCCCTAGACTTTCATTTTCTCTCGCATTTGATCTCCAACGCAGACAAATTCTTCTTCTAAAAGCTTTTGTAGTAGTATAAGATACATAAAGACAAAATTAAAAAAACAAAATGTCTTTATATCACTAACATGAAACAGGAAGCACTTACAAATTCTCTGTAAACAACACAACACTGACATCTTCAATTTCAGCTCAATAAGCTGTAAATCATCAACTAACCAACCAATGAAAACACACAGCTGCAAGCCCCACCCCCATGAGAGATTTGTGCCAAAATGGTCAACAAAAACTCAGGGAGCGTAACGTAAAACTGCAGAAGCGTAAAAGAAAACTAGATTAGATTAGATTTTCAGGAGTTACGTTCAATATTAATGACACAAATATCATTCCATACACATCTGTATGAACTAACTCAGATTAACATGTAAAAGATAACTTTTATTGCTTGTCACATCACAACTGGTTAGGACACGGAGAATGTAACAGCTCTGTACTAATAAAAGAATTAAACAAGACTGTATTAATAAAAGAATTGAGAAAATACATGAGATACAGTCTTGCAAATGGAAAGACTGTGCTGTTCCACACAGTCCCAAGTTATGATTTGTCATATTTTATTCCAATTCATCAAGTAGGGTAGACAATACTGGGCTGAGGTGCTGCCAAGTCCTTGAGAACTAATTTATTTGATGGCTTTGCTATTTGATTGCCCTTATGTAACTTCCTAACCTAATTTACATAACACACTACATTAGTCTTGGACACAGGCACCCTGAGTAGGTGCATAATTAGCCTTGTATCAGTCCATTCTGAGTTCTATTTCAGCTAATCACTCTCCGTATTTCATGAGAGAGGGAAAGCCATTATGTTTACATGCTTTAATAGACCACCATGGTGGTCGCTCTTGATTTGAGAAGATATCTAAAACATATGGACAAATTACTGCAGACAGTTAACGCAGATAAACACCTTTCCTTCAACATAATGGAACTACTGTACTCTATAATTGCAACATAATGAGACAAATCTACAAACTGGCAAATATAGGCCCCTTTTTCTCTCCTATATAATTATTTGCCTATTGAAAAAAATACAATAAGGTACAGTATCTATATATATGGGAATATCTACATTTGTTATTATGTCAAATTATTGTAAAAAGATCGTTTTGAAAGAACTGCATTGTGTTCTAGTAGTTAATTAAATCATTTCACTAAATCATTTTGAAAATAATAATAATAAAAAAACTGTAAATTAAAAACTCAAAGGTTATTTCAAGTAAACTTTTAGGTCAACTTGGATTCTTCTTGCAAAACAGTTTGTGAATCCCTGCCTTACAATGTTAACAAATTGAACCTCACTGTAAAGTGTTATGAATATTTAATATTCACATATTAATATTTAATGACTATTTCAAAATCGGACACATTAAGATTTGCTTTTCCAGCTTAACATGCAAGGTTATGTTTTGAACAACTGACACGCTCCTAAATGAACAGAGTAATGAGTAAATTAGTTTACAAAAGTGAAGAACTAAATAGATGACACCAGCATAGCTTGAGGATGAAAGCCTATGATGTTGTGCCTATTCAACAGTGAATATAAGCAACAGATGCCAATGGTCAGGAGAGAAGATGATTTACCCTCTCTGGCCTTAAAGTGAAGTAGAAACAGATGGAAGACTCCCTGACTCTCCATGGGCACCAAACACATTAAAACACCTCTAAGCCGCAGATGCTTTAACACTACCTGTGGCGCTGAGCTAAATGCCTCTCGTTTGAGCACTTTCTCCTTGAGTTCATTCCCCCAGTTTCCATTTCCTCCCTGGTTTGTCTCATCTAAAATTATGCACGGTTTTTGTTCTAGGATTTGCTTATGATTGTTTGAATTTTCCATTATGTCCAGGTGATGGCAATGTTTCAACTGGCTGTGACCAGTGTGTGCAACTGAACTGCTTAAGGCATTGTAAATATGAAGTCTGTTCCAAAACTGATAAAGCCAGTCCACAGCTTCTGTTTACACCAGGCTTAAGCACTGACATATGTTTTGGAAATGAACATCTGCTGAAGCAAGTGTTAATCCTATAGACAGCCTATTTGACACCCAGGAATCTCTGATATGAAGCATGTTCCCAAATTTACCCTGTGATCTGGGAAACTGGTTTTCAATAATATGCTGAACTTCTAAGCTCCGCCACGCTAAATCTATTTATCTGGTCTAAAACGTTAAGCAAGGCTTTTTAGGGGCCGTATCTTACAGATGACAAGAGGTAAATCTTTAATCATTGCACTTAGTGTCAGCAGATGCATCCCTACTTATCTATCAAATCCTGTAGATTTGGGTGCCTCAACACTGATGTAACACTCTGCCCTGATGAAAGGACCTCAAGATAACGGTATTTACATGAATGGCAGAGGAGAAGGACGGCGGCTGTGGTGCCACCATGTGGTGCATTGGTTGTCTGAAGCAGTCTTCAATGGAAGAGCTTATTGAAAACCATGTGTTCTGGCCCACTTGGGATGGCTGTCACAATTATTTAGCTCAGAACAAATTGGCTGAAGCATGCAAAATAACTGTTTTTTACTCACCCATGCTTTACAGTGAATGGGTGCCATCAGAATGGGAGTCTGGTGATAAAAATATCCACAAGTTATCTACACAACATTTTTAACTTCAAACCATTGCTTCCAGCTAAACTATCCTTTATAGTCCTTTATTCATAATACTGCTTTCTTCAGTGAAAAAAAATACTGCATTATCTGAGTCAATAGAGAAATATGTGGGATCCAGTCAAAAAACTATTACACACACTCGAGTCTCTAGCGACCCTATACACTTTTTACAAAAAATAATCAGAAAACAGATATTCTTTTATATTTTGTTATTTTTTTCTTGTTATATTGTGTATAATGAATAGATTGAAGAATACTAAGAAAGTTTATGTCAAACTTAAAAAAATGAAGGAGGGAAAGGGTAGTAAAGGACGTCCCGGGTCGCTAAAGACCCGAGGTATGCATTTAAGGGTTAAATATGAAACCTGCACATTCTACGAACAGAATTTGGGAATAAAACTAATTTCATAGGGCCCCATTTATTTCATTTGTGTCTTTGTTTTATTGTATTTGTCCTTTAGTTTTTTACTCGCATCTATGTTCTTATTATTAACAAAGATAAAATAACAAAAATGGACTATATCATAACTATAACGTCCATTGGGATCATAAATTATTCATTTAATTTAACCGTTCTATGTTTTACTATCGGTTCAGTAGTAGTATCGAGATATGTTAGTCAGGTATCGTATCAGAGTCAAAATTTTGGTATTGTGACAACACTAGTACCTATGAATCATACTTTGTGTAAAAAAGAATAAAAGTCAAGAGTTTTACTGCCTTTAGTGTTCATTTCAACTGGAAACTGCAGTGATTTGTACTATAGGTACGTTTTGCAGAAATACAGTGCCTTGCAAAATTATTCATACCCCTTCATTTTTTCACATTTTGTTATGTTGCTGCCTTATGTTAAACTACAATAAATTACTTTTTTCCCACATCAATCTACACTTCCTACTCTATAATGGCAAAGCAAAAAATAGGGTTTTAACATTTCTGCAAATTTATTAAAAATAAAAAACTGAAAAGATCCCGTTGCATAAGTATCCATACCCTTTTCTGGGACACTCGAAATTTAGCTCAGGAGCATTCATATTGCTTCTAGGTGTTACTACACTTCGAGTGGAGTTAAACTGTGGCAAATTCATTTGAATGAGTATGATTTAGAAAGGCACACACCTCTCACAAAAGGTCTAACAGCTGAAAATGCATATCAGAGCAAAAACCAAGTCCTGAGGTCAAGATAACTGCCTGTAGAGCTCAGTGACAGACTTGCGTTAAGGCAATGATCTAGAGAAGAGTTCAGAAAAAAATCTGCTGCATTGAAAGTTCACAGAAGCATGTAGCCTCCATTATCCATAATGGCAGCGATTGGAACAACTAGGACTCTAGAAAATGTCTGCCAGCCCCCATCCAAGCGGACAGAGCTTGAGAGGTGAAAAGGTGAGCCAAAGAATGGCAGATAATTGCCAAATGCAGATGTGCAAAGCTTGTCACATCATACCCAAAAGACTTGAGGCTGTAAAGGTGCTTCAACTATGTACTGAGTTAAGGGTATGAATACTTATGCAATGTACTTATTTCAGTGTTTTATTTTTAATAAATTTGTAAAATTTGCAAATCTGGTTTATGCTTTGTCATATTGATGTGGGGAAAAACTAATTTAAAGCAGTTTAACATAATGCTGCAACAAAACGTGAAAAAAATGAAGGGGTATGAATACTTTTGCAAGGCACTGTACATATATAGGCACGTGTTTCCAATGAGACTATGTGAATTCTGGCCCATGTGGGATGGTTGTCACAATTATTTGCTCAAAACAAAATGTCAGAAACATGCAAAATAACTGATTTTCACTCACCCATGATCTGCAGTGAATGGGTTCTTCACAACTCCAGTCCATCAATTAATAATAATAAAAAATCTTCAAAAGATTTTTAACTTCAAACCATTGCTTCCAGCTAAACTATGACTCGTATGAATCCATAATATTGCTTTCTTCAGTGAAACAAAATTGCCATTGTCTGAATCAATAGATAAATATGCACATATCAAGCACTGTTTACAAGCAAAAACAGTCCAACAGTTCAAATAACGCTATCAGGGGCGTGTTTACGTTGGGGGGGCCCTAAGCAAACCTCCTGGAGGCTTCACAAGACGTTAATTCATGGTCTGGAGTGCATTTGATGTTTTTATCAGCGGTTTGAACTCTCATTCTGACGGCACCCATTCACTGCAAAGCGTCCATTTGTGAGCAAATGAAGTGATGCTAAATTTCTCTAAATCTGTTTTGCTGCCTGAAATTAGCACCTTTGTTTTGCTTACAACAAAGGGACTGTATTGTAAATTTGAAACTCGAATAATTAAGGTCACGGTAAACTCACAGAATTATATAACTATTTCCTGTCAAAGCATTTCCCTAAACAACTACATGGCTAAACAATGCTCTTGGTCAACATGCAACAATGGAGAGTTATTAATGAGATTGTTGCTATGGCCACAAAATGCTTTAAATAGTTTAGAAAAGGTTTTTATGAAGAATATTTTGTGGAGTAAAAGTAAAAGAACCACAGTGTACTATGTCAACTGACCCGTAATTACCCAAGTTAATTTGGCCCTTTTATGGGGCTGTCACTGATTAATTGTGCAAAGGCTTTTTTTTTTTTTTTTAGTTCAATGGCACAGAAGTTGTCTCCGACAAGTGATTTATAAAGACACACTGGAACACCAACAGCTCTAATAACACAAGGTTTTGAGTTTAAAGGTTGTTCATCCTTTGTTCACAGTAACATTTCAGTATTTTTTGGAAACAGATCACTTTCTCTAGCAGGTGTGTGAAAATAGCTTTTTTTAAAGCTTTAAAAATATATGTTTGACTCTGGTTGAACATAATTCACAGAAAGAAATGACTCACCGGTCACTATAAGGAGAATTTCATTGAAAAATACAGGCTGTGATGTACAAAATATGCATTATGCTTATAGTCTGCAGGGTTCTGAATAAAAGTAAACATGAGAGTGGCTAATTTTATCATTATTTAAGGTAACTGCAGTGCATATAATGAAAAATAATTTCTCCCAAACTCTTTTACAGCATGCACAATTATTGTGGAGAGCTGATCGGCAGTTCTATTACTCAGTAAGACTCTTCATCAAATTATCATCACTTCAGGGCTAGGTTGAATACCACATCCTGTGCTCTCATTTTCCTCTTTGCGTTTTATCCATTAATTGTAATAAAGCATACAATAACATACATTACCCACCAACCTATTCCTGTGCTCATCAGCTATAGACTGCAGGCTAATAAAAAGCTTCTGATTTCAAACAGAGGTTAAATGGTCTTTTAGAATGTTAAAAAAGAAGCGCAGCCAACGCTTTATTAGGAAATTGCAATATTATCACTTTAAAGATATGCTGAGGCGCTTGCGTGCACCTTGCCAAGATTTAAATGCACCTTATGCTATTCAATATGTCTGGAATGAGCTTGTAGATCCGTATTTTAACCGCGGGTATGCTTGAAAATTGCATATTATCAGATATAATCCCAGAAAATAAAAAGGGATCACATCGAAAAAGCTTATTCCATTCAAGCCAAGGATCTAAAGACCATTATCTGAAGTTCATCAACTCCATTCTCGCAGGCCTACTCTGGTATTAAAAATAAATCAATACGCTCACTGAGAATCTGTGAATTTTCAGCCCAAGCGCTGAAGTAGCAATCAGAGAAATAATGATGAAGAAGTCGGTGGAAATATTGTAGTCCCTGTCTGCTGTCTAGCACTTCCTATTGATTTGGATCCCCACAAACCAGGATGGGCGAATGTGTGAACGTCGCACAATGGAATCCATCTGTAAGCGTTACAAAAGACAAATGGAAATTGCCGTACTGTATTCTCGACGCTAGTTCCCTTATTATTATCCTGTGTAATTCATTCAACAGGATTAGCCTGACCGCATTCATTTTCAAGGCTTTCTGCTGAGGCACAAGCATATACATTCACAGTCATCTTTTTTTGTGATTAATTTCTAATAGATTTTTATTCTTTTTGAGTTTCGCATCTTTGGCATGAAAAATAATGTCAAATATAGATTGAACTCATCCTAGTCTGCAGTCCTCCAAGAGCCATTTTAATCATGTTCTTGACAGTCGGAGTAAATTGGATGAGCTGAAGGCTTGGAGATGATACACACAACTGTGAAGGTCACAGGCAAAAAGCATGTTAGCACTGAGCTTTGATGTCCTCTAAATTTGAGTGAAATTGACAATGTTTTCATATTCAGATGAACGGACCTTGTCAGTGCATACACATCTATTACCTTCATAAAACATCAACTAAATTCAGTGCTGCTGCTGCTCGCAATGAAATAACACTTTCAAATAAAGTTTAAAGTGTGAACCACTACCTATATTCTTTGTTTTCACACTACGTCTGACTCACTTTCTGAGGGCAAATACAAAAGCCGACACATCTTCACAACAGTATTCCAGGAAAAAAAAAAATGGATAAAACACTGTGTGCCTGCAGCTACAGAAAAATTAAATAAACACTATATATATATACCGAAATGAAACAAGGTGCATCCAGCAGCTGTTACCGCCACCTTCAATCTCAGGAGAAGATGACCATCTGAGTGGTCAAAGGCACTTTCTCAGCTTCCAAGCGATCCGCGGAACTATTTAATCATGTCTGGCTTCACCGTGACAAATTGGCACGCAGTGATTGGTTTGGGTTTGACTACTTTAACCATATGGTGGATGGTGATATACGTGGCGGTTATCATGCTCTGACTGATGCCTCCAGTAGAGATGATTGCTTCATTTAGACAGGCTTTATTGTTGGGGGTAGAAAGGGTGGGTGCTTGGATTGTGCGGAAAGGTAACGGTTTATGGAGGCTCTGCGTGTGGCAGTGCACCTGTGGCTTCAGACAGTCATGAAATCCTGGCTGTATGACATGGACATTTTTTCTGGCTTTACTTACTTAAAGAAAATGTTATACCCCTCTAATTTAGTCACACCAAAGACAATTATTCTAATTACAAAGACAACCTAAGGTATAATGCATACAGCTACTATATCCACAATAGACGCTTTAGTCAGAAGCAACCAGTTCATTAATTAAGCAACTTTGTGTCTGGTGTACGGAGGGTATTGTTACCCACAGCTGGATAATAAAAGGAAGGAATTATGCATTAAACCATTATTCATTCATTGTCTTTTCCCCAAGATGACCTAATATGTGAAACAGGCCCTAATTATGAGGCACATGATATTTAATGGCCAATTTGTACGATGATATGGACGTTGATATTAACATATTGTGGATTAGTCATTGCCAAAACCATGTGGATATGTGGCATTTACAAAAATGTCAGCTAAAGGAATAAACAACCTACTGTGTCTTCCCCTTTCACAGAGAAGCACTCATTAGCCCGGAATGTCAGTGTGTGTGTGAGTGTGTGTGTGTGTGTTTACAGTAATCCACAGCTTTTACTCAATGAAGGCACAAATTATAAAATGTTAATGTCCTCTGACTTCGGCACTTGTGGCAAATGATGGTAATGTAGGATATCATTTTGGAATTACTAGTATATGCCAGGAGTGAGAATGAAAGTACACACCACTGACTAATTTGTTCATTAAATTGGCAAATCTAATCACATGGTCATTAGTAATGTGTGTCTGCAAAGGGTGGGCTGATTTTATGACACCCTGTTGCTCCGAGTCAGTGACACAATATTAATGCTCAGAAATTGGATTATCACATTAGGTCTTAGCAAAATTAATCTTTCCATTTGTTTCATTAATTATCAATTGGCTTTTTGAGCATTCCATGTAGTGTTATAAAGAACATTTTTATTATTATCATTAGTTGAATCATTAAAATAATCATTTTAATTATTTTATTTGGTCAGAATGAAGAGAAAAGCAGAGTAGTAGACGAGAAACACTATAGCACAACTACACAGAAAATTAGTTACCTGAATTAGTTAAAAACAATTAATGCTATAGTTTTTGAAACTTATCGAATGCTATGAACAGGCTCACTTAAGCAGAATATAAAGCAGGGAATATCTGTTATTGATATTATTTAAAATCTTTGGACTCCTTGAATTTGATTGGTCAACCAGCATTCCAAGAGTGCCATGCTTTGTATTATACCATGGTCTGTCTTAATACTAGATTCTGATTAGTTGGTAGGTATGTATTAATACAACTGAATGCACAGGAAGTTATGTCAGTTTAATCACCACATTACTCGCACAGAAAGAGCGGGTTCGGAAACATTCAGGAGTACATAAACTTGTTGTAAACGTTGCCCCAGGAAAAAAACAAAAAAACAAAAAAACAAAAAAACAAAAAAACAGCTTAGATGCTGGATCGCTATTTTATTCCTCAGCAACTGTCATCTCTCTCTCTCTCTCTCTCTCTCTCTCTCTCTCTCTCTCTCTCTCGAGATCAATAATTACTTCAAATAAATGTGATCTTACTGCACTATTTCATCTCTGTGTCTGATTTGAAGTGAGCAGAATGCTAAAGCTAATGAGCCGTGACTGACAGAAAGAACCATCATTTTAACCTTTCTGGTAAAACATTGTGCTGCAAACATCATTACCAGCTTTAACTTGTCAATGCTGGTAAATGACCATGGTATAAGTGGGTTAATGCACGGGTAGCTGTGCTTTAAACTATTTAATGCACTCCAGGGAGGAAACCACCCAACTTGGCCTCCAATTTCATTTAATGCACAGCTAGCCGTGCATTATCTCTTACTTAATTTGCTGGTTTGTGTTTGCACATTTTATGTCACACAGCATTAGAGGTAGGGATTTTTCAGTGACTGCATTTCTGCAGTTTACACTGTTACACCAATGGGTGCCGACGAGTAAATGTCTTTATGAGTAAATCACTGAATCATTCACTAAACCGATTCGTTCAAACACAAAGTTTTATTGATTACTACTGACACAAGACAACTTACATTACTTTTCACACAAAGTATGATCTACAGGTACACAGTTTTGATTAATAAAGCCAGATTTTCACACAATTACTTGCAGAAAATTATGTTATGACTTCAAAACTATTTTAACATCCTCCATGATTTAAAAACTGATACTTTTGTATGTTGTCACATATACAGTTTCATGAGTTTTCTAAATCAGTAGGTTTGCTCGGTAGCTCACACAATACAGCGTTGTACTCGATTGATGAAGAGCTCAGATTTGAACCCCGTGAAACTATGGTTTGAAAAAAACAACAACTCACATTCGCATAAGAAAGTTAAAATAGCACAGCTGCATCAACCAAGGAGCTTTCTTATAACTTCTGCATTTGTTATCACTCTCAGGTAAGTTTAGGGTTGGGTTTGGTGTAGGGGATATTTCCAAAATTATAGAGCATTAAATTTTAGCGACACTCCCCGGAAATTTGAGTACTGAACAGCTGCAATATGTACCTCAAGCAGCATAATAAAAATGTGCAAGGGTCACTGAAGGTGTGTTTTAGCACCACTTTCTGCACATTTCACTTTGAAACTGCCACGAAACATGCAGTAACTTATGTGATAACAGTGTTGCAGATATGTATATTGAGGCACATATTTTCATGAGCCTGGGTTTCAATACTTGCACAGTAGTGATAACTTACAAGGTAAAAGGGAGCATATGCACAAGAGAATTCCTTAGGGAGGCTGTTATGTAAATCAGTATTGATCAGACCAAACAAGTGCAATATATTTGCTGATAATCATGCTCACCTTACAATCATGATATGCCCCTGATTTCTAAAAACAAACTTAATGATTAATGAAGCATCATCATCTCTCCAATCACTAACTTATAACACTGGATCAATATAGTTAAATCAATGGAACAAATATGTGACCCTGGACCACAAAACCAGTCATAAGGGGTCAATTTTTTTAAACTGAGATTTATCACCTGAAAGCTGAATAAATAAGCTTTCCACTGATATATGGTTTTTAGAAAGGACAATATTTGGCTGAGATACAACTATTTGAAAATCTAGAATCTGAGGTTGCAAAAAAATCTAAATATTGAGAAAATCACCTTTAAAGTTGTCCAAATAAAGTGCTTAGCAATGCATATTACTAATCAAAAAATATATTTGTGGTAGGAAATTTACAAAATATCTAATGCTTTTTGGGATAAAAGAAAAATCTGTAATTTTGATCAATACAATGTATTTTTAGCTACTTAATACTGAGTTTGTGGTCTAGGGATACATATTGCAGCATCACATATACTATGACCATTATAAACATTCATACAAAAATGGAGGGCCTTGTTAGATCAAAAATACATTCACCAAAACTCGATTCTCCCATATTTAATTATGGCAAAATTATTTATGGCACTGTCGATCAGTCTTATTTTTTTGAACTCCTTCATTAATTTGGCTTCTATCAATATTCTGGCTAAATTTCTCCATACCTGCTGTTTTAACCACAAGCAAATTTGATGATGCACAAATGTGACACTGGAACCTGGTTGGTTAGAATGGTTATGCATTTTGAATGTAAGCTTACATTGTTGCATTAAATAATCAAAAATGTTTTTTTTGATATATTTGTGGTAGGAAATTGGATTCAAAGTTTTTTGATATATTTGTGGTATTGCTACTAAATATACCTGTGCAACTTAAGACTGGTTTTTGTGGTCAGTTTAGCAATGACAGCCACCTTTACGCTGTCAAACACCTTTAATACTTGTACAGTGATTAAAAGCTTGCTTGGGTTATCGTATTAGATTGGATACCTGTATTTGTTGGCTGCTGACCTGATAAAAAGTGTTTCAAAAGAAAAGATTTGTATTCCTGTCTTGGGGCGATTCTTGCTCCAGATGATGTGTGAGCTATATTGACATTGTATTAGTTTCGAAATGGATGTACAGTTGCTTAGCTTTGCTCTACCTTGTTGCAAAGCAAGCGTACAATGTAATTTACTGTGTAAATAACGAATCATTCTTTGAAAATATTGAAGTTTTTCATATGACAGCAAAGAGAGCGATACTATGACGTACATTAACTTTTTTCCTTTTTGGGTTAGATGAGAAAGCCAGATTTTCATTTTTCTGTTCTGGTTAAGTTAGTTCCCTGAAAATTCATTCAGTTAGCTTTGAGATTTAGTATTTTCATTTGTCTAGCAAGCCTCAGTGCAGAAAAGCAAATGAAATAAAAAATACATTTATCGTGCTACATTTATGCCGCTCGCTTAAAAGACGAGTAAGACCTGGACTGATGATTAATACCTCCTTTGGGTCGCAGCACAAGGTGGAGAGCCATTTCATATTAATGCCATCTTACGGCCATGTGTGAGGCTATATCATGGCCATTAAAAATCACTCCAGAAGGTCGATTATATTTGTTGTTGCTCATATCCATAATTCATGGAGGACAGGGACCTCTTTTGACCAGTGTTTATATCATGTCTTTGAACACCTCACCTTCTCCCTGATCTGTATTCTTCCCCACAAATGCAATTTGTTTGTTTCCATTCCATTTTTGTTAAAATGCCACTAATATCAATTACACTAGAGATTGCCTAGCATCTGCCTGCCTATACGCGCAGTATAAAGACTGAGGCAGACAGAGAAGAGGCGTAACCTCTAAGCACAGGATATCTAATTGCCCCGACATTGCTAACACTGCTGGGGCTCATTTGAATGTTTGAGTGAAGGAGTAATTAGACCTATTCATTTGCACACTTCATTTCTAATGCACCTTTTCTCCACTCTCCTTTATCACTGAAGGGAAAGAGAGAGAGAAACAGAGTGAAGAAAGTTACTTGCTA
This sequence comes from Garra rufa, assembly GCF_049309525.1. NCBI lineage: Eukaryota > Metazoa > Chordata > Actinopteri > Cypriniformes > Cyprinidae > Garra > Garra rufa. Next base: position 26,618,188 of record NC_133376.1, read on the forward strand.
AACTCATTGCCTCACCTTGTCAGTCCAAATTTCACCCTCATAGTTTATTGAGCATGTAGCGCCTGAGATGTTCGCCCTTATAGAGCTAGAAACAGACAGAAGTCTGAAGCAACAATACAATAATGGAGCTCAGGTGTGTGTTCATAATAATACCAAAAACCTCAACGTAAACAATTTGACCTGTTTTTCATCCAAAATGAAGCAAAATGATGCAAAAACTCAGCAAAAGATTAAACTGAAACCCCACAGGCTTTAACTGAGAATATTAGTTTTAGTATTTCACTTGAATATTTAGAGGCACATATGGGTGAAGCGTGAATACAGGACTCTAGTTAGCAACATTAAAGCCCAATTGGATTGCAAATATGAACCTGGGAGCATGTAATTACACAGTTAACTTCAAATGTTTAATTAGGTTACCATTTTGTTTGTAGCACAGTTGTGAGAAAGAAAACATGGTAGTATTTGCTAAAAGCAATTCCGGTTTGTGATTTCTGTTCATTATGAAAGTAGTTGCAATATCTGAGCTATGGGCTTTCTGAACGAATGTTTCATTACTGTTTTGCAAAAACTGATTAAAATAATATACGAATGAAACATTTTTTCACATATAGATATTTCTCAGATTGCTGCCTGACTGTTAACAGCATGTTTTGGTGCAGTATCCATTGTGATCTGGAATTGAAAAGAACCACGCTTTGGCCTTGCATAGCCATGCCACTCTTTTGATGGAGCAGTTGAGTGGCTGCCGCTTCAGATGCAAATAGACCGTCTTTCCATAGCCCATACTGTTATTGAATGAAGCTATGATTTAGGCTACTAAAAAATAAACCTTAGTTGACTCCCATTCGTAGGCGCTGCCAGGAGGATCTGCCATTTATTCCTTCGAAGAGGTCACTTGTATGTTCAATAATTCATCCAGCATATGTTGAGCTGTCAGTTAGAGCGCTTTGATCTCGCCTGGCCTGTCTCTACCGCTGCCATCAGTTGCCTGTGCAATCATTGTCATACACATTAACACACAGGTTGCATCATCTGTGTGTAATTTGCTTAAATCTGGCATGCATTACTGCATTGATCCGGTGTTGTTCGTGCAATCACAACACTTTTAAAAAGACAGGGCTTGACTACATGCAGAGTGTTTTTATAAACAGCCAGAGAGTGATTTTTTTTGGAGCGAGATATGAAAAATGAAAACAAACACATGCTGGAATAGTAGAGACACCCCGATGACAACAATATATTCTGACTGACAGAACCCTGCATGTAGAAGAGGGAGGAATCCTCATAAAGGAGTAGTAGCAGCGTCAATCTGTCAGGGTAGCAGAATCAGCGCAGGGAAATCAGGCATACGGGGGCACATTTGAAGTGCAGGAGTGAGGTGGAGTGCTGCTGAATTAAAATGTCTCTAAAAATACTTGCAGAAAAGGTGAAAACAACAAAAAAGCTTTCTTTATAACAAAGATCCAGAAGTATTGAGAATTTTAGATAAAATATCATATAAAGCGTATAAAAATACTTCCCATGTGTTTTTGATTGGATATTATCTGTATGTATTTCAATAGGTCAGTGTTTAGCTGGTTAACATGGTCCAGTTAGCCCCTACTGGTAGATTATGTAACTACACCATTTGTATCTACACAAAATTTGCTCTACTGACAGCCATTTAAAAATGGAATTGTATTCTATTCAAGGTTTTTTCATTATGAATATCTTGTTTTCAATGTCACGGCTTATGAACTGACAATATAGTAGCAAGCCAGTGAAAGTGGATTGGGTCCCACTTTATATTAGGTGGCCTTAACTATGATGTACTTACATACAAAATAAGTGCTGGTGTTCATACTGTATTGCAAAACACTTTTGCTGCTATTGAGGTAGGATACAGGCAAGGGTATGGGAAAGGTTTGGTGGTAGGTTTGTGCGGAGAGTGAAAGCTAAAGCGCGCTTTGCAGGACATTGAAGCGCCAGCGCGATCACTTGCATTTTTTTTTCTTAATAACAGTGAAAACCTAAAATATGCCATCATTTTTACTCATAAAGGTAAGAGTAATACATCATTCGGAACTGCAAAAGGTCTACTTTTATTTGTGTGCACTCACAATATCAACAAAACGTTATGCTTTTGTAAAATAGCTATAGAAAACAAACATGCGCGATTTATGAGAAAAACAAAATAATGTTTGCAATGTCATAGGCTTGTTGGCTTCTCTGAGGTAGGCTAAATGTTATGTTACTATTATTATGACTTCACAAGATGTTTTATTGACTTTTTTGGAACTCTGATTGATCGATTTCACGAGACATCATGTTTATCCATTTTTTTAAATGCATTAAAATATTTTTTCATGTTTATTTCATGCTGCAAATATTAAAAAGGAAAGGATCATTGATTTACATGCCGCTTGATCTGAGGCGAATATAGTTATCTCAACTACAAATTAAAGAAGGTAAAAAAACATTTATTTATTTTATCATAAAATTGACAGAATTGCTGAGACTTGCTTGCTACAAATAATGAATGGACCTGAAAACGTAAATATGATTTGCAAGCATTTATATCATAAATAAAACAGCTTATGAATATTCATGTAACATTATGTAGTTAAGAAAAATCAACAAGTTGGAGTCTATAATGATTGGGGGGTCCGTACAAAGTTTTTGCATATGGGCCTGGTGTTGACTTGCTACACAACTGGGTAGGTCTAAGGGTGAGTTAAGGTGTAAGGGATGGGTCAACAGTGTAATTATAAATGTAGTTACAGAAACTAATTACAGATGTAATTACATACAGGTATTTTTTAAAGGGTACACATTTTCCCCTTTTTTTCAAGATGTAATATAAGTCTCAGGTGTCCCCAGAATGTGTCTGTTTAAAATACCCCACAGATAATTCATAACATGATTTTGAAAATACCTATTTGAGTGGAAGCAGAAACACGCTGTTTTCTGAGCGCACACATCCGATGCATATGCACAGAAAGTGGCTGTCACAAAGCATGTGAGTAGTAAACTAAGTTCTCTTTCATGTCTTATTGCGCTTAAACTGTCAAATACACACAAGTTTATGTTAAAAACACACGTAAGTTATAAAAACACAGTCGGTTGTGTGTGTTAAGGTAAACAGCTGTGAAACAAATCGCACTGAAGGTGGAAACATGCAGATTAAGGGGCAGTAATATAGTAATAAGATCCCATTCTGACATCACTAAGGGAACTGGGTTGTCCTTTTTCAAGTTTTCTGCATTGGTAGATGTACCAGGGACCCATGTATAGCACTTAAACACAGAAAAAGTCATATTTTCATGATATGCCTCCTTTAAAATATAAGTACATGTAAAAACATGCAAGTACACAATAAGTGCATTGTATCAAATGATTCATTTAAATGTAAGTACATAGTAGTTAAGGCCACCTAATATAAAGTGGGACTGAGGATTGTTGTGGTGCCAACAAAGCTCCAAATTAACTGGTCACATGACATTTACAGCTCAAGTGATTGGCTCAGAAACAGTGCCTGTGAGATGTTTGTAATATTAGTGTAGATATGACTAAAAAAAGTCTAAAATGTAAAATTGGGTGATTAGGAGTATGCTCATATTTACAGTACCACCAGATAGTTAAGGGCAGAAAGCTAATAAAGTGACGTTGCCATGGAAACACCCCTCGCCAGTACAAATGTCTAAGGAAGGGAGGAGGAGGAGTGTGGAAGAGGAGCTTGCAGAGCACCGTTTCTTTCTCTTGCGTTTCTCTGCCTCTCTCTTTTGCTATTCAAATCTTTTGTTATTCAATTCAAATCAGACTATGAAAAAATATTACAATGCATGGAAACAAAAGCAACAGCAATACAATAAATAAATAAATATATAAAGGACGGAAGAAAGAAAATTCCACTTGCACACTTTGCTTGCTTGAAGCATCTCTAAAAAATGTTATTCTACATGTAATATCTACACTGTTAAACTATATAAGGCTGCATTTTAGAGTTTAGTCTTATATATAACAAAGATCTCAGGTTGATTAGCCTGTGGCATCAGTACTTACTAAGAGAAAGGCATTTGTTTCTGTTCACAAAAAGCCCCCTTGGTGAAATGCAAACAATGTTGGCCAGGTGTTTTGCATAGTGTTGTATAATTGGGTACTTTGTGTGGGGTTGATGAATTAGATAATACACACTAAGGTTAATAACCCTAAATCAGTGCCCGGCCCAAATGTGGGGCACACCTGTGTGCTTTCTAAATATACCTGACACACAAAACTAGGACCCCGATGCAGACTGCCACAGCTAGTGGGCACACTATAAATCTGCATGTTGTTTTGACACCCCACTATCGCACCCCAAGAGCGGTGTAAGAAATACACACATATACACACACACACACACGCAGACACACACACACACACACGCAGACACACACACACACACACGCAGACACACACACACACACACACACACACACACACACACACACACACACACACACACACACACACACACGCACACACACAAATAAAAAATCATATTTTGATTAATTTAGTCACCTATTACAATAGAGTAATTTCTTTCCTGGATTTGCGTGATTGCAAAATCATAATCCAAACAGAATGAATGCAACAATCAGTGGTCATTTCCATACACTTATTTCCCATCATCCTTTTTTCCAATTGTCCATTCTCTCATTGCTTCTCTTGTTTTCATTAATTAACAGGCTGTCCCACTTCACATAGCCAAGCTTAATCAAACTAACAATTAGCTGGAGGCACTTGTAGACCCTCTGATTGATAGCCACAATCCTTGGAGTTTAATTTGAGCGATTGAGTGGGTGCTTACCAGCGCTCCAATCACCCTCAGGGATGTCTTCACAAGGACATTTCAACTGTGATGTGTCAAATTTTTGTCCTACATTTCAACTTTTTCAATGTTGCTAGCAGGTTTTCAGAATAAGGGGATTAATCATTTTTTAATGGTATGTACATACATTTTTGTGAAAGAAAGTCTGCATTTAGTTGATCAAAAATACTTCTGAAAATTTAAAATTGTTTCATATTTTTGTGGAAAACATGATACATTTCAGGATTACTTGATAACCAGTAAATTCAAAAGAACAGGCTTTAGAGTCTAATTAATGCCTTGCTTGATAAGTATTACTCCAAACTTTTGACTTGATGGTAGTGTCACAGTTTCCACAAAAATAAATGCAGGCTTGGTAAACATGAATAATTATTTCAAAAACATTAAAAATGTTAATAATTCTTGTATACATTACCAATCAATAGTTTTTGAACAGTAAGATGTTTAATGTTTTTTAAAGAAGTCTCTTCTGCTCACCAAGCCTACATTTATTTGATTCAAAATACAACAAAAGCAGAAATATTGTAAAATATTTTTACTATTTAAAATAACTGCCTTCTATTTAAATATATTTTAAAATGTAATTTATTCCTGTGATCAAAGCTAAATTTTCAGCATCATTACTCCAGTCTTCAGTGTCGTATAATCCGTCAGAAATCACTATAATATGCTAATAATATTTGAATATTATTATTCAATATTTAAATCAGTTGAGTAATTTTTTTTTTTTTTTTCAGAATTCTGTGATGAACGGAAAGATCCAAAGATCAGCATTTATCTGAAATAAAACGCTTTTGTAACATTATACACCATACTATTTAAAAGCTTGGAGTCAGTATCTTTTTCTTTTTTTCTTTTGGAAAAGAAACTAGAAATTAATAATTTTATTTAGCAAGGATGCTTTAAATTGATCAAATGTGATGATAAAGACATTTATGTTAAAAATGTTATTTCAGATAAATGATGTTCTTCTGAACTTTCTGTTCATCAAAGAAAGCTAAAAAACATAACAATAATAATAATAATAATAATAATAATAACAATAACAATAACAATAATAATAATAATAATAATAAATGTTTTTTGAGCAGCAAATCAGAATATTACAATGATTTCTGAAGGATAATGTGGCTGGAATAATGATGCTAAAAATTCAGCTTTCAAACCACAGGAATAAATTACATTTTAAAATATATAAAGTTATTTTAAATGGTAAAAATATATTTTAAAATTTTACTGTTTTTGCTGTTTTTTAGATTAAATAACTGCAGGGTTGGTGAGCAGAAGAGACTTCTTTCAAAAAATTGAACATGAAAATTCTTACTGTTCAAAAACTTTTGACTGGTAGTGTATATAATACCATATTAAATAAAATATATTAATTTAATTACTATTTTCATATATGTACTAAAGAATGTGTTCATTTCATACAGCCAGAAATAGAGTTTGTGGACCAAGCACCCACATTTATATTTCCCTCCATATATTTTCTACATCTCTTGTGGGCCCTCAAAGCATACCCTCTGTTTAATAAGATATAATTTTCCCTCAGCAAACTGAGAGCACTTAATGTCAGCATAAAACTGTTTTAGTTTAACAGCTGTCTGCACAACAATGTGAACGTGCTCAAAGCCTACACCAGCCTCCAGCCAAGACCCAATCAGGGTGGAAAGGAACATGAGGACATGATGCATCCACATCAGATTTAAACAGTGCTGATTTTGAAGCAATTGTGAAGACATTTTGTGATATTTCATCTTTTATAAAATAATATTGACTTGTTGCCCTCATCCCACCACACACATTTCAAAGAAGTAATTAAATTTTCCTCACATTTCATTTTATGGAGAAGTTTAACAAGGCCGCTGGACAGAACTAATACATTTTCTTTGAATCTAAGCGGCCTTTCAAAAGACCAAATAAATAAATAAAACACTTTTTGAAAAAAAAAAATATATATATATTTTAGGAGCAATAACTAGAGCATAAAAAGAGCTCATTCTTCATAAGTGAGTAAAAAAGTCTTCATAAGACAATTTTTCCAAACAACATTTTAAGTGTGTCATGCATCAAAGTAGAGAAATTGATTCTTACAGCTATTATTTTTGTTTTGTTTTAGAAAATACAGTATATATGAAAGTATTAGGCAATATACTGTGTTTTCACTTAAAAACATATCTTTAAAACTTTTATGCTGTAAAGGGTCATCCTGACCCTACTTACCATCAACTGTTACCATGGATTATGAACTCATATTTTGGCCAGAAGCAATGGTTTAAAAGTTAAAATGCCTTAAAAGGATTATGAAATGGATTTTTAAAAATTATTTTAATATGATAATTTTCAACCCTCATTCTGACCCTCTGTCTAAAACTGTTATGAATGGCTAAGGTCATTGCATAGGAAACGATGCCACATCGCTACTGAATGTGAGTGTTTTGACAACACATTATGAACATTATGAAATCATTTACTTACAGTTTGGGATGCAGCTGCAGTCAGATCTAGTACCACTTTATCTTTCAACAAATGTTTATTTGTGAACTTTCCATGACACTGTGCCTCGATTACAAAACAACATGCTTAGAAATCCAAACAATCCTCTGGGATCTCCTCCTCCTGATATCTGTACAAAGACACGAACAAGCTGTTTAAACCAAACGTGTCAAAACGAAAGTTCTTTCACTCTATTTGTCCTACTGACGACAGAATCAAGTGGATTATGCCAGAAAGTGAACATGCATCTATATACTCTATCCAGTGTTTCTGTCCAGTGTTCTATTTGCTTTTGACGTGTTTCAGTTGTTACGCTACTGAACGGCAGTGGGCGGGGCCTATGGTGCGAAGATGACTATTCGTCGATGTGTTGCTCTGGAGGCTGTTTATGTAAACGACTGTGCCTCAAAGACCTCTTACATGCCAAAAGATCAAGCCAAATTTCTCATGCCATGACCCTTTTAAAGGGTTAGTTCACCCAAGAATGAAAATTAGCTCATGATTTACTCACCGTCAAGGCATCCTAGGTGTATATGACTGTCTTCTTTCAGTCGAATCTAATCTGAGTTATATTAAAGATTGTCCTAGTTCTTCCAAGCTTTAGAATACCAGTGGGTAGGTGTTTCTGTTCAACAGTCTAAAAGTAGTCTAGTAAAGCGCACATCCATTCATTATAAAAAGTCCCTCACATGGCTGCGAAGGCCTCCTGTAGCGAATCAATGTGTTTTTGTATGAAAAATATGCATTTTTAAAACGTAATAATCACTTTTCTCTAGCTTGTACTGACTGTCATACGTACAAACCGTTCCGGGTGGATGATGTAGGATGTATGTGTTGCGCATACCCCGCTGATCTACCGTAAACCAACGTTTGTTTACAGGAGCAAAGGAAGCAAAGTTTCCTTACTTTAGCAAAGGAAAACCAGTCTCCTCTTTTATCAAAATCCTCAGACATTTTTCTTTACAAATCCACCTTTTTTACTTCTAATTTGTGACTGAAGTTTTGTTTTGCTCTCTCCACTGCGCGCCCGCGTTCATCACTTCTGAACGGCGCATGTGCAATGCATATGTTCTATGTCATCTGCCTGGTGCAGCTTCTGTGTACAGCAGTGGAGCACTTTTTATTATGGATGGATGCACTTTATTGGACTTCTTTTGGACTGTTGAACAGAAACACCCACCACCATTATAAAGCTCGGAAGAGCTAGGACAATTTTTAATATAACTCCGATAGGATTCGACTGAAAGAAAAAAGGGTGAGGGTGAGTAAATAATAGGCTAATTTTCATTTTTGAGTGTACTAACCCTTTAAATTGATGGACTCAAGTTGTGTGGATTACTTGTGGATTACTGTGATGTTTCTCATTCTGAGGGCACCCATTCACTGCACTCTCCATTGGTAAGCAAGTGATACAATGCTAAAATTCTCTAAATTCTCTAAATGCCCAAAAAACTCATCTACATCTCGATTGGCCTAGGTTGAGGTTGAGTATATTTAAATTTTTAGGTGAACTCTTCCTTTAAACATATATTTCTAACAAGTCTTTAATGAGAATCTGTCTATATTACATTCCTAAAATCAGGTGGTATCAAAACGTCAAGTCTCTTAATGCCAGGGCTATTATTTCTTTTGATTGAGTCACTGTTCCAATTCCAGTCCCTCTGTGAGAACGGCACGATCAAGACACATTTCGGTGACAGAGGTAAAACTTTTTCTCTCCAAACTTGGTAATACAGAGAGATTAATGTGGCAAATCCCAAGGGTCTACAGAAGACTCCGGCATTGTTTCTGACGATGCCCTTCTCAATCCTCACACTTTTGAAATTTATTAGGGGATTTGTATTCTTAATGACACCTGGCCCTTGCCACTGGAGCAATGTAAATAATCCCATCACCCTGCCCAAACTCATCAAGCGCGGGCTAATCCCTTGTTTAAGGCAGTTACACTGGCTCCACCCATTAATTCCCGCTTCATAAGGACACAGCTTTGCATATATTACACCGCTATGATCTGGTGAACGCTTCCAGCGTGTCTTGAGGAATTCGCACAAGCTCGGAAAGTCAATGTCACTTCCTCCAACTGCATAAAGACCTCTGCCACATGATATCAAAGAGCCTGCTAAAACATGCACTTTTAAGTTTAAAACTTCCCATTTGTGACACATCGGTATAAGGTTCAGGCGATGGGATTTGTGTGTTCTGAGAACATAGAAGTTGGATTAAGTGCCAGAGACCTCTGGCGAACAGCCAGGCAGAGGGAGAGGAATCAGAAAAGAGTTAGCATGTGTGTTCCGTGCTTTGGGTTTAATACATCCTCCCCGATAAGGGAACAACAACTAGTAAGTTTGCTAAATATTATTTTCAAGGGCAAGGGGTTAAAGCTGTCCCTGACATGGGTAAATCTAAAAAATATTGTTTACTTAGTGCAATATCTAGGCCGAACATACTATTGGAAGAAAACATCCAGCTAACCCAATAAGGTCTTAAAATGTGTTTACACAAGAATCGAGGCCATGTTACAAAATTGCAGAAACGCATATGCTTTCTTATTAAAGAAGAGTATGATATAAAAGTCCACAGCACATCAATTACAGACTGAACTACTTTCAGATATTGCACAACAGGCGTTTAAACAAATTATCTTTGACTAATGACAATCAAGAGGGAGACAAGGATTGAAGACAAATGCAAAGCCCACATGAATGAGATCTCTAAAAGAAGAAAAGATTAATCATTTGGTGCTACATGTTTTTCTTTATAAAAATGTCTCTGTGCTCTCATAAAAGATATGCAATGCTAGACAGTGTATTACAGCACAGAGCTTTCTTATTGTACGCAGGTTTAAACAATGTTAAAACAATGTTTTTCATGTCTGTTCAAAAAACCATAAATAGCTCTTGCGCATGCACTGTGTGGGAAGATTTGCATAACACTGGCCAAATGTACAGTATACATAAAAATAAAGAAGGCGTAACTTTTATTCTTGCTGTAGTATTGTGGAGACGCTGTGTGTTTCGTTGCGAGAGCAAACCTACTTTGTTTGGCCTTCCAAAAGAAGACACAACTAGAAATCAGTGGTTAAAGTACAACCCAAATATTCGAGTGTGTGCAGCACATTTTTACAAAGGACTGATTTCTCAACCTGGGAGAGTTTGCTGGCCTTCAAACTTTGCAAGGACAGTATGTTGCTTCTGACTCACAGCCTGTAAGTATGTTTTCATTTTTTTAAGAATATGCTACTATTCAAACTTGTTGCTTGTCATTTCTACGATCACAAATGCAGACATGGTTTTATGTTTACATAGTATCGACCCCGCAATGTGACGCAACACGTAGAAAGACAGAATAAGTCATTATAATCAAAAATTATGTCTCCAGTGGATGCAACAAATGGCTCGTTTATAATCGGTTTTATTGTATTTTTCTCGTCATGCTGGGACATGGTGTTAAAATATGGTAAGGGGCGTGACATTTACGTCACATGCTTGAGGTATTTGGCCAATCACAATGCACTGGATAGCTGGCCAATCAGATAACACCATGCTTTTCAGAACAATGAGCTTGTAAAAATCGAAAGAAATCGACATTGTTTCAGAAAGAGGTGGCAGAGAGGAGCAACAATAATGTACGGTATGTGGAAAATAATAAACCGCATAAACACATTGCATTACACCAAATACACAAAATAATGCTCCTTTTAGCAATGTCATATGAATTTAAGACTTAAGATACTAACAGTTTACAGTTTACTAACAGTTTATTTTATATCAATATACATCATTTAATGTTGGGCATTACTGTTAGAGCAGCGTGAACTAAAGTTGAAGAGTGAATGAAAACCAGTAAACAGAAGTGCTTTATTTATATCAAGTGCTTCAACACAAATCTAACACTGCTGGAGGATATTTTCTCAAGTAGGTTTTCTTGCACAGTCTGCAGCACTTGTAACAAACCTAATTCATGTAGTAAATAAAGTTTTGAACGATACAGTCAACACATCATTGAGCAAGGTGCCAAAGGTATCATGCATCGATGCACTCGCCAATACAAAAGGCCATCCTGTGTGTTCATTTTTAAAATGTTGTTTTTCCAGGCTGAATGAAGAGAGCATGAAAAATGGAAATTGGACGAGTAATTTCAATGAGTTTGAGCTGGAGCCCGGTCAGAACTCATTAAGAATCAGAGAAGGTCTCCAGCTTTACGCTTTAATTAAGCGTCAATCTCCTCCAAATTTGATTGTGGGAGACATGCCATTATGTGCGGCTTGTCATATTATTCCTCTTATTCAACAATGGAGTTTAAATACGTCCCTTCACCTGTCTCGCGGTGCCGAAAGACTTGCCACATGAGAATGGATTACACAAAATGAACACAGTACTGCTTCACTTGAGTACTGGCAGTACTGAGAGGTTGTGCACATCTCTCGCCTGAGTGTTCAAACTCCCTGAAAGATTAAATGATAGAAAAGCGAGAGATGAATCTTGGGGCTAGGAGGGAGGCTGGGTGAGCTTGATTGCCTAGGAAATGTGCAATGAATATATCAATGATCTCTGCCACAGCATCCCACTAAAAGATACTGCTGGTGAATTTATGAGTCACGAAACATGCAGGATAAGCTCACATTAGAAAATGCACAGAGTGAATCTTAGCTGGGGAAGTCTGAGGCGTTGAATACTACTGGTATGAAAGAAACAGGAAACATTCATTACTGTAGCAGCAGGTAACTTTGTTTTTCATTAACATACACGGATACGCCGCAATAAAATGGTGCTAAACAAGAATAATAAGACTTGCTTTAAATAAACAAGCAAGTTCTAGCTGTACAGAGAGGAAGAAAACAGTTTGTTTTGCCTTTCTTTTTGCAAAACCATGCTGCGTTCACAAACAGTGCATGTTAATTCCGTTGACCTGTTGTATTGGTTAACCCCTAGATTTCTTATCAAGTGTTTAATTTGTGATGAAATGCAAGTTCCCTTCCGGGAACTCGAGCCGCGTCAGGAACGCTATGGGGAACGCCATTGGCGGGCCGCACTCTGAACTATGTCTAACAACCAATGAATGACGGGGGTGACGTCACAGGCGCGGTGACGTCACCAACCAGGAAGTATAAAGCACGTGCGTTTGAAGCCGGCGGCAGCTTTTGTCATTCAGCGAGAGCGCTCTGTGTCTGTGTCTGTCTGTACCATACTGCTGTTTTTCGTGTCCAGTTTGACACAATTTTATTTGAGTAGTATGGCTACACAACAACCTAGCAAAAAAGAGAGTTTGATGGCGGTTAAGCGCCCGCATAGGCAGTGTGTCCCTCCTTGCCAACGCTTCATTGTTGGTGGGGATACACACAGCCTATGTGTGGTTTGCTTGGGAGCGGAGCACGCACAGTCAGCCCTCGAAAAGGCTGGCTGTACGCACTGTGATCGCCTGCCGGTGCGTGTGCTTCGTTCCCGGAAAGCCCTCTTTGAGGAGGGGGCTTTCACTAGCGTGCCCCGTGGGTCTGGCCCCGCTGCCGCCGAGGCGGAGCGGCGGCTGCACTCGTGGGGCTCGCAGCTCGATCTGCTGGAGGGTATGGAGACGGGTGACCCCCTATCTCCGCCCTCACTCAGCGGATCGAGCGATCTCCTCCTGGATGTGGAAGCCCGCGCTGCGGTTTCTTCCCCCCGGGAGGAGGTCCCCGAGTTCCTCTTGTCTTCCTCCGAGGAGGTTGACATTGAAAGTGTAACAGAGGAACCACAACCGCCATCACGCTCGCCTCACTATGAGGAGCTCGTCGAGGTGCTGACTAATGCGGTAGCCAAACTGCACATTACATGGCCCGCAGAACAAAATCCCCCCCATGAGCCGCAGCGAAGCCGGTTAGATGACCGCTTCCTGCGGACGAAGTCAGCACCTCCAAAACGGAGCCTTCCCTTTTTCCCCGATCTCCACCAAGAGCTAGCGAGATCGTGGGAAAAGCCATACTCTTCCCGTCTCTTCTCCCCTGCCGAAAATTATGGAAATGTGGGGGGGGCAGAGGAGTATGGCTATAGGGCGATGCCACGGGTCGAACAGACGCTCGCGGGCTATCTGTCCCCCGGTTCGGCATCGTCCTTGAAGGCTCCGTCCTTGCCCACCAGGCCCCTTAAAGTTACATCTGGCCTGATGGGCAAGGCATACACGGCAGCAGGTCAAGCAGGGTCTTGCCTCCATACTATGGGCATCCTGCAAGCCTACCAGGCTGACCTGCTGAAGGAGTTCAGCAGCGGCGAGGAAGTTAGTGTCACAGAGATGCAAAAAACAGCAGATCTCGCTCTCCGCGCCACCAAGGAGGCCGCCCGTGCCGTTGGGCGGTCTATGGCAGCCCTGGTGGCCGCGGAGAGGCATCTCTGGCTGACCCTGTCCGATGTAAAAGAAAAGGACAGGGTCACGCTTCTGGACGCCCCCCTGCAACCATCTGGCCTCTTCGGTGCCGCGGTTGATACCGTCGTAGCCAGGCACCAGGAGGCCCGCAAGCAGGCGGCGGCGTTCAGAACGTTTCTTCCTCGCCGCGTGTTCTCCTCTGAGGCTGCTGCACCATCAAAGAAGCGGCCTCAGCCGTGTACGAGCTCCCATCGTGAGGCACAGAAACAGAGCGTTGCTGCCCGTGCTCCCCCGGCCCAGCCTAGGGGACCCGGAAAGCAACGCTCTAAGCCGGGGGCTTCTAAGACTAAGAGGCCTGACCTGAGGGTCGTCCTCCAGTCAAGGAAGTCCTCGGCTAAGCGGCCCTGACGGTTGTGGTTCAGGGCCGTTGAGGGCAGCCCCTCTCGAGGGGGTCTGCACCGTACCTCCAGGTGCGGGTTTCAGACCCCTTCGTGGCCCTCAGGAGATGAGTCAGCTAACCCTGCCAGTGTTACAGGGCGCGGCTATCTCCCGCGAACATCCTCTAGCTGTTCCGCCCGGAAACGTAGCGGCCCTGGAGAGTTCGCAGCCCCCGCGGGGGTCTCTCGAAGAGCTAGTTCAGGAGCTTCCTGCCAGTTCGCTGTTACAGGTCTCCGAGTTAGCTCCTCGAGCAAATCCAGACACCAGTCTCGAGAGGCTGGTACCCTTAGTGAACTTTCTGGCAGCGTGGAAGCTACTGCCAAGAGTCTCAGATTGGGTCCTGCGTACTGTAGAGAAAGGTTATGCTATCCAGTTCGGCGCCACGCCGCCACCTTTCAGTGGGGTTTTTCCAACTTTAGTAAGCCCCGAGCAGGGTCTGGTGATGGAACAAGAGGTAGAAACTCTTCTGAGGAAGGAGGCCATCGAGGTGGTCCCTCCTCAAGACAGGGAATCCGGGTTCTACAGCCGGTACTTCATTGTTCCGAAGAAGGATGGGGGGCTTCGGCCCATCTTAGATCTCAGGCTGCTAAATCGTTCAGTCAGGAAGCTGAAATTCAAGATGCTTACTGTCAGGCAGGTCGTGTCTCAAATCAGGTCCGAGGACTGGTTTGTCACGATAGATCTAAAAGACGCTTATTTTCACGTCTCCATCCTTCCTCAGCACAGGAAGTATCTCAGGTTCGCTTTCAGGGGCAAAGCTTACCAATACAGAGTGCTTCCTTTCGGCCTAGCTCTCTCACCCCGCACTTTCACGAAGTGTGTGGATGCTGCTCTGGCTCCGCTGCGACTCCAGGGCATCCGCATACTCAACTACATAGACGACTGGCTCATCCTAGCCAGCTCGGAGCAGTTAGCGGTTCAGCATCGAGGTGCTGTTCTCGCTCACATGAAAGAATTGGGGTTGAGACTCAACGCCAAGAAGAGTGTGCTCTCTCCACTACAGAAGACCACTTACTTAGGCGTAGTGTGGGACTCGGTCTCCATGCAGGCACGCATGTCTCCTGCACGAGTCGATTCCATACTGACTGCAGTGAATGCAGTAAAGCTAGGCCAGTCACTCACTGTCAAACAGTTTCAAGTACTGTTAGGTCTTATGGCAGCCGCTTCCAACGTGATACCTTTTGGACTGCTGCACATGAGACCACTACAGTGGTGGCTCAGGACCAGGGGGTTCTCCCCGAGGGGAAACCCATTCCGCAAGATCAAGGTCACGCGGCGCTGCCTACGTGCCTTGGCCATGTGGAGGAAACCCTGGTTCCTCTCTCAGGGACCGGTTCTGGGAGCGCCCGGTCGCCGCATCACGCTAGCGACCGACGCTTCCCTTACCGGTTGGGGAGCGGTCATGCGTGGCCGCTCAGCCCAAGGCCTATGGAGTGCCCACCATCTCTCGTGGCACATAAACCGCTTAGAGATGCTGGCAGTATTCCTGGCCCTAAAGAGGTTTCTCCCAGACCTAAGAAACAAACATGTGCTGGTCCGTACAGACAGCACTGCGGTGGTTTACTACATAAACCACCAAGGAGGACTCCGCTCACGCCCCTTGTACAAGCTGGCGTACCGGATACTCCTTTGGTCTCAAGAGAAATTCCTCTCCCTGAGAGCAGTCCATATTCCTGGACATCTGAATGTGGGAGCAGACGTCCTGTCAAGGCAGGGGCCGAGGCCCGGGGAATGGATGCTTCACCCAGAGGTGGTGAAGCAGATCTGGAGAGTGTTTGGCCAGGCTCAGGTGGACCTGTTTGCGACTCAGGAGACATCGCACTGTCCCCTCTGGTACTCTCTAGTTCATCCAGCTCCACTGGGGCTGGATGCCATGGCACAGACGTGGCCGAGGCTGCGTCTGTACGCCTTTCCCCCGATCGTTCTGCTCCCGGGAGTTCTGGAACGGGTCCGTCGGTTTCAAGTGCGGCTGCTACTCGTAGCCCCGTACTGGCCGACCCAAGTGTGGTTCTCGGACCTGGTATCTCTCCTAGACGGCTCTCCGTGGGAGATTCCCGTCAGGAGGGACCTCCTGTCTCAGGCTGGGGGCGCAATATGCCACCCCCACCCAGAGAGGTGGAGGTTATGGGTGTGGCCCCTGAGGGGGCACAACTCATAGGAGCGGGTCTCTCAACCGAGGTTGTTGAGACCCTTCTCCAATCCAGAGCTCCCTCTACGAGGAAACTGTATGGCCTTAAGTGGAACTTATTCGCGAGATGGTGCCGCGAGCGCCACCTGGACCCAGTCAACTGCCCGGTCGGTACAGTTCTGGAGTTCCTACAGTCTCGCCTATCCGCAGGGCTAGCTCACTCCACTCTAAAGGTATACGTGGCGGCCATAAGTGCCTACCACGCCCCTTTAGGTGGCCTCTCAGTAGGTAGAGAGCCCTTGGTCATACGGTTCCTCCGCGGTGCGCTCAGGCTGAGGCCTCGAGTGACACCCAGGGTCCCCACGTGGGACCTCGCTGTGGTGCTAGAAGCTCTCTGCAAGCCTCCTTTCGAGCCCATAGAGGAGTCTACGGATCGCGCCCTCACAGTTAAGACGGCGCTCCTGTTAGCACTCACCTCCCTCAAGAGAGTAGGCGATCTGCAGGCCCTTTCAGTGGCCCCATCTCATTTAGAGTTTGCCCCAGGGATGGCCAAGGCCTTTCTATATCCCAGGGTCGGGTACGTCCCGAAGGTCCCCTCCCTAGCACCGCAGCCAGTAACACTGCAGGCGTTTTATCCTCCTCCGTTCGCGGAGCCGAACCACAGGAAGTTAAATTGCATGTGCCCAGTCAGAGCCTTAGATGCTTACGTCCACAGAGCTGCCACGTGGCGTAGAACAGAGCAATTGTTTGTCTGTTACGGCCCCCCTAAGAGGGGGAGCCCAGCTTCAAAGCCCACTATTAGTAGATGGATCATCGATGCCATAACTACTGCTTACGAGTCCTCTGATCTCCCCTCACCGCTGGGACTCAAGGCTCACTCTACTCGGGGCATGAGTGCCTCGAGGGCTCTGACGGCAGGTGTTCCAATTCAAGACATCTGCAATGCTGCGGGTTGGTCCACGCCCCTAACATTCGTTAGGTATTACGAGCTCGACCTCAGAGCCGCTCCAGGCTCGGCTGTACTCTCGGCCTAGTGCGCTAGGCCTAGAGGGGCAGCCACCTCCCTAGCCAGGAGGAGACTTCTCAAGGCGCATTCTTTCTGCGGAAAGAAGAGAAGTCGTTTCGCCACTCATAAGAGATCTGCAAAACTTTACCCCTTTTGTCCGTGAAAGCTAGACAAAAGCCCTTTCAGTCCCTCTTGTCCTGGCAGAACCCCCAGACAAAGGACTAAGACCCCTCGTGAGCCCGAGGGCCGAGGGGTGCCTCTCGCACTGGCTGGCGAACCAGGCAGAGGTCACGGTTCTCGTGTGCCCGAGGGCCGAGAACTGTACAGCCCTCTTGTCCGCGGAATGCTAGACAATGGCTTAATTCTCCTCGTGTTCTGACGCAGGATGCTATCAGACCAAGTGTACTCCGGTCCCTCTGGTTTCTGGCTTTCCCCAGACCAAGGACTAAGACTCCTCGTCTGCCTTCACAGAAGGCCGAGGAGTGCCTCATGCACTGGCTGGCTACCAGGCAGAGGCACCTACTGTCTTCCCCGTGAGCCCGAGGGCCGGGGATTGCAGTGCCCTCTTGTCCGTGTAATGCTAGACAATGGCTTATTCCCTCGCGTCCTGGCGGAGCTCCAGGCCGAGCCTTGGATCCCTCTTGTTCTGGCTGAACCCCCAGACAAAGGATCACCCTCTCCTCGTGTGCCCGAGGGCCGAGGAGCCTTGAGGTCGAGCTCACCGTCCTCGTGGGTCTGCGGACCGAGGACTTCCCACACCATCTGTCCGCCGAGTGCTAGACAGTGGTCATTCGGTCCCTCTTGTTCTGGCTAACTCCCAGACAAAGGACTAAGACTCTGCGTGTGCCTGAGGGCCGTGGAGTACCTCTCGTTCTGGCTGGCGACCAGACAGAGGAAGACTACCATTCCTCGTGTGCCCGAGGGCCGAGGACTACAGGGCCTTCTTGTCCGCGTAATGCTAGACAAGGACTCTCTCTTTTTCCACCCTGGTTGAGCAGACACTCGCAGGGCTCGGAAATTATGGGGGCGTTGGTAGTCTCGTTCCCCATAGCGTTCCTGACGCGGCTCGAGTTCCCGGAAGGGAACGTCTCGGGTTACGTATGTAACCTTAGTTCCCTGAGGGAACGAGACGCCGCGTCTCGGACCATAATTCCCGCACCCTGCGGCGCTCGCTTCATTCCTAAAAGAGCTGCCGCCGGCTTCAAACGCACGTGCTTTATACTTCCTGGTTGGTGACGTCACCGCGCCTGTGACGTCACCCCCGTCATTCATTGGTTGTTAGACATAGTTCAGAGTGCGGCCCGCCAATGGCGTTCCCCATAGCGTTCCTGACGCGGCGTCTCGTTCCCTCAGGGAACTAAGGTTACATACGTAACCCGAGACGTTCTCTCTCGTCACCTTTCCTCATGGCCCGGAACACACAATCAACACCTTCGCGCGTACGGCTGCCTACCCCAAGATTTGCCATCTGTTCACAAAGCCTACAGAAAGGAACAAAAATTGCACCGAGACTTGGTTCAAAAAAGAGATCAAACTAAAATTGCAATCAGAGACACATTCATTACCATCTGACAGGTCGTGGCACGATGCATAACATTAGATATCCGACTATTGTCATTGCGCATTAGGGAATGATTATAATATGATATAGCATTAAATCAAAACTGTCATTTTCTGATGAAATATCTAAACATAATAACTGTGCTGTGTTCTGGCTCTTGAAGTCACACCTTGATTTTGTCTGAAAATGATAAAGCGAAAGATAACAGTCTCAAACTTGAGCTTCTCAGCCGTGCAGACGGGTGGCTTGTCAGATCTCAAGCCTGTCAGAGATTCATCCGAAGTGACAAGGTCTGGGAGAGCAGCGGAAATGAGGGCACTATTGAATTAGAGTGTCAGATATGCTGATACACACACGGGCGACTAACTCGATTTCACCACCAAAGTCTCCATTGTTTGAAAACACGTTATTAATAATGAAACTGCATTTTACTGAAAAGATGAAAGGGAAAATGTATCCGTTCTTAGGTTTGTAAAACACAGATTAACAATAAGACGTTACAGATTGAACATCACTTGACTAGCTAAAGGGAATGATTTGAGTTATTTGGAATAGTCAACATGTAAACGTTCAACTGAAAGATTACACTGCGTTTTCTCTGTAAAAATGTCTAATAAATAATAGGAAAGCTTGAAAACAGCAACATCCATATTTAACATGAATATAAAACACTGCATTCCTCTCCTGCAAGGATTGAGTTTATTAGGATCCTGTCACCAGGCCAACTTGAACATATACTCAGCAACCTATCAGGAACAGTGGTTACTGGCAGAAAACATTTATTATTCCACACCTATCATTTCACATTAGAGTTAAAAAGTAAGATTTTCCACCCATTTTCTGAATATTTTCAATGCTCTAAGGACAAGGAGAAAGTAGCTACAGTACAGCATAGTTTCTGATAGTTATTCTAAAATGTTGTTTAAGTTACCATGTAATTTTCAATAAGTCAATTAAGTTACAAATTAGTCTCACTTGGATAGTTAGTTCACCCAAAAATAAATAAATCATTAATTGTCATTAATTACTTACGTTCCAAACTTGTTAGACCTTTGTCTAAAGACAAATGAAAAACAAATGAGGATATTTTTGATGAAATCCGAGAGCTTTCTGACCCTGCATAGACAGTTACACAACTACCACATTCTAAGTCCTAAAAAGGTAGTAAGGACATAAGAACGAATTCTCATAGCTTCATAAAATTATGTTTGAACCACTGATGGACTATTTTAATGATGTCCTTACTACCTTTCTCGGCCTTGAGAGTGTAGTTGCGTTGCTGTCCATGCAGGGTCAGAAACCTCTTGGATTTTTATCAAAAATATCTTCATTTGTGTTCCGAAGATGAACAAAGGTCTTATAGGTTTGGAACAACATGAGGGTGAGTAATTATTGACAGAAATAAAATTTTTGGGTGAACTAACCTCTCAAAAATAAACTTTGACACCAAGCCTAAGGAGTGAACATCTGAAAGTCGCACTTCACATGGCCACGGATCTCCAACTTCGTGTTTTTATTAGGGTCCAGTGGATTTGAACACAAGTCAAATAAAATGAGATAAACAGTGGGTGAGCACAGTGAAATGAAAATGCTCCTCAGCACAGTGTTTTAGATAGCATCTCTCACCCTGGTGGCACATAGCTAATTCTCAATCTTATTAAGATGCTTCCTGCTTTCCATTCCACATTAGACTAAAAAAACAAGCAGAAGAGCTGAATAGCCTCTTCTTGATTATGGAAATAATTGGTCCCATCTCCATATCACAGAACCTCACTCACGCTTGTATTCACTGTACACATGCTTCATCAACACTGTGTTAATGCCATCATTGCCATGTCGTGGCAGAGATTGTTGAATCATGGAGAACGTAAACACTTGAATCAGGATTCACAGGTCTTTGCGAAATGTTTTACAAGCGACTAAAATATTTTCCCAGTGACTTTTGGACACTGTACATGTACAACCCCATCAATGTAAAATTTAATTTAAAAACCGGAGTTGGAACCGAAACAAGATGACACCCGCAGAGAAGTTCAGCAATTACGGCTTATACTGGACGTGTCTGAATGGTTAGTAAACTTAATGTCACTTTGATTTATCTTTATATGTACTGGCAGGGTAGAGTACTGAGAGACGAACGCGATGTGTTTACTGAGGTATAGAGACAGACGCGATGTGTTTACTGAGGTATAGAGACGAACGCGATGCGTTTACTGAGGTACAGAGACGAACGCGATGCATTTACTGTGGTATAGAGACGAACGTGATGCGCTTACTGAGGTATAGAGACGAACGCGATGCGTTTACTGAGGTATAGAGACGAACGCGATGTGTTTACTGAGGTACAGACCCTGCTGAAAAAAACAGCTAAAACCAGCTTAGGCTGGTTGGCTGGTCTTAGCTGGTTTAAGCTGGAAGTAGCTGGTTTAAGCTGGCCTCCCAGCTATGACCAGCTAAAACGTACTCGGTTACTAACGTAACCTCGGTTCTCTCTAGAGAGGGAACGAGTACTGCGTAAGATATCTTACGCTAGGGGAAAATCCTTTTCCGCGAGATATTGAAGCCAAAAATTATCCTTAATTTTGTAATAATGTAAAACGCGTTGCAGCAGCATACAGACATAGGCGAAACAGCTCGCGCGCCTATTGGCTGCTCTGCGGCAACTGCAGCAGCCTATCGACCGAGGCCTGGCGTGACGCCAGATCCAATGAGGGCACTTCGCGGCCACTGCGTCACGTCCCGCCAAAAGCGTGGTCTAGGCCTATAAATACCGCTCGCAGGCAGCTATTATCTGGTTTTTCATCATCGAAGCAACCAGAGCGTGCGCGTGCACGGCAAGATACGCAGTACTCGTTCCCGAGGTTACGTTAGTAACTGAGTACGTTCTCTTACAAGAGGTCTCTCGTACTGCGCAAGATATCTTACGCTAGGGGACCCAATGTAAAACGCCGTGCATGCTGAGATCTGACACCAAAGACCCAAGGGCGAAACCCGGGGTTCATATAGTTCACAATTACCCAGGGAACTCACAGGGAGTCCGGGGAAGAGGGAGGGGCAAAGCCGCACTCTTCCACATAGTGAAGCGTCGCTCAGACGCTCAGTTCATCGTACATACAGGGCGGGGTTACGGCCTGAACTGACGTGGAAATGTGGGTCTTACACAGTTTGCCCAGGCACATCTTGTGCTACTACTTTCACTGTCGATCCTCGAGCTGTGCTCAGTAGACGCAGCATTCCGAGCTGATAGCATCAGGTCAGACAACACTGATTAACTAGACTGACAGCAGCCTGGCCTGTAAGGCGGGAACCTCCAGGTTGTAAAACCTTATAAATGTAGACGGAGAGGCCCAGCCCGCCGCCGTACAAATATCTTGCAAGGCAATCCCACTCGACCAGGCCCACGATGAGGCCACGCCCCTCGTGGAATGTGCTCTGACACCCAGCGGGCACTGCATGCCCTTGGAAGCATATACCAGCGCAATAGCATCAACTATCCATCTGGATAGGCTCTGTTTCAACGCGGCCAGTCCCTTGGGACGCCCATAGAATGAAACAAAAAGCTGTTCTGTCTGCGTAAAAAGCAGACGAGCGAGACACGTAAGCTCGTAATGCCCTGACTGGGCATAGGAGGCTCGCGTCCATTTCCTCGTCAGCGACCGGTAGGGCTGACAGAGCGATGACCTGTGCCCTAAACGGTGTGTTGAGGGATTTCTGAACGTAACCATGCTTGGGTTTGAGTTTGACTTTAGAGTCATTAGGTCCAAACTCCATGCACGTCGCGCCCACGGAGAGCGCGTGCAAGTCCCCTATGCGCTTCACCGAAGCGAGAGCCAGCAGAAACACAGTCTTAAGAGACAGGTATTTCAGATCAATCGTCTGCAGAGGCTCGAATGGTCCACCTTTCATGGCCTCTAGTACCACAGAAAGGTCCCACACGGGGACTGAGGGAGGTCTGGGAGGATTCAGTCTCCTAGCTCCCCTAAGGAAGCGGATGACTAAATCGTTCCTTCCTATTGGCTGACCTAGCGTTGTCTTCGAGAACGCTGCTATGGCCGCCACATAGACTTTGAGCGTGGACGGGGTTCTGCCCTTGTCCAGCAGCTCTTGTAAAAAGGAAAGCACCTCCGTCACACCACAGTCAGTGGGTGACGAGCCGCGGGCTGTGCACCAACCCGAAAACACAGACCATTTTGAGGAGTAGAGCCGTCTCATAGACAGAGCTCTAGCCTGCGTGATCGTGTTTAGTACTCCTTTAGGGAGTTCATCATATATTCGCTGGGACCACAGCTCCGGGTGAGGATGCCAAATCGAGCCGCCAGCCTGAGAGAGAAGGTCTCTCCTCACTGGTATCGGCCACGGGGCAGTGCTCGTCAGCTGCATCAGCGCTGGGAACCAGGGCTGGTTTTCCCAAAACAGCGCTACCAGCAGTATTGAACATCCTTTTTCCTTGACCCTCTCTATCACCTGAGGCAGGAGAGAGACGGGGGGAAAGGCATAGAGATGACGGCGGGGCCATACGTGGGCCAGCGCGTCCCTGCTTTTGGAGAAAAATTCCAGACAGAGAGCGTTGTCCTGAGATGCGAACAGGTCTACTTCCGCTCTGCCAAATTTCTTCCACAGTAGTTGTACTGTCTGTGGGTGCAGAGACCATTCGCCTGCCGGAACGTTGTTCCTGGACAGTCTGCGCAGGTTGCGCTGAGCCCATACCAGGAGGCGTTCTGCAAGCCTGTACAGGTTCCTGGACCTGAGACCGCCCTGGCGATTTATGTAGGACACCACTGACATGTTGTCCGAGTGGACTAGTACGTGGTTCCTCTTTATTTGGGGACAGAAGCTGGGGACTTCCTCGAGGATAAAAGTGGTGTCTACGGACGCATCCACCTCGGGATGGGGGGCTCTGCTCGAGGGCAGACCTTCTTTTGGCCAGTGGTCAGAACGGGAAAAGCTCCTGCATATCAACAGCGCGTTCTCTACTGCCAGCATTTCGAGGCAGTTGATATGCAGGAGCTTTTCCCGTTCTGACCACTGGCCAAAAGAAGGTCTGCCCTCGAGCAGAGCCCCCCATCCCGAGGTGGATGCGTCCGTAGACACCACTTTTATCCTCGAGGAAGTCCCCAGGCTTACACCTGATTGGTACCAGTTGACTGCTTTCCACGGTTTCAGGGCTGTGACGCACTTCTGATTGACCGTGAGACGAAGTCGACCGGACGCTTTCAGCCAGAACTGCAGTGGGCGCATGCGAAGCAGACCCAGCTGGAGAACTGATGACGCTGAGGCCATGAGACCCAGCATTTTTTGGAATTTCTTGAGCGGGACGGACGCGCCGCACGGAACGCGTTGTGCGCTGAATACCGTGCTATCATGGACAGCGAGTCCAATTCTGTGTCCAGGAAGGAAATCTTCTGACTGGGAGACAGAGAGCTCTTCGCCCAATTGACCCTGAGGCCCAAATTCTCGAGGTGATCGAGTAACATGGTCGTGTGCTTCTGAGCGAGATTGCGCTAGAATCAGAATTCAGAATCAGATTCGCACGCCCTTCAGTCTGAGGGGAACGAGAGCTGCATCCATGCACTTTGTAAATGTACGGGGTGCCAGGGACAAACCGAACGGCAGGACTGTGTACTGATATGCCTGGCCCTCAAAGGCGAATCTCAAAAACCGCCTGTGACGTGACGCTATCTGTATTTGAAAATACGCGTCTTTCAGATCCACTGACACGAACAAGTCTCCTTGGCGAACTTGCGCGAGGATTTTTCTGGTCGTGAGCATCCTGAACTGTCGCTTCACCAGCGCTTTGTTCAGTTGCCTTAGATCTAGTATGGGTCTGAGACCCCCGTCTTTTTTCGGTACCAGGAAGTATCTGCTGTATAGCCCTCCTTCGCTCTGAGCTTGAGAAAGGGGCTCTATGACCCCTTTGCTTAATAGTTTCGCCACTTCGGCTCGAAGTAGGTGTGCTACTTCTGCCTGCATCGTGGTCTCGACGCGCGCTGTATAGTGGCGCGGGCGTCGGTGAAACTGTAGCGAATAGCCTCCTTTTATAATGTCCAGCACCCATTTTGAAACCCCGGGAAGCTTTTCCCATGCGTCTGCATGAATAGCTAGAGGTTGAATACGAAGCACGCTCCGTTCGTTCAGTAACGGAGTGGTTTCGGTGTGCTGTGGCACGAGAGACGTGCTCGTGACATTCGAGGCGTGGGGCACGCTGATAGCGAGAACTATTATGTCTGTGTGTGGATGTGGTTGTGTGGCAACGGGCACATTTAACACACTCCAAACAACGTTCGCCTGCATAGAGCGAATGCACTTTGGTTTCGTTTTTACAGAAACCATGGGACGTGCATAATGTGATGTCTGTGGGCACTGTGAAGTGGGCACATTTACCACGTGTGAAGCGCAATCGATCTGAGTCGATTTTATGTGCGCGGGACCTGTGTGACAGGCTGTGCTTGTGTGTAGTGATGGGCACTGGGGAGTGGGCATGCTTACTACACATGAGACACCATCGGCCGTGGCCGGGACACCAGAAAATACACTCTTTTTTGGATTTATCTGGGTAGCCGTGAGAACGGCTTTTGAGTGCAGGCAAACGGGCAACAGAGCCGGTTTGTTGGCTGCATAGGACACTGGAACAGTCACATTTTCTGGAACTGGACGAGCGAATAACTTTGGTGGGGGTTCGGCGACAGCGGGACTCGCGCACCGTCGTTTTCCTAGCTTTGCTAGGACGGCTTCGGAGGCTCAGGCTTTAACTCAATCCTAGGCCTCGGGCCGCGCCCGGAAGAGCGGGAACGCGGTCTCGCGCCTTGCGCTCGGTGGTGTTGCGAAGCGGCGGCAGCGGACTGTGGCTGGGGTTGTGAGCTCTGCACAGGCAGTTTCACACGACCGGCTGCAGAGCTGGAGCGCTTCGGCAGTAAGTGCCTCATCGCCTGGGACGCTTTCTGTACCTCAGCGAATCTCTCTGCGAAGTCCTTGACAGAGGATCCGAACAGGCCAGCGGGAGAGAGCGGAGCGTTGAGGAACGCGGTGTGCATGGACTCGGCCATCTCAGAAAGCGTCAGCCACAAGTGCCTCTCGGTTACTGTAAGCGAGGCCATGTTGCGTCCCATGGCCTGTGCGGACTTTGTAGCGCGGAGGGCTCCTTAAATCCGGCACGCAGATCGCGTCAGGCCCTTCCTCATCCAGCTTTCGGAGGAGGTCGGCCTGGAAGATCTGCAGCGTGGCCATAGTGTGCAGCGCTGACGCGGCCTGCCCGGCGGCGGTGTAAGCGCGGCGGAGCAGGTTTGAAGTTTGGCGGCAGGCTTTGGAGGGCAGCGCCGACTTAGCACGCCGTCCAGTGGATGGCGGGCACAAGTGGGCTGCTATCGCCTCTTCGACCGGCGGCAGAGAGAGGTATCCTCTGTTCTCGGCGCTGTCCACAGTAGAGAACGCCGAGGAAGAGGATGGGCGCACTCTCGCTGAGTGGGGGGCGCTCCAGGACTTAGCCAGTTCTTCATGAAGCTCAAGAAGAAAAGGCGCCGGTTTAGACGCGTTTGAAGCGCGTTCCCCTTTGGGCAGAAAACAGCCGTCCAGCCGGTTGTGAGCGGGCTGCTCTGGTGAGGACCACTCGAGGCCCAGGCTTGCTGTGGCCTGCGTGAGAATCCTCATGAGTTCTGCCTCAATTGAAGCTCTCGTGCCTGATGGAGCGTGGGCAGGGGCAGCGAGGTCCACAGAGCTCGCCCAATCCTCACTGCCTGACGCCAGGATAGAGCAGGAATCCTCCTCCTCCATCACGGCCCCCTCGTCAGCAGTGTCGATGAAAGCGGCGGCAGACAGCGGCCACTTAACGTCCGGAACGGGGCTGACGAGATCGGTGAAGCGGGCGGGCGAACCGGCGAGCTTTGTCGGCTGGGGGGGGGGGGGGGGTTCCGTGGCCCGCTGGGCGAATAAGTCTCGGCGAATAAGGCCAGGCGAGTCCTCAGAGTCGCCATGGGCAACGGCTCGCAATGAGGGTACAGAGACGAACGCGATGCATTTACTGAGGTACAGAGACGAACGCGATGCGTTTACTGAGGTATAGAGACGAACGCGATGTGTTTACTGAGGTACAGAGACGAACGCGATGCGTTTACTGAGGTATAGAGACAAACGCGATGTGTTTACTGAGGTACAGAGACGAACGCGATGCGTTTACTGAGGTATAGAGACGAACGCGATGCGTTTACTGTGGTACAGAGACGAACAGAGACGAACAGAGACGGACGCGATGTGTTTACTGAGGTATAGAGACGAACGCGATGTGTTTACTTTGGTATAGAGACGAACGCGATGTGTTTACTTTGGTATAGAGACGAACGCGATGTGTTTACTGAGGTACAGAGACGAACAGAGACGAACAGAGACGAACAGAAACGGACGCGATGTGTTTACTGAGGTATAGAGACGAACGTGATGTGTTTACTTTGGAGACGAACGCGATGTGTTTACTTTGGTATAGAGACGAACGCGATGTGTTTACTGAGGTACAGAGACGAACGCGATGCGTTTACTGAGGTATAGAGACGAACGCGATGTGTTTACTGAGGTGCAGAGACGAACGCGATGCGTTTACTGTGGTACAGAGACGAACAGAGACGAACAGAGACGAACAGAAACGGACGCGATGTGTTTACTGAGGTATAGAGACGAACGTGATGTGTTTACCTTGGAGACGAACGCGATGTGTTTACTTTGGTATAGAGACGAACGCGATGTGTTTACTGAGGTATAGAGACGAACGCGATGCGTTTACTGAGGTATAGAGACGAACGCGATGTGTTTACTGAGGTACAGAGACGAACGCGATGCGTTTACTGTGGTACAGAGACGAACAGAGACGAACAGAGACGAACAGAAACGGACGCGATGTGTTTACTGAGGTATAGAGACGAACGAGATGTGTTTACTGTGGTATAGCTGATTGAACAAGAGCAAAAAAGTGATCGGTAAACATAACTTACCCCGTCCTTATATTGAAATACATAAATGTGAGTGTTATAGTCTTTACTCATATGCAGTTGCGGGCTGTAAACACTTTTGCAGGTATTGCGTTAAGGTTACATCATAATCATTAACAGACACCGTTTTAAACCATCTAGCATTACAAAGCTAAGATTTATACTGACCCTCGTTTATAAAGCAGTATGGTGAGAAATGATTCGCGTAAACATGAACCCATTTAGATAGATCAGCAGTCACATTCCCTCAGTGCTGTCAGTTTACTTCTCACTCGGGGCGGGTCTATGTTAAAACACTACTAGGGCTGGGTAAAAAATATCGATTCTCCGATTTTAATCGATCTTCAGTTTAACGCAACGATATCGATTCGGGAAATCCCCGAATCGATTCTTAATGCACGTGCTTCACGTAAGAGGATATGAATATTCACCTCTCGTCCTGAAGGTGTCACTAGTGCTCCTGCTGAGAGAGTTCTCTCAACTCCTGGATATCTAATCACAGCGCAAAGGAGCTATTAGAACATGTTGATTAGCTGCTTTTTTTTTGCAGAAAAATCTGGTGATCAAAAATGATAAGGCTGTAGTTAAGAACTGTTAGTTTTATGGACAGAATGTTTTGTATACGCAGACAAGGGCTTTATGATGGGCCTGTTTTGAATGTTTTGAATTTAGAAAAAATGTTTTATTTCTTAAACATGTTTGAAGTTCTTAATAGATTTCACTGTTGCACATTTACAGTCTTTATTTTTTTACAGTAATGTGCATTTTGCAGTTTGTTTACATGGTGTACAATGGATGCACATATTTATGACTTCTTGTTACAGTGTTCATTTAAAATAAACAACTGTGTGCACCCTATTATTAATGTAGATGTGTATTTCAGTAATAAACTTAAGTAGTAGAGTTTCAGTTACCAGCATTTATATCAAAATATGGATCCCATGTCTGCAAAACTAACATTTTAAATGAAATATTGATAGCTAATCGATATCGAATCGAATCGAAATCGGAATCAAATCGAATCGAAACCATAAAAATAAGAATCGAATCGAATCGCCGAATTGGTCACAATACCCAGCCCTAAACACTACTGTCTATCATCTGTCGTGGGAGCGGCCTCTGTCGGTGTTACGCCACAATGACAGGCATCTGAGAACTGTAAAAGTACATGTGGCACCGAATGACCCCTTTAAGGTTTTGTTTATTGTGATAATCTCCACAAACAAACACAACTTTTATCAATTTTGAAGCCTAAATACAATTTCCAGAAGAAAAAGGCTAAATGTAGGCTGTAAATTAACTACAGCATGGTCACATGACTTTCCAACAACTCTTCTCGTCTTTACTTGGAAAACATTTTCTGTAAAACATGTAAAAGCTAACTAGTCTTAAAAATAAGGGTTCTTTATTGGCATCGATGGTTCCACAAAGAACCATGATCATCTATGGAACCTTTCAAATGCTGGAAAAGTTCTTTATAGTCGAAAAAGATTCTTTAGATTATTAAAATGTTCTTCAAAATGGTTCTTTTAAGAACAGTTCACTGAAAGGTTCTTTGGGAAACCAAAAATGGTTATTCTATGGCATTACTGCAAAAACTTTTGGAACCTTTATTTTTAATAGTGTAGTGTAGTGAGTAGATTTTATCTAGTGAGGAGAGTTTATCTGTGTGGGTGACAATATCTCAAATTTGTGCTAACCACAGACCTTATTTTAGGCATTTAACTAAAAAACTCACTGCTTTCAGGATGATGAACTTGGAAGTGCTAAAATGCTAACTTATCTCTAGGTTCAGCCCTGCATCAGTCTATTATCCTTCACTCCTAAGGGGGCTCTGGCCCCCTAGTGGAAGATCCTGGCATAGGTGACATGCTCCTATAGGGCGGCACTGTTCTCTATGCCACACTTGTATATACACTAACTTATGCAGATAAACATGGAGTTTGAGATACACAATTAAAGGAAGTAGCTAGAAAAATGTTATCCCAGCCGCTGCTGGATAAGTTCTGGTATTTAATCTTTTAGTGAAAAAAGTTTAAACAATTTTATTTTTAAGTTATAGTTAGTTATTACTTGTTTGCTTATATCATTCTGCATAGTTAGTATACTGAGGAAGAATACTGAGGATACTGAGGAAGAATTATTAAAAAAATTTAACTACAAAAAACTCTCATCTTTCACTAATGCTAAAGGCAAACTTATTTTAATTACTTATATGTTTATGAGTGTTTCATGCTTTTTAAGGCAAAATATAATCCACATTTACCATAGCCTTGCACATACATGCTCGTTTTTAAGTATTTCAGAGTGTTCCTCCTCATGTACAGAGGGCTGTGGGTGCACTAGGTTTTTTCAGGGCATAACAACTCTCAACCAAAAGGAGTTGCGTGCATGAATGAATCACAGAACAATGCATTTTTTCTCCAAGATGTATGCGGTTTCATTTTGTGTGCATATAGATACTTCATGCACTCATGCCGAAAGTACTTTAAGTCTGAGCTGCTGTCAAAGCACTTTCATTGTGTGCAGATAGCAAAATAAGCCATTTTCATGGACAGTTACCCCAGCTGTCTCTACAACAAACCCAGTCCTCAAGTTTTACATCAAGGATCACCATCATTACACTAACATTCTTTCATACAGCTCAATTTTGCCCAGGAAGATTCGTGTATACGGATTTATAAGTACCAGACAAAGACATGAGGAGCCTTATTTGATCCGAGTCAATGGTCAATTGTGAAGGACTCTGCAAAAGAAACAAAACTATTCAGATCTTTTGTGGGCATAAGTGCTTATACTAGGAAATGAATAGGCTGGAATCTTTGATTGAGTCTGTTTTTTTTACATATAACATTTATTTATCTTGTTCTGTGTATAATAGTTTATTTCTTCAAGTTTTGGAGAAATAATATACTACCTCATGTTGAACCTGCAGTTTGTGGTCTGCAGTAAATACTTCAATAAGGTTTGTGTGAGCCAGTTCAGAAATCCAATGTATAGTTGAGGTCAAAAGTTTACATACACCTTGCAGAATCTGCAAATGTTAATTATTTTATTATATCAAAATAAAAGGGATCATACAAAATTCATGTTATTTTTATTTAGCACTGACCTGAATAAGATATTTCACATAAAAGACATATAGTCCACAAGAGAACATAATAGTTGAATTTATAAAAATGACCCAGTTCAAAAGTTTACATAAGCTTGATACTGGTTTGTTATCTTAATGATCCACAGCTGTGTTTAGTGACAGTTGTTTATATGTCTCTTTGAGCCTTTTGTTTGTCCTGAGCAGTTAAACTGCCTGCTGTTCTTCAGAAAATTCCTTCTGGTCCTACAAATTCTTAGTTTTTCAGCATTTTTGTGTATTTGAACCCTTTCCACCAATGATCATATGATTTTAAGATTCATCTTTTCACACTGAGGAAAACTGAGGGACTAATATGGAACTATTACAGAAGGTTCAAACGCTCACTGATTCTCCAGAAGGAAACACGACATTAAGAGCCAGGGGGTGAAAACTTTTGGAATTTAAAGATCAGGGTAAATGTAACTTATTTTGTCTTCTGGGAAACATGTAAGTATCTTCTGCCACAGCCTGAGGGGCAGTACTAAATGAAAAAAAAAAATATATATAGGCAAAATAATAAAAAAATGTCTTCATTCAGTTTCCTTCAGGAGCAACAGTGTGTATTGCAACCTTCTGTAATAGTTGAGTTAAGTAGAGTTTTTAAAAACTCTAGATTATTTCCAAAACACAATTAAATTTTAAATCCTTGTGATACTCATGTGCAGGTAAAGTGGACCAGCGTAGGTGTATAAAACAATTATTTGCTCAAGCAAAAACTCTTCTATGCATAAAAAATGAGCTTTTTATAACTGAGCTTCTCGGTCAAGACAGAAATGGTACAGTTGGAAATTTCCCAGTGGTACAGCACTTAAGGGAAGCTAACTCTCCACACCTTATTTGCTTTCCAAAACTGTATTTTATCTTTGAAGGCAAATATAATCTGTGTTTACTGCATACTCAATTAGACAAATGTACTTGTTTTAGCAAGAGCAAATGAAGAGCTACTGCAATTTTCTCCCACGAAATGAAAATATTGCATTCATTTCATGTTTTAATTGTTGAGAGGATTATAAAAACAATGACAGCTTTTACACACAGGAGAGTACCTTTTCAAAAGGTAAAGATTTGTACCTAAATGGTCCATTTTGGTTCCTAAATAGTACAAAAGTGCCCCAGTGACAAAATGAGAAAACCACATCAACAAAAGGTTATTTTAGCACAGGGTGACTATCCATTACACAGAAGACTTAATGGCGTGACTCTCTTTTTTTCCACATCTGTTAAGTTATTCAAAAACAATAAAATTCACTTCATTGCAAAGACTTGAATGCACATCTACTACTAAACGATGAACATGTTTTCAAGATATAAAAGTTTAGATGCAATCCAGAAATTGTAAAAATAAATAAACTGAAATAAAATATGTATTTTTATTGCTGTTATTATTAAATGGCGTTAAATGGAGTAAGCCAGTATAATCATTATAAACTGATAATATCTGTTTTTGAAAATAATGATTAATATGTATATATTTTTACTTATTTTTACTTTTTACTTGATGGTTACAGCACATGACACTTTTAGCACCATTACATCAAATTACTTACTGAAAGTGTATGAAACCAACATACATATGACAACAATTTGTCATTTATCCGTATATAAGAAAGGCGGATCACTAAAAATGTATTACATCCCATCACTCAAAAAGGATGTGAACATTAAACACCAAACACAAAGAAAACAGCCTCTTTTAGCTCTCTACAGCTGTGAAAAGTGGAGCTACTTCATGCAAATATCCAGTTCATTTCAATTATGTAGCAGGTAAATAAAACGCTCATCTTCATTTATTCAATAACCAGTCAAATGTTTCATAAATATGAATGCGTCATGCTGCATCAACTAACTAACAAACTGAATAATAGTTTCCCACTGTTAATATGTTATTCTATCCAGATATGTAGAAATTTGATTTCCAGAAATGTAGCAAGAATGCAAACACCTCACCACAGAGTGTTTACACATGTGTAGGCATATACAAACACAGAGAGAAATGTGAAGGAAAGACAGAGGCAGAAATAGAGAAATGGGGTGTAATTTTAAATGAACATTTACAGACATAAAAGATCTGTGTCATAAATCTAAGCGTTCCATGCGTCGGAAATGTAAATGCACCTGTCTTACACGGCCGACACGCAACGAGCCACCGCAGTCCCTGCTGGAGAAAGAGAGATAGAGCAAGCGAGGAGCCTGACTGAGCCATCATTCAGCAGCTAGCATTCGCCCCGGACATCTGCTGCAGAGCTCAGGCTGAATGAGGACATCTCAGAGCGAAGCTGTGTAACAAGGCCTACAGTCAGCTAGCGTCTCTGCTCCCTCTGAGCAGTCTCCTCACTTCCCTGCTGACTGGGGGGCTGGCTATGCATAATGCATGGTCCACAGGTCCCGGTGCATGTCACAGGTAGCCATCAGCCACACTGAGGTGAGCGGCCCAGGGGATTCAGGCAGACGGCCACTGACAGGGGGTCTGTTCATTAAGCAGCAGATGCCAGGGTAGGTCAGGGTGTTACCCGTTTAAATGCATCATGGATGAAGCCTACGGGAAATCGATGTTTGATAAGTTTGGTGTTTATTGAGTTGCCTCACTTTGATGTTTTGGTAAAACAGCTTTGACCAAAAATATATAAATAAATAAATAGATTATTATTTTGCATCATTGTCTAATATGGTCTTGCTTGTAAAGACTTGATAAAATGGCTTCATTTGTATTGAAATCAATTATTTTCATGCATTATATGCAACACTGAATAAGGGACAACCCTTTTTCTGGGTCCTGGGATTCAGCAGTTCATTTTTGTGTCCTCTGTAGAGGACATTCGTAGTTTTTTTTTTTTCATTTCTAATGAGAGACGAATGCGACACACGACTCGAAAGTGGTCATGTTTTATCACACTAGACACATTTGAGTGTGTTGAAAGTTCTGTTATAATGCTACTTCGTGCAAATCTGGAAACAATGACACAGCCTGTTACACTAGTTACTGCTTATTTCTCTAGGTTTAAACATTCTTGGAAATGTTTCCAAACTTTGGGATAATGTAAGTACACAAGTCAACAAAATATATAACACTGTTTTAGTGTTTTTTGGATATTTTAATAAAAATGTCTTAGATATTGTGGGATGTTGTGGGCGGCGCGTCGACATGTGGCGCGTTGCGCTCCGGGCGTCCCGTGTTTGAGTCCCGACTTGGGGACCTTTCCCGATCCCGCCCCCATCTCTCTCCCACTTCGCTTCCTGTCATGTCTGATCTGTCCTATCGTAATAAAGGCAAAAATGCCAAAAAAAATAATTTTAAATTTTATTATAATTATGTTGAAAACAGCCGAGTAGAATTGCTTTTTTGTTTTAGAGAAACTGCATTTATCTGAAATAGAAATGTTTTACAACATTATAATGTCTTTATCATCACTTCTGCTCAATTAAAGCATCCTTGCTACTTAAAAGTATTAAATTACTATAATTTCTTCTAGAAATGCTGATCTTTGGATCTTTCTGTTCAAAGAATCCTGTAAAAAACTTTCTGAAATATTGATGATGATAATAATAATATTAATAATAATAATAATAAATGTTTCTTGAACAGCTAATCAGCATATTAGAATAATTTCTGAAAGATCATGTGACACTGAAGACTGGAGTAATCATGCTGAAAATGTAGCTTTGATCACACGAATAAATTACAGTTTAAAATATATTCAAAAAGAAAGACATTATTTTAAATAGAAAAAATATTTCACAACATTACTGCTTTTGCTGCATTTTGGATTAAATAAATGCAGGCTTAGTGAGCAGAAGATAAATCTTTAAAAATCATTAAAAATGTTACTGTTCAAAAACTTTTGACTGGTAGTGTGTGTGTGTGTGTATAGTATAATACATATGTGACCCTGGACCACAAAACCAGTCATAAGGTTAAATTTTACAAAACTGAGATGTATAGATACTATGAAAGATCAATAAATAATCTTTCTATTGGTGTATGGTTTGTTATGATAGGACAATATTTGGCCGAGATACATCTATTTGAAATCGGGAATCTGAGGGTGCAAAAAAATCAAAATACTGAGAAAATCAACTTTAAAGTTGTCCAAATTAAGTTCTTAACAATGCATATTACAAATCAAAAATTACATTTTGATAAATTTACAGTAGGAATTTTACAAAAAAATCTTCATGGAACACGATCTTTACTTAATTTCCTAATGATTTTTGGCATAAAAGAAAAATCAATAATTCTGACCCATACTATGTATTTTTGGCTATTGCTACAAATATACCCCAGCGACTTAAGACTGGTTTTGTGGTCCAGGGTCACATATGTGTGTATTACTGCCCCCCAAATTTTTGAACAAAAGTGTATAATTGTATTATTTTTTTTCTTTTATTTCTTATGTATTAATGAAACTACAAAACCATCAATGCTAAAATTCTCTAGAAAATGACTACCAGAGAAACAGTATGCGCTTGTCATGATTACTAGTGCATTACCACTACACATATAATGAAGAGAAGTGAATCTGTGAGCTTTATAATGATTCTCCGTTGTGCATCATTCTTGGTGGGCCAATTAAAATGATTTCTATAAAATGTACCATACATTTACTTTTACATAAATGTACTTTGAGCAGCGCTTTTACACTTGTACTAATAATTTCACAGGCTCTGCTAACAATTCCACCTTCTGCAGATAACTGTATACACACCTCTCATAACAGTACAAGTGATGCAGTACTCTTTTCACAGAGCATTTTAAAAGTGGCCGTTTACAGCAGAAATCCGTTTGCCGGTATGTTCTTCCTCCGGCGTGTGTGCTATTTGAGGTTGCGGGGAACAGTGGAACACAACCCAAAGCCCCCTGTGTGAGTCCAATGAAATAAGCATGATTTCTTTTGGGCGAGCAGACATGTGGATTGGGCCATGAGGAAGGTAATGCTGTTAACTCCCTGGCCTCCGCTGAGATAGAGACAGCATCTGCTGGACAGATAAAGGCATCAGTCACAGCTGGGCTCAGTCCCTCCAAACCCCAGTTTTGGCATTTACTCTATCGATTAGGATCCCAAGAAGCTGCAGTCTGCTGTGATAAGAGCAAAATGGCCAAGTCTTTGGAAACGGGGGGGCTTACACAGAGCACAGAAATATTCTCTTTGGCTTGATGTCTCATCTCGGCGGATAAATCACTGCATTGATGTGACCTGGCCCCATTCAGCCACCAACTTTTATTAGCTTCTAATAGGAATGTCATTTGAAAGAGACGAATCTGGCAGTTTTTTTGCTGAGAATATGTGAGGCTCTGATTTAATATAACCATCCCCCTGTTTTCATAACACAAGAAGAAAGAGGAGAAAAAGCAGTTTCTCTCCTACTCTCTCAATCCACTTAATAGGAGCCAGATGGGTCACTGCCGTTGTGCGGTACATTTTGTCCTCATCCCCGTCGTATATGTCTGAATATATTCTAAAGAGGCAAATCATATTAGTCATTTTCTTTTATCACAATAAATTGAACATGGGGTGAATTTTAAAATAATTTTACTACTTTGGATCAGGCAGATGTTTTTTCTGGAAGCTTCAAACATGGAAAACTTTTTTATTATTACTTTTAATTATTATTTCAGGTGTTCTTTAAATATTTCAGTTGTTTCTTTTTTTAAATTATCAGATTTATATGATTACTTGTGTCCATAGTCCATAGTTTTCTATCTGTAGTCTCATGCAATATGTAACCCTGGACCACAAAACCAGTCATAATGGTCATTTTTTTAATTGAGATTTGTAAATCATCTGAAAGCTAAATAAATAATATTTCCATTGATGTATGGTTTGCTATGATAGGACAATATTTGGCTGAGAAACAACTATTTGAAAATCTTTAATCTGAGGCTGCAAAAAAATCTAAATACTGAGAAAATCGCCTTTAAAGTTGTACAAATGAAGTTCTTCAATGCATATTACCAATCAAAAATTACGTTTTGATATATTTTACGGTGGGAAATTTACAAAATATCTTCATGGAACATGATTTTTACTTAATATCCTAATGATTTTTGGCATAAAAGAAAAATTTATAATTTTGAACCATACAATGTATTGTTGGCTATTGCCACAGATATACTCGTGCTACTTATGACTGGTTTGGTGGTCCAGGGTCAAATATATCTAACAAAACCCATGTCCTTAAAAACATCATCCTGCACGAGGTGACATCATTTCTGATAGGGAAAAAAAAAACAGCACAAACATGATTAAGTATTAGCCTGATTTGAGCTTGACCACAGCATATTTCTGAAAGTTAAAAAATATCCTTTTTTTTAAATACTGCTTAACAGGAGTTAGGGGTGGGCGGTACACCGGTATCATAGTTAACACCGGTGTGGCATTGCGCCACGACATGGATTTTCTAATACCGTCAATACCGTAATAAATCTATTATGTGCCTTGAACGGCTGCATTTACATCAACAATAGCTCATTCTAAATAATAAGGCACTAAAGTTTAATTTGCCTGCGACTGGTTGTCAATTGCATGCGCACATACAGTCAGTGCGTTCACACCAAACGTCAAGCGAGCATGCGCATCCCGTCACTCACTCTAGTTTATCCGCGGGAGGTTTCCCCATCACTCGCGCCAATAACAACACGGCGCGATTGACATGGCGGAGATAAATACGATCGCTGCTTTGTTCCTGTTGTGCAAGTTCTAAATGCACCGAAAAGCCAAACGCCGAAGTGTCTAGGCTCACAGCAAAGTAATGTATCAGAGACATATCTCATACCTCATTCCTTCTATAAACAAAGTGTAGATAGTATAAGAGATTGATCGCAGTACAGAGAGTGTCGTTGATTATAATAGAGCTTTGTGATATCGCAAACTAAGATGAGGAACAGCTTTTAATATTTTTATGGGAGTTTTTAAATGAGATATTAATTTAATACAGCTGTTAAATAAACGAGACGTTATTATTAAGTGACTTAGATTGTCTGAGAATAACACTATGCCCGATTTTGGTCTGTTTCGTTGTCAAAATTTATTCTGGAACAAGACACACTGCTGTGTTTAAATGAAGATGCGCCGTTCTCCAATCAAACACAGCGGTGTTTCCTTTATAAGTGAACATGCGTTTTAAACTAATCTAGTGAAATGATTCAATTTCCCATTCATAATGAGAGTCACTTGAATGAACCATGTGTTCTAACGAATCAAATGAACAATACGATTCAGTAAATAATTTCAGTGTCTTGCCGCCACCTGCTGACAGATCCTTTCAGTTATTGAAATCTTAAATACTTGTGGATTCCAAATTTTATTTTAAAAACACTAATCTCAACATGAATTTATAGATTTAATTGCACTCATGGCACCTCTGAGCCTCATTTTCATGGACGACACTATAAAAATTAAGACAGAAATCTTGCTGATCATTATTACTTGCTGAACTATTACTAGCACTACCTCATAGGGGTTTCAGTTCAATTAACAAATTGACTTGACTGGAGAAGCCACATCTCAGTGGCTCTTATTCATCAGCATTGAAGGGCCTGAGTTGGACCGTTTCAATGGCCAGAAGGTAGTTGAAGTGTTGCACTCACACACAGCAATGGCTTTGAGAGTATCGCTCTAGAACAGAGACAATATTTGTGATCTTCTTAACAAGACCAGGAACATAATACCGTGATATTATACCGGCACCGTTCAAAAGATGAAAAATACCGTGATATAAATTTTAGGTCATATCGCCCACCCCTAACAGGAGTGACCCAGAGCACAGCAGAGACTCACAACGCAAAGGCAAAGCAAAAGAAAGCCAGCATCATGTTCACAGCAGCTCATCACACACATCTCTGGTAGGCTCGCATTGCAATTTCACAAAACACATTCATTTCTCTTTCAAACCGTTCTGCCGACAGAATGTCACATCTGTATACATAACGAAAACGATGCAAGTTTTTTAGTGAATAGAAAATTGCCGGTATCTCAGTGCTATCCTTCCAACAGTTGACATGCACTCGAGGCTGCTTAGATACTGAAAGCATAATGTCAGGCTCTGTAGAGGGAAGGTGATTGCTCTGGGAAAACAGGAAGATGCACAAACCTATATGACAAAAATCACATTTACTATGTCACATCCTTATTTCACCAGTGGAAAGGGTGTATTTATTTTCTAATGCAAGTTTTTAATTTGCTTTAGTCACTTGACTGAATTCCAAAACAAACTCTAGGGAAAGATTAATAAAGTAAATTAATTCATAATCAATTAATTCATTTATTTTCATTTCACTTAAAAAGAATCGCAAAACACACTACTGTTCAAGTTAGAGGATGGTACATTTTTCATAAATGTTTTCAAAGGAAGTCTCTTATGTAAGGCTGCATTTGTTTGATTAAAAATACACAAAAGGAGCAATACTGTGAAATATTCTAACAATTTAAAATAACTGTTTTCTGTTTTAATATAATGTTAAAGTGTCATTTATTCCTGTGATGGCAAAGCTGAATTTTTAGCCAATCCTCTAGGCTTCAGTATCACATTTTATTAAACCAATTTGGAGACATTACTCATTATCTTATTTTCATTAGTGTTAACAGTTGTGCTGCTTAATAATTCCGTATTATTGCTGCTTAATAGGTTCAAACAGCATTTATTTGAAACTGAAATCTTTTGTAACATCCTAAATATCACTGCTCATCTTTGTCATATTTGGTTATTTAACGCATCCCTGCTGAAAAAAGTATTACTTTGAAATATAATAATGATATAATATTTATAAACAGTGTATAACAATGATATATTTCAATTGAACTGATCATTTTCCTAGGATTCCCCAAACACTCCTCCTGTCTTCATCTTATTATATCTTTCTGACCCTAAACTCTTGAACATAGTGTAATAATGATACAATTGTTATTATCAGCACTGATCAGACAAACAGGTACAGTGCCTTGCGAAAGTGTTCATACCCCTTAATTTTTTTTTTCACATTTTGTTATATTGCTATCTCAGATTAAACTGTTTTAAATTTCCACATCAATCTACGTTCCATACACCATAATGACCATATTGATACCCTCATCTGGGACACTTTTGTGGGACACTGGGAAATTTAGCTAGGAGCATTCGTATTGCTTGTAGATGTTACTACATTTTGAAGTGACGTTAACTTGTGGCATATTCATCCGAATGGTCATGATTTGGAAAGGCACACACGTCTTAATAAAAAAACTAATAAAAATGCATATCAGAGCAAAAACCAAGCCCTGAGGTCAAAAAACTGCCTGTAGAGCCAGAAACAGGATTGGATCAAACCACACATACATATTTGCGGCAATTCTGTTTTTGTGTATGGACTATAGATTGATGTGGACAAAAAGTAATTTAAAGCAGTTAAACATAAGGCAGCAACATAACATAAGGGGTATGAATACTTTTGCAAAGCACTGTACTGTAGTCCTGTCCAAACTTACCCATTGTTGACTCAATGTTGTTATACCGCTTAAACCAACACGGCAAAGCTGAAAGCGCAAAAGAGCCGCAATACTTTGACTTCTCAGAGAATTAAATCTACGTATGGCTTATTTACAGCCACTGCAAATTAAACTGAAATAAGTATTCTGTCATGAAAAAAAATGACACACATCACCTTTAATTAATTTAGCCTATTCTTTATCAGACATATGCAGACATTGAGATTAGTCAGAGCAGAGAGCCAAGCAAACCACAGCGACCACAGAGCAGCTGGGATTTAAGCGCTTTGCTCAGGGGCACAACATTAGCGGTCAGAGGATTTGCCCAGGGCAAGATATGAAGCTGGACCTTTCCGCTGGCTCATGGTTGGGAGGTCTTACCACTGATCCAAACACCCCTTTTTTTATAGGTTCAAAGTGAATTTTGAACTGTTCATATTTCATTCTCACAGGTGTAAATACAATTCATGAGATTGTGAATTCCAATTATCATCAGCGGAAATGTAATTCACGACAGGCTGAAAATCGGAGCAAAAGCTAAAACAGCTTCCCATATCTCTCTCCCCAGGATTCGCCTTCGCGCTGAGTTATGACCCAGTAATAGTCAGGCTTTGTGACGCACTCTAATGACCAGAGAGTTAGAGCTCTGGAATGATCTACGATATTACAGCTTGGCTGCTTTCAGTCTCTTTAAATATCCTGGATTTACCGATCAAGTGGTCCATGGAAAAAAATGTGAAAAAATTCTCTATAGACAGTATCACTAAACTAAATCAGAAGCATTGATGACAGGCTGTGCGAGTGAAGCACACCGCCGATTTCCAAAAATCCACTTTCAGAGGCAGAAGTCCACAGATATAATAATGGAGATTGCCCTCACCCCGGTCTTGTTTACCATGGCTGGTGGTTTCATTGGAATAGCATGTGATTAAGGCGGCCGGGATGTGCCGCCACGCGAGAAGTTGTTTGAAAGGCAAGCGAAAAGTTGTTGTTTGGCAAAAACTAGCGAGATTGCCGGCTGCCTGGGGAGTTCACAGGGATCAATACAGCAGGAGTGACAGCACCAGACTTGATTAAATGTGACTGCTACATCTGGCAGCCGTAGCCATTACTTTCCCACTGCCATTCCCTGGGGTCAGGGAGCATGAAGTGACAGTGCCCAAGCAAACCTCCATTACCCCTTTTCCCTGCCCTTACAGGTAGCTCATAGACATGTCAGTAAAATAGTTACATACTCTCGGCTACG
The DNA here is from genome assembly GCF_049309525.1 of Garra rufa. NCBI lineage: Eukaryota > Metazoa > Chordata > Actinopteri > Cypriniformes > Cyprinidae > Garra > Garra rufa. Next base: position 26,659,811 of record NC_133376.1, read on the forward strand.
GCGCAATCGAGCGCGACAATCGCTCGGCGTGTTTGTTTGCGCGTCCGTGGGGGTGTTTGCGCGACAACTGTACGGATCGCGTGAGATAATTACAAAGCTGCGTCCCAGTGCCACTGTGCATTAACATTTGCTTTGTGAAATATCTCCCCTCCATCACGGCTGAGCGATAACGCTTGTATCGGAGACAGAATGACATTAGAACAGTGACTGAGGTTGATATTGTTAATCTCCTCGCTCGACACACACACACCATGCGCGTTCACAATGGATCAGCGTGAAATCAATCCAAAGGGACCTCTATAATGGTGACACACAAAATGCTTGTAAATTGAGAGTGTTTTCAGTCAGAGGCGTAGCTCCAGATGGAGCTCATGTGGTGTTTAAATAGATGCAACATGTGTGGCACCCCAGTCAGTAAATGCAACCTGCTGATACCAAATCACTTCAAGTAGATTAAAGGGGCCGATGTCTTTGCCTCTGTACGAGCGTACAAATGACTATACAGTCGTAGCCTCTCAAAAGTCGGCAGATTTCCATCTAGTCGCCGGTGGTTATACCGCAATGAAAAACGATCAAACATCAGACATGCAAATGCTACTTTTACTAGCGATGTGCCTGAAGCTGAATACTTTAGTCGGAATGCCACAAATAATGGCTTCTAAATGAATAACGATACCTACAGAATAAAAGAAAACATATTTCAATCTCCTTTTATTGTGTGCACCTTGAGAATATTCAACAAAGATATTATATTATACTTTGTTGCTTTTTAGGGATTTACAACAGTTTTAAAAGGCCAGTAATTTTTGCATTTTTGATGACTGGAGAAGAAGAGAATCGTATACTAAAACTGAGGGGAATCTACAGGAGGCTCAAACACTCTTTCTGGAGTGTCTTGGCATATGTACATTTTTATAAAGAATATCAAGACTTGTTTACGATGTAAATGCCTTGAATTGGTTGTGTGATTTGATGACTCACTTGTGCAAAATTGTGGCACAAAAATAATGCCATAAGTCACTTGTCACCACCTACTGGCGTGATGACAGGCTGTAACCAACTGAAATGGTCAGTGAAGTTATTTTTTGGGGGAAATGCAAGTCATATTTGCAATATGAAAACTTAGGTTAAAGGAATAGTTCACCCAAAATTGAACATTTGATGTAGGTGACTTTGTTTCTTCAGTAGAACACAAAGATTTTTAACTCAAACCATTGCAGTCTGTTAGTCATATAATGGCAGTCAATGGTTACCAAATCTTTAAGAGTAAAAAAAACATACACAGACAAAACCAAATTTAACCCTGCGGCTCGTGAGGATATATTGAGGTCTTGAGACACAAAACAATCGGTCTGTGCAAAAAACTGAACAGTATTTACATCATTATTTATCTCTGATCCAACATTTTCACCAACTACATTGCCAGAGCAGGTTGACACGTCGCGTGCCGGCTTTTGTAAATGCGCTCCATGCAGCTGAACGCTCCGGTGGATCAGAGGTAAATAACAATATAAATACTTTTTGCACACCCATTACTACAACTACTACAGAGCATCATATGCCATACGCATCTGCTGAGGTTAGCATTCAGATCATGCATAATTTCAGTAAAGCAATATTGCATTGTTTTTCAGACAGTGCTTCTTTGATTGTTTTTTGATTGTTATATATTCTGATAGAACTGACCCTCGTCTCATATTCATATCAGGGCCTCATGTGTGAAATGAGAAATGTGCGGGTTACAGACATTTCTCAGAGACTTGTCCTCTTTTGACTTCAATCCTGTTTGAACTCAATCAGGAAATATTCAAATGCACGCTGAGCAGCCTCCGGCCACATCACAGTTTCACTGTGTTTCAGCGCGATTTTACAGTTTGTGTTGCAGCTGTTGATGGCAGTAGAGCACCTGCTATTGAAGCATCAGCTGGGGGGAAGAGACACACGAGCCGTCTTGGAGTTTCAAAGCAAAGGGAGCAAAATGAGCCATTTATTACAAAGGTGAAATCTTCACTAAATGCACGTCTCAATAGAAAATCACCCCTCCCCCTAGTAGCTCGAGAAGTCAATACAGAAGGAGCTCAAGATGAGGTGAAGAAAAAGCGTGGTTTCGTGACGTCAAGAAAGAAATTGTGTTTTAAAGTGAAAGAAGTGCATTTCACCACTCATATCTTACATTTAGTGATGAAAGAGAAATTTTCTTACAATATAATATATGCATAATATATTCTCTCTGTGTGCGTATTTGTGTACATTTTTTTTATTTATCAAATGTAAATTCATGTCCCAGTCAAGTTAGTGTTTTAAGCCTTTTACAAACCCCCACAGATCTAGTTTTATGCCATTTTAAGTCTTAAGTTATTAAGGTTATATCTAAATGTGTGAGTTGTTAACATACTTTTCAAAATTAGTCTTCCCATTAACACCATTATATTGTTTATTCAGATTGATTCACGAACGCAGAAGTGTGATTTATCGCATGAACCAATCACAATCGATCATAACCTTATCCAATCATATTATGATGGAAGCATTGCCTCTTCTCATGTGACTTTCCCCATTCATTCTCAATTACCCCCTACCAAACTCACTGCACACCTTAAGTTTTTTAGTGGGTCTGTTAAAACTCAGTGGGCTCAGGGGAAGTGAGATACAGCTGCTGATATACAGTGTGATATTGCGTTTATACAACAGTTCGATGGCACAAGTGTGTAAATACATAAACAAAATAACACCGGAGTGCCTTTAACCCTTAAATGCATACCTTGGGTCTTTAGCGACCCGGGACATCATTTACTACCCTCTCCCTCCTTCATTTTGTAAAAATTTGGCATCAGATTTGTTAGTATTCCTCAATCTATTCATTATGAACAATAAATCAAGAAAAAAAAAAAAAAATATATATATATATATATATATATATATATAAAAGAATGTCTGTTTTCTGATTCATTTTTTGTAAAAAGTGTATAGGGTCGCTAGAAGTGTGTAATAGTGTAAGTATATTTTTTGTGCGCAAAAATATTTAAATATCTGGTAACGAAATACATGCAATTCACCTTTAGTCCTCGAGGTGGCTGTTTGCTATTTCACTCTTAATTATCGCAGGCATAAAACAAAAGAACATCATCAGCAAAATTTGATGTGGATGTGGTGAATAAGCTGCCAGCGATCAAAATAATGATTTTGAAGTCATTGAGCCAGATATTAAATGTACTGTGGAAGTGCGCTCTGAGGATGACGGCGAAAAGGTAACGAAATATGCTTTATTTTATTTTCTGTAATGGTTCTTAAAATATCAAGAGAGTTTTTTGCTATTGCAGCAGTTAGAGGTCCATCCATGGTTGATATACAGTCAAGTTTTTTGACCGGAAATGACACAGGCTTCTCCCAAAAGATAAGACGATGTACAAGAGGCATCATTGTGGAAAAAATTATTACTCATCTTTTATTTACATTTGAACAAAATTGGCATGTCCAAAATTATTTATACCCTTCTCAATAATCAATAGAAAAGCCTTTATTGGCTATTACAGCAATTACTGAAATGTCCACTGGTGCCCAAGGCCAAGTTTCTCTGCAGACTGCCTGATGTTGCTGTTGAGAATTTTTTCATGGTGCTGTTTACTGTGTGATTAGGTTCCCTGGTCCACCAGCCGAAACCCCCCACCAGTTAAGTTGATTAAAACAGCTGTCCCCAATGAATCAGGGTAATTAGGATGCTTTAGAACAGCTTGGACTATTTGGAATGGTATAGAACTTTGGATTTTCCCATAGACTGTGACAGTTTGCAAAGGGTATGAATAATTTTGGACATGCCACTTTTTGTTCAAATGTAAATAAAAGCGGAGAAATATTTTTTTCCACAATGATGCATCTTGTGCATTGTCTTATTATCTTTTGGGAGAAGCCTGTGTCATTTCTGGTCAAAAAAAAAACTTGAATAAAAGTAACTTTAAGTCAGAATTTGCCAGGGGTATGAATAATTTCGGGCTTGACTGTATATGCCCGGGTTGCTAAAGACCCGAATATGTAATAGTGATTGGTGAAACAGTGATGCATTTAAGGGTTTAAAGCCCTCTTTTGTGCACAACTACTTCCTTCCGCCACAAATTCAAATCTAAAGTTGACAGTTTAACAGCTGAGCCCAAGCCTCCGTTACTAATTCGAAAATGTCACTTTAGAACTAGCAACGAATAACGTTGAGTTGCTTCATTAAAAGCTTATTGTATTACTGTATTAAAAGCTTGCTGTATTATGTACTATGAAAGAGCATTTGTATTAACATGGTGTGATTGTTGCACTGGTTGCATATAGAAGCTGCAGTAGTGCCTTATGGGATGCCAGTGATTCTAATTCTGAGGCTGTCACCCCGTATGTCTCTCTTTTAGCCCATTCCCTCAGGAACAACAAGTCTGCAATGTATTTTAGCAAGCGATTTCATCTAACTGTATCTGATAGCACACTCCACATTGCCGCTCACTGACACCCACAAGGATTGTGAAAGCAGCATTTGGCATTGCACCACTGATGAACGCTTGCTCTCGCTACATAATACCTTTTACAACAGCGATGACAAGCTGCAGACTCAGCTGCTGCGGGTCATCAAAATGATTCACGGTGAGAACGATCCCATTTAACCTCTACCTCAAAGCTAGTGTTTCCGAAACCTGCTTCCCAAGTCTCACCTTTCTTCACCAATCTCGCACTTTTAAAGCACTCAACCCCGTGGCACAGGAAGTTTAACTTATTTTAGGTCCGGCGATGCAAAGGACGAGAGTGGGCAGCGTCTGCTTGAGAGATGAACTTCAGCTGTTATGGATAAAAAACACACGCAGTAATTACAGAGCGACTGACTGCAATTCTGCTCAAAAAGCATTTGACAGAAAAGGGTGGATGAGGCCGTTTTAATTGTGCAGGGTGTT